>NC_064433.1:37921620-38228807 GCF_023343835.1 Lagopus muta
GATTTCTGCCTTCTGCTGACATATTTTGATAATGTTTACCATCCCGTTCCTTCATTAAAGAAAGACCAACTAATTTTACATTTACTTATTTAAATTCAAAATCTTGGAAAGAGGCTTCTCTGTTTTCCTACAGTGCCCCAAATGACTCTTCAGACATGGTTGAAGCAGTGCGTATGATAAAGAAATGCATGCGTGTTTATAGACTGAGTGAATTACATTTGGGTTATACTTTTCTAACAGTAATCACTCTAGTTTGGACTGAGAGAATGTGGGTGAAGTGCCTGTGACTATGTTTGCTGCCTCAGCACAGATATATTGCTGTGCAAGACAGTTACAGTCTGAAAGAAAATCTGTGCTTGGTGCTTATGTGCTCTCTTGTAGGACAGTACCCTGAGGTCTGTAGTTCAGGTTTGGGGGGGGATGAAACACAAGACTGTATTTCCATTGTAGCATGCAGTAAACATGTGGTGTCTCTGTCCTCCTCTCACACAGTCCCCAAACACCAGGTTGTGTGGTGACAGATCTGCTGTGGAGCAGGAGCGTGTCTGCAGAGAATGGGGCTGCTGTGGGAATACGTGTTGTAAATGAGGATATTCCTGGCTCTTGGATGTTCTGCATGATGCACTGAGATTCATGTCAGCCAGCACTTGGAAGTTAGTAAGAGCTTTCATAACCCTCCCCCAGTTTCCTTTCAGTGTGAAGGGTTCTGAGATGTGAGGGTGGAAGGGGATAAAGAAGTGTGGAGGAGCTCCCATATTTCTTTTGATCCATTCATGAATCATGCCTGGCATGAAATGTTCAGAGGTTCCTGTGAAATGGAATACTGGGAAATGTTTCATCTGTTCCTTATTCATTTTTGGATTATGGAAAAAAGGCAGCTCTTAAATTTGCTATTTCTATTATGTACCTTGTAAAGGTCATCTTTGCACAAATTTACCAAAAAGATCATATTGATTATTTCTGCGGTCTTTCTGTGTTGAATAGGGAACATCTAACAGGGAGAAACAAAGTTGTTCTTCAGTATAATTCCATTTACTGGCCTGCAGAAAGAAGAGTTAAGCAAGATAATTTGTGATCATGTGTGTAGTTAACAGGCATGATTGGCTTAACTTTTCCCAGTACTGTATGGTTGTTTGAGATGGAAGGGGTCCTTAAAGATCATTTAGCCTCTCAGCCTGTCCTTACACGGAGGTGTTCCACCCCTTGCATCATTTCTGCGGCCGCCGTCTGGATGTGCTCCAACAGGTCCACATCTCTCCTGTACCGAGGACTTCACATCTGAACGCAATGCTCCAGATGAGGCCTCAGCAGCACAGAGCAGAGGGGTAGGATCGCCTCCCTCAATCTACTGGCCACTCTGCTTTTGATGCAGCCTAAGATACGGTTGGCTTTCTGGGCTGCAAGAGCACATTGCAGGCTCAAGTCCAGCTTCCCATCCACCAGTCCTTTACGGCTGGGCAGTGCTCCATCCTTATATCCCCCAGCTTGTATTGATAGTGGGGATTGCTGTGACTCAGGTACAAGTCTTTGCACTTGGATTAATTGAACCTCCTGAGTTTCTGCCAGGCTCTCTGCTTGAGTCTGTCTAGATCAATGTGTGAAATATAATGTAACTTCATGAAACAGACTGGTTGTTCAAGTAATACAATTTGTCTATGACAAAGCCCAATTCAGATACAAAACTAGCATCTAATTCTAAGTATCCAAGTCAAGAATGTACAACTTTGATGCATAGAATTTATTTTCATTACGTCATTCCTTAATGGCTGCTAAAATAAATGCCTCAATGGCACTGGGGAGTAATTAGGAACAAAATCTGCTCTCAGTTATTTCCAGTAACTTCAAAATAACTGCAACATTTTATGGAGTTGCAAGGATGTGATTCATAGTGCAAAATAGTCTTTTGCTTTCTCTTTAAATAACAGAAAGCTATTTCAAGTCTGTATATGGTTTTGGAGTTCTCCAGTAGCTGTCAGTGTGAAATTTCTGGATCCTGTTTTGATTTTAGGCCTGCTGTTCTGCACTTGGCAGGGGAGAAATGCAGGGGTGCAGTGGCTGAGGTGGCCCAGGTATGGCTGCTGAGGAAGTCTCAGTATTTCGCTGGTGCTGCTTGTGGACAGAGCCTTTTGTGGCTTGCTAGCCTGGTGAATCATTAAAGTTAGTGTGGGATACAGAAAAGGCATGAGTTTAATTACGTTCAGGTTTTTGCAGCAGCTTGCAGTGAGGTGGATCGGAAGAAATCATTGGAGGTCTAGAGAGTACATTTCTGAAGGGTACTTTGATTCCACAAGTAATTGTTAAACTTGGTTTGGCAGCTGTTCTACTGTAATGAATAAAAGCAGATAGTGTCATCCTCTGGACTGAGTAATAGCATGCTCAGTTTCTAGAGAAACAGAGCCTTTTAACTGAAGTATTTCTACTAGCATGAAGGAAGTTTGACATAGGAATATAATTCATATTTTCATAGCAAAAAATTAGATTGATTCCTCATTAAAATGACAGTTTTAGCAAATACTGAAGACAGTTACCCTGTGTTTGTGAGCTGGAACTCCATGCTGCGATTGAACAGTCAGCTTAGCTTCAACTGATTTACTTAACTTGCTAATTTAAGCAGCAGCTGTACTCATAAATAGCACATCAGCAGAAGTCAGTAGGAACCTGGCTTTCTGGGCTGTGTAAGGAAAATGTGATGGACCAGATTCATTTCTGCTTTTGAGGTACCTATAGAGGTACACTGCATCATGCAGTTACAGGAACTGTTCCCATTTATCAGGCTTGATATATCCATGTGCAGGGGCAATATTTCAGATAAAATTCCCTAAGAATGCCAGTGTTGTTTTGTTATGGGAACCTAATTCAGTCAGCAAGGGCATAACCTGATCAGATAGAGTGAATGCAATGGGCATAGGGTGTCATGTAAAAGATTTCCTCATGCAAAATACGATACAAAAGAGAAGAAGAGGAAGTTTAGGCAGAGATTGTGCCAGCAACAACTTGAATAGAACCCTCTAGTAGTGAAGGAAGGAAGGGGGAATGAGCTGTGCTACTGGAAAACAAGTGTGGTTTGACTGGAGACAGGTGATGGGAATTAACAGTGCATGTGGTGGAATCAGCAGGGTGGAGGCTGAGAGGGTCCAGCCACAGCACTGAGGGGTTGGGCATTGCTTCCCATGGCCTTGTGCAGGGCATTCTCAGGAACTATGATTGCAGTCTCCAAAATCCCAGGAAATCATGCTGCTTGGCCTGTACCTGTTGACCATTTAAGTTTGGCTCTGCAGGGTTTCTGTGATTTGGCCTAATCTGTTTGCTTTTTTTTTTTTTTTTTTTTTTTTTTTAAAAGTCTGGAAGAGGAGATGAACAATTCAAAGATTTCAACCTGGATGTCATGTATCACAGGCTCTACATTACAAGGTGGAGCTGTGCCTCCAACTTCATTTGGTGTTCAAGGAACATTTAGATGTTGTACTAAGGGATGTACTAGAGGGGAAATACTAGCGGTATGTGGTTGGTTGGACTGGATGATCTTGGAGGTCTTTTCCAACATTGGTGATGCTGTGATTCTGGGGGTGGAGGATGCTTTGTCCTGCTTGGAATCCAGCTTGAAAAAGGAGAAATTTGCTGGTGGATCATCCTGGTGTTCTTTCAAACGTCCAACAATCCAAAGTCATTCTTCAAGCATAACCTGAACTTGAGAACAGTTTTGGCCGTCATGATGATATTTTTCATGAATGAAAATTTCTGTGGGAATATTCTATTTATGAAAGTGACTGAAGAGATCCTAAAAAATTTAGGATGAGAGATGGTTATGTTGAAAGAAGTGCTCAGTGGTTATTATCTGGCAAATGCCCCAGATATTTCCAAGTGCTCTATAGGCAGTTTGACAAAGTACTTGGTTTTCCCACTGTAATTCTATATTACTGAATTCTGCATAATTCTGCATTAGCCTTCTTAATCTGTTTTGATATGTCTTATTGTAATAGCAAGGCAGTTAAAGCAAGGCTTGAAACATTAGCATTTGGTTTCACTTGTCAGGAGGTTTCTTTTTTTAACATGAAAAGATTAAAGAAATTATGTATAAAATGGAGAATGTTCAAAAATAAATTTCTTCTTGAAGAGTAGGGTCTGGATTTCACGTTCCCTCAGTCGTTGCACTACTTCTGATATAGTGTGACACTTGCAATTTTATAAGTGAGTTTGAAATGCTTGGTTTCAGTGCCAAGGTAATTCAAAGTGGTTTTCAGGTGTTTTTTCATTCACAAGATAGATCCTGTAGGTGAACTGTGTCAGTCTGAGTTTCTTCTCTATTTGCAACCCCGCCTAAAAGAGGCCCAGGCATGGGAACAGACTTGCATTCAGTCTTTTTACAAGGATGCAAGTGAATGCCACCTGTTTCAGGCATCCTTCCACTAAGAAGGGTGGAAACTAGCTATTCTCCTTCTACTCCTTGAGTGTGATTGTGGTTTAAGGTGATTATTTTTTTATTTCTGTCATTTGTGGGTGATTTGAACCAACAAAGTGTTATAAATTCCATTCCAATTACATTTGTTGTGGAATCTTGATGTATGTGTTTATTGTGGTAAGAATTAATGACTATATACCACAAACACCACAGAGCATCGATTTTCCTCCATCTTGTCTGTAAAGTCAAGTCGAACCTTCAGCAAACCCAAAATACCTGCACCTTATTGAAGGTTCATGTATCTTTTACAACAACGGTAGAAAATGTGGAGCTTGGTTTACTCATGGTAGGTTTGTGCTCAGAGCTGTTGGTTCAGCAAGGAAATGTATCTTAGAGGTATGGAATAGCCCACATTTCTTGTTATGCCACCACCATTAGCACACTGGAAGACTTCCCTTAACCAGTTCTACCTTCCCACTGCTTCATCCCTCTTCTTATCAGTGTGTCAGTAATGCTGGCTCCTTGCATTCTGGAGATTGGTTTGTTCCTTGGTCTAATTAATTCTTCTAAAAGGTAGCATTGTAGGCTGTGTAGAAATGTCATCTTAATGATTTTTCTCTACAAGAGTAAGTAGTCCTGAGAAATTGAGGAAAAATATGACTTGTAGTTTTCCTTTCTCCTTTTTTTTCTATTTTTTTCCCTACCTTTTTTTTTTCTTATCCAGAAATTAGGATTTCTTTTAAGAGAAAATCAGATTCATTGTTTAATTCAAGCCACGTACTATGTTCCAGAGAATCACTGAGCAGTTTCTCCCATTTCTATGAGATCTCCATTAGAAGCAGAAGTTCTGTAAACAGTTAATTAGCCATCATTCTCCTTACTCAAGATCAGCTATAAATAGTACCTCTGTATTGAGTCTGGAAGTCTTTGCCTTCGATTTGCTGTCTTCATTTTCTGTGCTGGTGCCTTTTTTTGTTGTTGTTGTTATTACTCTGAATGTTTAAATATCATTTTCAGCAGTGAAATATTCCACCAATGTTCCACAGAAAAGGAAATACTGGTTAAAAGAATCTATGATACAAAGATTTTTATTTTTTTTCATAAATCAGCCAAATAAATGACAATTTGAATGAAACATGAATAATCTGTAGAAACTGTTTCTCTTAAGCAGGTTGATGCAGCTTTTATTAGCAGCACACGTGTTTCTTTAGCAAACCTAATCCAGATTGGTAGGATTGGTAATAAAGCTGGCTGTGCATGTGTGGTCAGCACTGGTACTCAGACTGACATGGGGAATTCTTTGGAGGCAGCTCCCTGAGTGCGCTGCCTGCATCTGCTGTATCTCATGAACTGGGGAAATGGAAAGAGGCTGTTGAAGCAATTCTAGAGTTGTGGCTGTTTTTTGTTTATGTGTGCGCCTGCCTTGTCCAACCACCAGAACAGAATCTGTCTTTTTGTGCAGTTTTGCCTCAGCTCTGCATGAGCTCTGCATGACAATAGTTTCAAATATTTATGGGGGAATATGCTTGGAATGAGAACGTTTCAATTTTCAGGCTGTAATGTTGGGGAAACAACATTCTTTATTTAAATCCTATGAATATCGATGCAGGCACCTGAGCTAATGTGGAGTTATGGCTGAGAATTTGAATGCAAGAGAGGGTGGGGGGTGTGAAAAAAAGCCAGGAAATTCAAAGTGATGGTTACCAAAGCAACTGTAATTCTTCCCTAACTTGTGCTGTAGGAGTACTGTATACTTATCATCTGTGCTGAGCTCTGATGTGTTAATATATAAATGCAGGGTATCTGAGTTACTGTGGGAACCAAAGTTGTGGGATTTTTGAGATGAAAATTCTTTGTAGAGTGACAGAGATGATAGAGACTTTTGTTTTGGTATTGAATGCACTTTTTTTTTCTTTCTTTCTTTCTTTTTTTTTTTTCAGCAGTCATAAAAACGAGTGTCACCACAGACAGATAATGGAAAATGAGAACATATAACCATAACAGAGCAAAATGCATGCAGGTCCTCTCTCTCAGTGGTCAGACTAAGGCACAGGGGAGAAGGAGAGATGTAGACTTCTGTATTGCAAAATGTGATTATTTTCCTGCTCCTGGGAGAGGAAATAAGTTTAAAGATTAGATGGAAAGCCATAAATTAAAAATTGTGGTAACAGCAAATGGGATATGCCTTAAAGATAAGGAGCCAGCTGGAAAAGCAGTGCACCGTTCCACTGCCACCTGCCTTGCAGAAGTGCTGGCACTGCCAGAGCTCTCTGACAGGCAAAAGCACCATTGTGACCAGGTTTCTTCCTGCATGGTGCAGTGAGAGCTCCCCCTCCTGTTTTCAGCCTTACCTTAGCTTAGATGGCTTACCTTAGCTTCTAGATAATACCAATGATATTAATCAACATTTTAAAATAAGTATTAAAAAAAAAAAATCTGTAAGGAGCTGTGAACAGCGAAAAAGCCTTTCCCCTGAGTGACTTGATGGCACGTGGTACTGTTTGGCTCTTGGGTCATAGAGCAGAATTGCTGTTGGAATGCTTCAGTGGAGGAAATGCAAGGCTAACAGTGACATTTGTTACCAGGTACAATGCAGATAGCCTCTGCTTTTGCAGGATCCTTCTGTTTTCAAACCATTCCCAGCCAAAAACACCATGCAACAAACTGTCTGCCAAACCCTGCAAAAAAGTCCTAAAAAACACAGGAAGGAAGGAAGGAAAGAAGGAAGAGATGACAAAGCATTATGCCTGTATGCTTGTATCTTAGAGATTTCAGTGGCAATTGCATTCATGGAATCATATTACTGTTGTATTAGTAAGAAAATGTGATTGAAGTTTATTTTAGCTTCACGGTTTTATGTCAGATAAAGTATCTGATAGAGTATTACAGATACAATCATACCTTATCTACTGTAAAGGAGCAGTACAAGTTGAACTGTCGGATTTGCTTGAGCTAAGATTAAATCAGTGATTTCTGTCATGTAGTCCCTGCAGGTTGGTCCAGTTGCTTTTTCTACTCTGTCAATTCAGAGTTTTGGAGCAGCCGTGACAGAAAATAGGCAACTTAGGCTTCCAGGCTGAGCCAGGCTTCTTCATCCCTTTGCAACTCATTTGTGTGGTAGGCAAACAAGTTGGATAGTGTTCGTTTTGCGTGTAGCACGTTATCTTAATGGTAATGAAGATAAGAGGTTTCACTTAATGTTTCCACTAGTCTTTTGTGCTAAAAATCCAGGATTTAGTTTGTACTCACCTGTAGAAATACAATTCTATGAAGAAGTAACAGTTAAAGCTGTGCAGCCACCTCCACCCCTCACCTTTTTGTCTGTGTATTTCTCAGCAGAAATTGGACAAAGCAATGCTGAAGCTGCAGATGCTAAACAAAATCCAAGATATCCATGCCTTCTTTGAGTTATTAAATAGATACAGATACCTGAATGACGCTGCTTAAGCAGATTGCAGTAGTCTGAGATAGGTAACAAGCTTTGTAGCTGTGATGGTAAGGCAGGAAATTGTCAATACACAAGTGAATTTGCTAAAGGATTCTTCACTTGAGTGACATAATCGCCTTAATGCTTCTAGAGTCAGCCTGAGATATCTTCTTCATGCAAAGTGGATCACCCATTGCTATCCACATTTAGAAAAAATATTTGAATAACAGTTGTTTTCTGCCTTGTGACAGGTTTCCCTCCTCTTGATTTATTTTTGGGCACAGCCTCAATCTGTGTCTCTTCGAACTGCAATAGAATTAATTCCATAAATAACTCAGCCCTTTTGTGGGTAGCGTATCTAGCAGACAGATTTATTTATTATTTTTTTTTTTAGTGGATGCATCCTTGTGTAGGTTGCCATGTTTTTTCCTTCATTGCTTTTAAATGAAGCCACCATAATCTGATCTTAATTTAAATGTCAAATTAGGAATGTGTATGTGGGAGTCAAGGATCCTAGCCCAGCTAATTATTCACTAGGGCTTCTGCATTCTATGTTAATGAGGTAAATGCGCAAAGGACCAAGTAGCTGAACATCAAAGCTGCTATAAGTGAACAAGAAAAAGATTTAAAGCTAAAAAAGCTCCAAACAGCACTTTCTCAACATGTGTAGATAAAAAAGGAGGTATTTAGATGGCTTAGAGCAATAAAAAAACATATGAATTCAAATCCCTAAATGTCAGACTAGTGCTGAAAGACGTCAGCTATCCACAAATCAAGACTCGTTGCACAAAGCACAGTCGTAAAATGGATGGAGCTATCTAAATGGAGAGATGACTGTAATGCTATCAATTTTCAAAAAGAGATGTGGCAATCTTCTGAATAAGCACGGAATTTTGACAACCGTGGTGAGTGGCAGGTAAGGTAACCTGCCACAAGCCTGCTACTGACATCCTCATTTTCATTCACTAGTTTGGTATTCAGTTGGCAGTTTTTGGATAATTACTGTAAAAAGGACTGCATATCTTTCATTGCCTAAGCTGCTAAGTTAAATGCTGTCACCTGCTCAGCAGCCTGACTTCGCTCTGCTCCTGTGTGCCCGTCTGCCACCTTACAGCCACGCTGCTCTGATGTGCTGCATCAGGACAGCAGCTTCCCAGCAAATCCTGCCAACAGCAGCAGAGCTGGTGCTTGGGGAGCTGAGCTGGCAGCCTTCGTATTAGAGCAAGATCCTTGTGTGGTTTATTCTATGTTTTGACAATTTGAAAGCTGTTTTAGGACTTGGAGAGGAGGGTCAGTACCTAGCCTGTTTCTAATAGTGGCAGCAAAGGTGAGAGGGATTTCAGTAATTTTGGATGATTCGGGGCAGCTATTGAGGTATTTCTGTGAAGGCCTCTTTAAAACCACCAGAAGGGTTATGGGTGTGTTTTTGTTCCTTCAGTGATTTATTTTGCTTGTAGACCATCGTAAGAATTAAGTGTTTAGTGGGCACTGAGCAATTCTGTTTTCCTCAATGACATTGATAAGATTGTGAAATTGGCTGTTGCAAAAGATGCTAGAGAATAGGAATGGGCCCTCTGGAATAGCTAACATCTCTTATAAATCTGAAGAAATAATAAAAGTAGAAGATGTGTGTTACGCCCAGAACACACAGACGTTAACGGGCCGCCTGGGAAATACCTTTTGACTGATTTGCTGCTCGGTAAATGGCTGATGGGATCAGAGAACAGTCAGGAAACAGCAGTGCAGAGAAGGCTTTTTTTTTTTTTTTTTTTTTTTTTTTTTTTTCCCTTCCTTAAATATTTGTCCCTAGGACTACCTCATAGACTTGTCACCAACCAGAAGCAGATGCTGTGTGCTCTTTCTGCACAAAATGCAACAAATAATAAAGAACATTTCTGTATCCACTTACCTCATCCTCTGTTCTTTCTCACCATGTCTTTTTCCTCTTCTACATCTTCTATTCTTGCATTCTCCCCCTTTCACTTAGTCTTTTCCTCCATTTCTTCATTGCTACTTGAAACAAAATAGAAAACACCATAGTACTTTCCTGTATTGCATTCTCTCTTCAGTCTCCAGTGACTTTTAATCCATCTCTCCCCTTCAGCTCCTAAGTACTTCTCTCTTTGCCTTCTCATACCTTTTGAATTGTTCCTTTTCTCCCTGCTTCTTCTTAGATTTTTCTCTCCTTGTCAGGATGTTCATCTGTTCTCCCTAGGTATAGTGTTCCCTGTCCACTCTCCATGAACTTCTCTACTCTTCCTTTATTCTCTGCAGTTACAACTTTCAAATATGCTTCTATGTATATCTAAAGGATGGGGGGAAGAAAACGTAAGCCAAAACCATGCCAGTTCTGTCAATGCCGGTTATGAGCCCTCAGGCACCAGTCTTCTCATAGTGGGGCTTTTTGTGTGCACTTCGGGTTGCAGTGAGCAGCATGGATGGCTAACAGTGTTCCTGTGCACATTCTCATTCAGACAGTAAATCAGATGCGTACTGAGAACTGGAGGGCTCAGGGCGGATAACATTAGGCTCTTTTTTTACCATTCCTGCTTTGAAGTAACATCTAACCTTTCTGGTCTCTTCTGGTGATAGTTCTTGAATATACCAAAACAAAGGAAAAAGGGTTAGGAGGGAAGTGAGATCAGATAGATGTTACACAAAAGGATGAACAAAATCCTGTTTGCTGCTGTGACAACACTTGATCCCTGATTTCTTTTTTTTTTTTTTTCCTGCTGGTCTCATGAGCTGCTGTGAATGAGTCAGAATTTCACACATTTGGATGCATATAATATAGTGCAGTATTTCATTTTTAACTTCCAGTTCTTAGCCCTTTGTGTATCCTCTCAGTGACTTGTCACCCTTGCAATCTCACTGAATGTAAAAAGAGAGGTAATATTTTTTCATCTACCTGTTTCGTTTCTTTTTATGAAGTTTATATTTCAATCTGCATAGTTTCAATCTCTTCCTATTCATTCCACATAATATCTTGCAAGGATTTGAAGTCATGTGAGACCCAAAGTTGAGCCATTGAACCAAAATCTGTGATTATTGTTGTTTTTTTTTTCATTTGAATGCTCTGGCACTCTATATTTGTGTAATGAGTTGTGCCAGTATTCTGAGCAGACCAGGAATATTAATGGTTTTAGGGGGTTCTGGACATACCAACAGAAGTTCGCAATGGATGCTGATACACTGATTCAAATGTGGCCTTCGTCTCAGAGGTCTCACTAAGCTAAAGATTGCTTGCAGCTGGCACTGTTTGTTGGATGGCTTTCTGCTTGCACTGTTCTTTATTTTGTGAACATATGCTATGGGATTTTGCCTCTCAAGCAATGCAAACTGTGAATTTTGATGAACTCCTCCTCAACCATTGTATGTTGTCTGCATTTAAAATGTACTGACAAAACGTGTAGGCTAAAAGATGATGTAGAAGCTTTTACTTCCGTATCTGTAGTTTTCCTCATCACAAATCTTGGGTTTTAAGAGAAAAAAGAAGAGTTAGCAGCTCTGGGTGATGTATTGATCAGTTTGACTTTTGAGAAACATGAAGGTTGATGTGCATGGTGAAGGGTAACTTCAATAAATACTGCCTTTCCTCTTCTGTGGCATTGCTGGGTAACATGAGCTAGAGGTTGCATAGGACACTGTGTTGCATGCATCAAACTATGCTTCAAGCCTAGCTCTTGGGCTGCATGCAGGAGAGGAGGAAGTGTGATCTGGTCTGTGGCATGGAAGCTATGGGGTCCCATTTGGTTCCTGTTCCAGTACCTCTTACGCACAGTGTACCATGGTAAAATCTGCTATGATGACTGGTGCTGGTCCAGGGATGCAGCCCACAGAGTGGAGGATCTGTCACAGCCTCTGCTATGATTAGTTGATGCTCTGAAGCATGAGACAGCATTTGCTTTCTCTGCTACAGGTATCAGATGGTGTGTCCTTCTTATTGCTCCAGTGATATGACAAAGAACTGTATTTCATAATTTGGAATTTACAAAGATATGCCACTTGTTGAAGTGATACAATAAGTTAAACAGTAAGAATAACCAACAGTGGCTTATAAAATTCTTGAGCTAATTAAATCTAAAGGTGAAAACCTGGCTTAAGAATGATATGGAGTCTGGTGCATTAATAAATCCCGTGGTTCACTTTCATTTTATGCAGCCCCGCTTCCTGTGAAGAATATAAAATTTTGACCTTTCTTAAAAATGAGATTACTTAAAGGTGATCATTAGCTGAACATAGGCTATATAAGGAAAGTATTGAAACAACCCTTCCTTTAGAAAAGTGGGAAGATCTGAGGGTCTGTAATCTCTGGAAGATATGCTCAAAAGCAAATACTAATTAAAAAAAAAATCAAGTTTCCATTTGGTTGATTTTAACAGAGTGCTATTTTAACAGGCTAAGAAAAAATAGGAGATGATTGTCTCAAATGACAGACTAATTTTTGCAATGAACTCAACCTTGGATCACATGGTTAGCACTGAGCAAACTCTCAAATACAGACAGGTTTGTGGGATTCCAGTGACAGGGTTTGAGAGACACTCAGTACTCAGGCCCTTGTGTTTTGGAACACACACTTTTGTCTTATAACTTACTTCATTGTGTTTCCTTACACAGTGAAGCTGTTCAGGCATTACATGAGCAACCTACCTTATTTTTTTCCCAGAAGTAGTAATTGCCTGTTGTCAAATCTAGGTGACATAAAATTACTCAACTATCTAATAGCTGCACTGTACATGCTTGGCTCTGGAGGACTGCTTTTGTTTCAGCACAGAAATCCCATAACGTTACAATCTGATATCTACTCATATAGAATAATCCATTCACATAGGTTGCACAGAGTTCAGATTTTCTGTTGCTTTCTTTGCTGCTTTTCTGTTGGTGTTACTTATGTTTCTTCTAGTCAGTCAATTAAATAAATTCAGGTGAATATATACCAAATTACTTACCTTTTAGTATTAATATTATATGCAGTGAAATAACTTCCTAGTTTATTAATTTTCTGTAGCTTGAATCCATCATTTTTATGAGATAAGGCTTATTGAGGTGATTACATTAATAATACATCACTACAGAAACTAAAGTGTATCCCAGAGAACGTGCTAATAAGTGCCACTGATATAAACTTGTAAATGGGTGCTGGCAGTCAAAAGCCAGGTGCAAATTTGGCTTTAAATGAACCATAAGTGATAGCAGTTCCAAAATCACTGGCAGGATTCCTAGATCTGATGTTAAGGAATAAAAATGTTAAATATAATGAAGTTACTCATATTTTAGCTTAGAAAAAAATCTGAAGTGCATGCACCACAGAAACAGCCTTTTATTCTTGTTCAGAATTTAAACCTTGATTTAGTAGTTTTCACATTTTCCTACTTCTTTTCTCTCTGAACTTGGTTTTGTGTTTTAGGGTTTAAAAATAATTGCGGGGTAGGATTAGTTTTATCCAACAGATAGAAGGAACTTTCTTCAGAATCAATTCTAATTTCAAAGGATCAGAAAAATGGTGAATATTTAGCCCTGCACTCATGCAGTATTCTGCCGCTGGGTATTCTTAGCCTTACCATTCTCTAGAAGCAGACAGTGGTACTGCTCTCTAAAAGCAGCATGAAAAAATGCTAACATTCTTCATTTTAATAAGGAAGAAAGCAGAAATCAAGCAGAAAGCTTGACTGGCATTTGTAAGTAGTTTTATTTTAATAATGGACAGAAATGTATTCTGCTTGATAGAGATTTGGAGTCATGTTCTTGTCTGTGTCTCTACATCTTGATTTAAAAGTTCATTTTAAAGCGACTTTGCAGTTCCTATCTTGCATATATGCCACAGCTTAAAATTGAGTCTAAGAGACCAAATCTTTAAATAATTGCTTGCATCTTCAAATGCAGAATTTACAGTTGCATATTAGATTCCTTTTAAGAAAAGTTCTCTCCACTTTATATATTTACTGATCACTCCAATCCAGATACTTCCTCCCCCCGAGTTCAGTATTATATGTACTATATATATATACTTCAGTATATACTATACTGTAGTATATACAGTATATAGTAGTATATACTATATATATATACTTCAGTATTATATATACTATATTATATAAACTAGTTTAAGAAATTGTTTTTTATTAATGATAAATCTTGATTCTTTTATATTGTTTTCCATATAAACTTCTAGATATACCCATGTCTCTGTGGTACCTGGCCCTTCAGAAAGCTTCTCTGACTCCTCTTCAGGAAGCAGGGGAACATTAACAATCTTAAGCACACAGACTTGAAGATAAAGAGAATTTGAGGGTTGTGCAAAATCCTGGAGGAAGTTAGTATCAGATTTGGAAATTGAATCCAGATTCTAACACAGAACAGTAACAATTTACATCAGCTGGCTACTATCCATGTCCTTATTTCCTGCAAATTTAAGTCTTAGGCAGTGTGTTTTGAAGATACTGGGCAAGATCAGGCTATTGAGATTCTTGTGGCTTTATTTTTTTTTTTAGTAAAGAATGTAAAAACTATAATACATCACCCTTCCTTTTTACAAGGGGTAGTTTGAATGCATGTGGAGATCTGCTCCGTGTATGTGCCAAGTAGCTGAACCAGATGTGCATTGCTATGCAGAAAGAGAGGAGAATCCAGTAAAATCAGAATGGGCATATTAAATGTCTCAGAATAAGGTGGTTGGGCAGTTCACAAGTTTGAAAATCATAGGAACTGGACGTAGGCCTCTTATGGGACTGACTTACCATGAGATTTCACTTTTTGTTTTGTGACTTGGGGTAAAGGTATTCCCCGGGTCAAATCCCCATGAGCTATTGGTTAGGAGGTAGGGAATTGGAATGAAGAGTACTTCTGCTCAGCCATCTGCCCTTACTCCAATGTGAGCTTAAAAAATGCGAGAATGCCTTGTGCAGGGCTTTCTGCTACTAAAGGATTGTTTGTCTCTGTGGTGTTTTTCAGTCACCTGTAATTGTACCATTTTATTACCTGTTTAAGTTTTTTTCCCCTTCTGCGTGTGGAAATATCTAGTGGACGTGTAATTTAACATGCAGTGTCAGCCTCATAATCTTCTTCAGCGCAATTAAATCTTCAAAATATGACAAAAGAGTAAATGCAAATGGCTGCCTGCTGAACTCAGGATTTACAAGCTGTCTTGATGGCTGTATACATGTAGGGGAAATTGCAGATCGATGGCAAAGAGTACAGGCCTTGCAAAATTGGTGGTGAATGTTGGGACAGTATATTAACTTTAGTTAGTCCTGGTTAAATCATTCACTGGTTAAAAAAAAAAAAAGCCTCTATAGGTGCTTTTAGATGCTATTGTGATTAGGTACCTATTGTGCTGTTTGTGAGCTGGAGGTTGATTTCCTATTTTTTGCTGCGTAGTATTGTTCTTTAGAAAAGCACTTAAAAACCGGATCAGAAAGCAATTCTGTTTGTTTGTTTTTAGCATGGGATGGACTTTCTAATTTTTATTTATTTTTTCTTCTGTAAATGAGTTTTGTCTGAATGGGAAAAGAATAAAATGTATTGGAGAGCTCATATTAGAAAGCTGAGTGTGTAGGGGGAGATAAACGAAGGTGAGAAAGAATACAGTAGTTACTTACACTCAAGATTGTGGCAAGTGGTGGGAGACTGGAAAGCTGATGTGCTGACCTGCAGTCTCACGTTCTCATATTTGTAGTACACTATGGAAAGAAAACAGGAAAAATATTCCACAAGTGTTTGTATTTTTTCCTCTCCTCAGCAGTCTGATTAATTTCTCCTACAACACTGGCAGATGCACTGTATATGCTTCATATATCTCAGTTGTCCTTTTTGTCTGCTGATGTTCATGTAAGAATTGGTAGGTCAGTCATATATATACGTTTTTTACACAAAACATCCATTGAAAAGAAGTTCAGAAACATGTATGCTAGTCCTGAATTAGTTACTACCTGATTATTCTCACATGCATTTTGCTTGTGCCACTGACAGCACTGAATAACATTATTAGTCTTCTTAAGCAGCACCATATTTATTATTGTTATTGTTTCCTGATGATGTTCGTTACAGAAATTACGAAGTGTTGATTAAAAGGAAAAATCTCTGGAGTTGAGCTGCCAATAATTGTGCTGAGAGTTTCAATTATATACTAATTCCTCCAATTATTCTGCTCAATTTTTGGAAGCAAAGGTCACAGAAATAATTTTTCTGTGTGTGAACAAGCACTGGGAAAATTATTGAGGATTGAACTGTTACCATAAGAGATGACAGACTGTTCTGTCAGTCTAGACACTTGCAGGTGATTGCAGATCTCTGTGCAGTTTTAGTGGAACTGATGCTATTGGTCAGAAATGTTTGTGGAGCCTTTGTAAATGTTTCCTATGAGTGTGGCTGCTCTCGTAGAGCCACTGTAGGATCCATAGGCTTTGCTGTGAGCACAGGTAGATCAACACTGAGCATTTATGTGAATTTTATCTATTTTATTAGGCTGGAAAGAATGGGAGTAGTGAATGCTACAGCTGTGTGGGAGCTCCTGTGGCTCTTTCGATGTCTGCAGTGGAAGACTTTGGTAGGAGTGGTCAGTCAGCTCTCTGCCGGATTGTATTCAGCCTTAATTTAGCAATAGAAATATTTTCCTGCTAGAATAGATGGGTTGGATGATACCTTTTAGTCTTTTGAGTGCCTCCAACAAATGGCAGTGATAGATGAATAGCACAGGATATTGCTAAATGTTAATATTTTAGTCACAAGATCATGGGAAATAACTTCTTTGGGTATTAGGTAGTCCTCCTAGGCTTCTGCCTCACTTGAATGTTAAACAGTCTGGTAGACATTGTACTTGCTACCTGTAATTTCCACAGTCATTACACACGTAAATGTAATGTGTGGAGAGCAATGATGACAGGAGACTCTCTCAGTGCTCCTTCTTAAGAAGCTGTCTTACAGCTCCTCTGGAGCTGGTGGTTCCCACAGCGCATGAACATGTCCCAGCCTGGAGCAGAAGGCATAGGAAGCTCCTTTCTGTCCTCAGTTCTGTCTTCCTATGTTCTCTTTGCAGAGAAAAGTACGCACATCGGAACCTATAGTCCATAAATACTTGTGTAACTCTTCACTGTCTCCAGTAGTGTTGCTGTCAGTGCTGTCTCAGCATTGTGGACATGGAGGTATTTTCCATAGCTAATGGAATACAGCTGAGTGAAAATATATGATATTGTATGAAGACTGATAACTGGGAAAATGGAGAGTGGGAAAAGATAAAAGGCATCCAGTTTTTCGAAAGAAAAGCTATAATGGAGATCTGTCAGGAGGCCTTTGGGTGGGAAATGAAGAACAGTTTTATTTTTGTGCACAGATAGAATTTAGAGCTCCCAGACACGGAGGAGAAGGAAAAAAAAAAAAAAAACATTTGTCACTTGGATGCAAGGGAAATGTGGGAGATTTATGTCCCTACACTAAAAAAATCTCATATATAAGCAAGGCAACCATTTTTGTTCTGTCAAATGAGAGTAATTATTCATTCTGGTTGATGTTCTATAAAGGAATGTGCTTATTCGAAGTTGATGCTTCTGATAGAAAATGAAAAGCTTTGCCTTTTCTGCCTCTACAGAAAATCTGGTTTCTTTCTTTGCTATGACATTTAAGAGGAAAAAAAGAAATTGTAAAATGATGAGGATTAGTTTTTAAAACAAAGCACAAAAAACACACACAAAAAAAACCCACAACAGAAAAACCATCCTGCTTCTACCAAAAGAAAAAAAAAAATCATTTTAATTTTTTAACAGAAAAAAAAAAGAAAACAAATTTAGGAATAAAAATTGCAAGTCAAACCTCATAATAGAGGTAATATGATGAAAATATTTGGAACATGTCATGGACTGTGAATAAGTAGGGATGGAGATCTTCATCTTTGGGACCCAACACTTTAGTTTTCCTATGTGTATCACTCAAGTTTGAATTCATTTACACATAGCTCAGATGAGGGGAAAAAAAAAAAGGCTTCTGAGGATCTTATGAAAGTAATCTCACTTTCTGCAAAACTCGTTTGATCACTTAGACTTAAAGAATTATGATACCCACTTACATTAAGTGAGAAAGCAAATCAGCTGGAAAGGACAATTTTGGAAAATATGAGATATCTGCTTCAGTTTTATGAAATGTTATTACTAATTTAAAGTCATTTTATTCAGCCATAATAGCTTTAATTATTTCTGAAAACACCTACTGTGAAGAAGACCAGGCAATTGGTGGCCCAGATTTTGTGAGTCACTAAACATGTCTGGGTGCCTGTCTGTGCTGTCATAACAAATTTATTTTTGAATTCATGTATCTGAACAGTACTAAATAGTGCTGAAGACACTGGAAAGCTGAAAGCATGAATTCTTAGAATTATCAAAGAGAAAGATTTCAGTCGCTCCGTAGCCGTGGAGGACAGAAGGATGCTCAGGACAAAGGTGATGTGTGAGCATATTCTAAAATGCTTGTGTTAAGAGAATTGAAATAAGATGTAAAAGTATCTCATTTTGTTCATCTGAGTGTATTTCATCCTCTCCAAATTACAACAGTTCTGTAATTTGACTGATTTCTTTTAAATATTACATATTTTGAAGAGGTAGGTAGTTATGTGAGGGGTGAGGGGGAGATCTTATCCACGGATTGCAGTTTTAGATGAGTTTGCTCAAATAACTTGGTCTCTGGAAAGCTGGGGGTGTGTTTTGACTGTCTGGAGAGTAGTTCAGGTCTCAGAGAGCTGATCCTAATGTGAGATCCGCATCTCTGAATGGTGGTTGGGTCTCAGAAGCAAAACTGATGGCTGGACTTCAATCAGCTACTCTGAAATAGCTGTTTGTGGGGCAGGGTTTGGCATCCGAGTAATCTGGTGTGAACCCAGGAAGGGAATTTTAAATGCTGAGGCTGCTGCATTTTTTTCCTTCCCCATGTCTCCCATAATGTTAATGTGTCAACCCTTGACTTCCTCTTTCTGGTCATGGTCATTTGACATCTCACTTCTCCTCTAATGTTTGTCTAGAGGCAAGGAGAATATTGGTCTCCCTTGAAAAATCTTTACGTTGATGAGTTCTCCTGATACTTTCAGAGCCTTTATACCTTTATAGTAATGGACTATAACTTTCAAAGAGTTTCAGGGATTTTAAACCATTTCTTTGTGATTAACTGACAAGTTCAACTACTTATCTTAGCAAATTGTTTGTGTAATTTATTTTGACTTTATATCATTTAAGACACTTAAAAAGGAGACTGCCATTACCTAAAAAAAGTGCTTTTTCCTTTCGTTTATTCTTTTGAACATTCAGTAAAAGAAAAAAGAATATTTTCAAGGTATCCTGGAGATTATTCTTCTTAATGTATTTTCTTTCCTTGAGGTGTGACATACATTATGTATGCAAAGAGAGTCGATATTACCGCACATCATCAGAATGTTGTGTTGTGTTCCAGGTATTGCTCATCCTTCATGAAACTGGCATAGCTTTAGATAGTACAGATGTTGCTCTGAAAGTAATGCTTCCTATTTATTTCCATGGAAACTACAACAGATACAGAGAGCACAATAAGCACAATAACACTATTTGACAGAGCACAATTTCAGCTAAAGAACACATTTTTCAACACTGTTAGCTACACATTTTCTCCAGCGATGAACAAAAGGCTGCACGCCATGCTGATAAAAATCTGCACTAGCAGAAGTGATCAACTGTTTCACAGCTGATGGTGCTATAGCTAGGAAAATGTTGCCCATGCAGTCCATCTTTCGTAGGCCTGAATGGATAGAAGCCAGAGGGCACCAAATCTGAATTGTATGGTGGGTGGGGTAAGACAGTTCAGCAATGTGTTCCTTGGTCTTCAAACTGGTATGAGACCTGGCATTATCCCGTTACAAGGGAAAGGTTGTCGTCTTTTCTGGTTGTCTTCTCTGGCCTGACTCTGGAAGTTTGAGCCTTCAACTTAGGCAGCATTGCAATGGACTGATCAGAGTTGATGGCTTGTCCAAATTCCAGAAAATCCGGAAGGATCACCCATTTCCTGTCCCAAAAGATAATGCACTTTTACGCAATGAGGGTTTTATCTTGAACTTTTATTCAATAGAGGAATCACATCACCACTCCATGCAATGCTGTTTTCATTGCGACTTGTAGTGGCAACACCATGTCTTGTCGCTGGAAATGATAAGATCCCAAAAACTGTCTCCTTCAGCTTCATGTTGGTTCAGTAGGTTCTGACAGAGTTGTGTACAGTGTTCTTTCTGTTCTTGAGTGAGCTTTTTTGGCAGCTCTGTACATGTTTCCCTGATCGTAATCCACTGGTTTGCATGGGTAAGCTGATCAAGAAATGTTCTTCAGTTCTTGGTGTGACAAATGTGCACAGCCATATGGAACATGGTTTATCTTTCATGTTGCTTTCACTGCTGCTGAAATGCAGTGGTGGCAATGGAAGGTGTCAAACAAGTTGTTAATAGCCATATATTAATATGTAATATGTACTAAGATGTCTTTGAGGTGATCTGTACTTTCCTGTATGTTGGCCAAAGTCTCTTGCAAACTCACTCTTGCAAAATCACCTTTCTGGGCAGCCCATCCCAATGTTTGATCACACTATCCATGGATAAATTCTTCCTGTCATCTAATCTAAACGTTCCCTGGTGCAACTTGGGAATGTGTCTTGTTGCCTCCCATCTGAGAAAGGAGCTTTCCTCCCTGCAGCTTCCTTTCATGCAGTTGTACCTCTCAGATTCCTCACCTTCAAGCTAAACAGCACCACTTCCCTCATCTGCTCTTTGTGTATCTTGTTTTTCAGTCCCTTTTCCAGCTTCGTTACTCTTCTTTGAATACATTTCAATAACCTTAACATCCTTCCTGTAGCAAGGGACCCAAAATTGAACACAGTACTCAAGGTGCAGCCTCATCAGTGCCACTTACAAGGATATAGTTACTCTCCTAACTTTGCTGACCGTTCTGTTTCTGCAAATCAGGATGCCATTGGCCTTCTAGGCCACCTGGGCTGT
Source organism: Lagopus muta (assembly GCF_023343835.1). Lineage (NCBI taxonomy): Eukaryota > Metazoa > Chordata > Aves > Galliformes > Phasianidae > Lagopus > Lagopus muta. Next base: position 37,942,438 of record NC_064433.1, read on the forward strand.
ACTGGTTCAGATGACTGTTGACTGGCACATCAAGGTCCTTTTCTGCTGGACAAATTCATAGTCCTTTCTTCCCAAGCCTATGCTGCTGCATGAAGTTGTTATGATCTCAGTACAGCACTCAGCATTTAGCCTGGTTGAATGTCTTACACCGGGACTTGGCCAATTGAACCAGCCTATCCAGACCCCTCTTCAAAGCCTTCCTGCCCTGACGCAGCTCAACAGTTCTGTCCAAGTCTATGAATATACTAAAGTGACCTCAAGAGTGAGCTCTAGGTAATGCCACTGGTCACCAGCCACCAACTGAATTGAATTTCTTTTCTCTGTGTCAACATCTTGAATTTTAGGAAAAGGTACTTGTTTGTTAAGAAAAACTTTCTTACTGTTAAGAGATAATCATAGTTAACTTTGCACATATCATACTTAGACTGTTATCACTTTTAAAGCTCTATGGTAGTCAAACGAATCATATGTATCATTCAGTGTCCCTCTTCAATATTCTGCTGATATGTCTAGAAAAATAAAAGTAGAAAATTATATATAAATCCCCAAGTAAATGATATTTTATTTCTTTTAAGCAATTAAATTTCAATACAAATGGGTAGAAGCCTTTACCTAGGGGAAGTGAGTTATTCAGGTAACATCTGCAACTAACATTTATAAAATGCCTTTTCAGTCTTGTACTTCACTTGAAGGAGTCATTTGCTGTCATTTTCATGGCTGTTGTGATCACCGTTACAGAAAGTATTTCGACATTCTCAGTCTTCAAAATGTTTCCACGAATCTGACAGTTGGTATCTAAATAAAGTCATTACCTAAAGAAGCAGCAGAGAAGAGATTGTGCTGCTATTATTACTTTTGAAGAGAAGACTTATTTTTAAACTGCTCAACCTGCAATTATATGCGTGCTGTTTTTACCTTGTTATTAAAATATCACAACGGAGATCAAATTCAGCTGTGATGAGGAATGCACCGTTCATATGCAATTCTATTGCTTAAAAGTGTGATATGATAAGAGTTGCATGGAGAATAATAATAAAAGATCAGACTCTTATGCAGACTACAGAAAATCCAGGAAGTATTCTTTTTTTTTTTTCTTTTATTTTCTTTCTCTTTCGTTATTGAGAAAGGAAATTGTAATCCAAGTATCTGAGCCATTTGAGTTCTGTATATGCTTCTGGAGTATGAAAAGGGACAGAGTAAAAGGCCACAATACAGTCCTGTGTCCTCTCTTCTTATTCTTCTGTGTTACACAGATTTGTGTTTCACCAAGCTCTACCAAAATATGTGGAAGTTATTTAGGTTGTCATTGTATAACCTAGAAAATGAACATCTATTGAGTGTGGGTGCGAGAGCAGGTAGGAGATACAAGATGAAGCAGTGATTCCCAGTTGCTGAAAGTGGCATAGGCATAGCTATAGTAATATGATAAGCAAAGCAATATAATACCTCATCTTCTGTATCACTAGGCTTTGCACTAGCTTATTTTCTTTGCTTGCTAAAGGTAATATGAAATCATAGAAACTTGATTAAAGTACATGGTTGTTTAGTACCTTCTTGCTTGTAAAGATTTTGTTTTTAATGGGAGATATAGCAGGTGTACCAACAGTGGCATGGTTGCCTTAACCTTCCGAAATTGCATTTGTGTGGAGTAAAATGCACATCTCTAACCCAGGCATTCCAGCACCCTTCCTTATAGCATGTGTGTGTATGTAAATGTCTTAGTCAACTGGGACAAAGAGGAGACTGTCCTTACAGTAGAACTTCACTGCATGGGTACTGAAAGTATGCAACTTTCCTGGGTTTTAAAATGTGGATGAAAGATGCAGCCAATGGATAGCTAAGCTGTTGCATTTTCCTTTTCAAATTTAACTCAGACTGATGAAGCGTTTCCATGCTCCATTTTTTTTCAGAGCGCATTAACTTTTGTCACCCTCCTCCCCTCTTCTGCCTACTGAAAATCTGTTTTTGATGGCTTTCTTCTATTTTTTCTTGAAGTCTGACAATGCAACATATCTTCAGCATATTTTAAGAGTGACTGTGAGCTCTATTCAGATGAAGTAGCCTTACTCAAGTTGCTTAGAAAGAAGAATATAAGAATATTCTTATATAAGAATAATATAAGAAGAAAATGTTTATATAAAATGTACATTTTTTCCTGAAGGAAAAAGGTGTGTCTTAAGACTAGATTGGGATCTGTCATTTCTAACCATTGAGAAAGTGTAATCAACCCCTCCAGGTGTTACCAGATGTAGAATTAAGAGGGTTGAAAATATTATTTGCTGTCTCAAAATGCATATTGTGCTTGTGTGTAATAAAACTAGAAGCAAATAAAAGCCTTTTTCTGCCAGGAGGATGGCACTTCATACAATGGATAGAAAACCTAGTATTATCTTCCTAGTCAAGCAGTTCAGACATGGAAACATCGTGGACTGATGACTGCTTATCTATTTCAAGTGCATGTTTGTGTTGCTTTAAAATGCAGGGATTTCAGATCTCTGAGATGAAAGCTGAGATGGAGCGGGCTGAATGCTTGTATGTATTGGGTTTGGCACAGACTGGACAATTTTGATGTAGTTTGTCAACAAGCTGTAAAGCTATTCCTAGACGTTGTTATCTGAAAAAAGCAGGAATGGGGTACATAAGCCAGAAAAGTATAATTGTCCATTCTGACCTTACTTTTCATTGCTATGAATAGAGAGAGTGGTGAGGACAAAGGGAGAAGTGTACTGTGTCTTCAGTGTCATTGGAAGGCTAGTGCCAGGCTGATACATGTGGAAAGCTCTCAGCTTTGAAATAAGAAATGTCTCATATTGTTGTTAGCACTTGCATTTCATAAGCAGAAAATAGACATATTTCTGTGAGCCCTTCTGTTCGTTACATTTCTATCTTTCCCTGGCCTAGGGCCTAGAGCACTGAATCTCATCATTCCCTGGGTAATGTCATAGCTGGTACTCAGTATGAATCTGAGCCATAGCAGGCTTTGTCTGTTGCCACAGGAAAAATGAAGTGGTTTCACAGGCCGTAAGTGTGAACTGCAAGATACTGAGCTGTCTGCAGATACTTACAAGGAAAAAGTGGGAGTGGATGGAATACATCCACTGGTTGAAGATCAATGCTCACTCTTGATCTTTTCTGCAGCCAGCTTTTTAAGTTACCACTCAACAGACTGATTTGTCACATACTTTATTTATGTAATTATTTAGTGCTGTAAATTAATTGGAGGAGGAATGATGGAAACAACAAAATTTTAGCAAAAGAGTATTAGTGAGTTAGTGAATATTAGTGGGCAACTGTGAGAGGAAGATGGTGCTTGGAAGTCCCTGTTTCTTACTCGAGTTTGTTAAAAAAAAAAGAACAAAAACACCAAAAAAAACCAAAAACAAAAAAACCAACTTGCCCTTCTTTATTTAATTATTTTTCTTTTTATTGTGTGTCTCCAGATATTTTGTTTTGCGTTCTGGAAAAGTCAAGATCCAGAACATGTGATACTAACACTGTTCTACTGACAGCTTCGCATTTGGCTAACAAATATATTGTGGGGGGTCAGCAGCTGTGAAAAGGTCAGCCCTGACAAATGATCTGCTGTGATTAACCAAATTTCACATGTTGCCTCACGGATTTTTCTCTCTCTTGAAGATCAGGGTGCGTTATGAACAAATGATAAATACTAAATGGTAAACAAAAATGACTTGATAGGGCCTGAGAACAGATTTGTTAAGCATCCTTCCCTTATGATTATACTCAGAGTGGAAAATTCTGAAAAGCAGCAATTCTTTTAACTTTCCATTCAAGTGCATCACTTGCATGAGATAAGAGGTAGGTGAGCAAAAACAGTACAGAAAAGACAGAATGAGAGCAATATGTTTATTTCCTTTGACTTTGTAAAGGGGAATCATCTTGCCTTAAGTACCTGAGGCATTTCCATCAAATGGATTTTCCTTCTTGGGGTTGGCTCTTACGAGACATTGTGTAGGTCTTCCTCCAGCTTTTTCTAACCATTTTCACAGCAGGTTGAGAGTTTCTTTAAGGTTGTGCTTGAGGTTACCCTTGGAGGTGTTGGATTATACCCTAACTTAAATTTTACCCACAAAAGGAACCACTCTCTAAAGTATTAAGAAAAGTAAAATAACTTTTTTTCCAGTATGCTTTATTTTTCTTTTACCTAAAAATATCTGGCAAGTTCTGCTGTAGATTATATGATGTGTGGAAAAAAAAAAAATATCAGTGTCTGTGAATAAAGCTATAAGATATATCCTTAGGCATGCAAAGCAGTGCACAAAATGTGAGAGTATGGGGGTAGCTGAGCTGTGGGACTTGTCAGCTGAGGGCATGTCACCATCCATGTAAAATCAAAAGCCACTATTGCCCGCATTAACTATGCGGAGTGAAAATACTTGCCAGGATTTTGCACAGTATTCCATTTTAAGAGAACTCAGTGGCAGTTTTCTTTATGGTCACTTAAGATTAGGTGAAATAGTGTATTTGGCAGCCAGTTAAGAAGGTGCTTTGAGAGCAGCAGCAGTAGCTTGAAATGTGCAAAGTTAGAGTAAGTGTTGATCGTAGTCTTAATTTCAGAGGGCTGGAGCACCTCTCCTGTGAGGAAAGGTTGAGGGAACTGGGCTTGTTTAGCTTGGAGAAGAGAAGGCTGCTGGGAGACCTCATTGTGGCCTTCCAGTATTGGAAAGAAGCGTATAAACAGGAGGGGGACTGGCTGTTTACAAGGGTGGATAGTGATAGGACAAGGGGGAATGGTTTTAAACTGAGATGGGGAGATTTAGGTTGGATATTAAGAGGAAGTTTTTCACACAGAGGGTGGTGATGCACTGGAACAGGTTGCCCAAGGAGGCTGTGGATCCCCATCCCTGGAGGCATTCAAGGCCAGGCTGGATGTGGCTCTGGGCAGCCTGGTCTGCTGGTTGGTCACCCTGCACATAGCAGGGGGTTGAAACTGGATGATCATTGTTGTCCTTTTCAACCCAGGCCATTCTATGATTCTGTGAATTTGAAAGTTTCTGTTCTTAAAGAAATATGGGAGAAGTATTGAGCACAGTCAGATGAAATTGAAGGCTTTCTAAGAATCCTGAAAAGTTTATATTGTTCTTGAAGTGGGTACATACATTTGTCTTTTTTTCCTTCTGCAGTATGATTGTGTTTTTATCTTTGCATACAGTGTAATAGTATTTTGGCTACTGTGTTAATAACTGTGGTGTTTCTTGAAAATGATGATAATGGGTATGAGGGGCATTTGATCTTAATTAAGATAATACAGTGGAAATACTGGAGAATACTTAAAGATACTGAAGACTTTTGTATTAGGAAACATCTATACCCATGTTTTCACTAACATACATTGTATAATTTAAGTAATTTTCACACGTTGTTTCATCTTGTACATAGAATTCAGGTGCATTTAAGTGGAATGCAACCTCTGCTCAGAAACATTGAACAAACATATTCATAGTAAGCAGGAAAAAAAGAAGTTGCTTTGAGTGATCTAAATCTGCAGTATTTATAAATGACCTAATCCAAAATAAGCAGGGGCTTTGTTACCAGTTCCAGCTTCTCTTAATTTTCAGAGTTGTCTTTCACTGCCAACTGTATTTTAACTGAGGCTTTAGGGCTTTCCTTAAACACAGTACTTTGAATGACTTTCATAAAGTTAGTTGAACTGTTGAGAAGTTATTCAAAACTTAAATGCTTATATTCACCTCTACTTTTTTTTTTTTTTTTTTTTTACCAAGCTTTTCCTGCTATACAAAATGAGAAATTTAGTAAGCTATGATGCTATTAAGTATTTTAACTGAATTAAGTTAAGCTCCATTTTCCTTCTCTTCTGCTTAGTATGTTTTTCAAAAACATTTAGTAGTGTGTTGGGAATAGAATGGATTGAAATTAATGGGATAAACTTCCAGCCATTTGCACCTTGCTTGGACTTATTTTATTTCAAAGGGGAAAAGCAAAAGGTGTTTTACTCAACTCTTTGAACTCTTTGTTTCAACTCTTTGATAGATAACAGCAGGACAAGTGGGAATGGTTTTAAGTTGAAGGAGGGAGGATTTAGGTTGGATGTCAAGGGGGAGTTCTTTACTTTCACACTTTACACAGAAAGTTACTTTACTGTAAGAGTGGTGAGGCGCTGGAACAGGCTGACCAGAGAGGTTGGATGGGGTGCCTGGTCTGGTATTAAATGTGGAGGTTGGTGGCCCTGCATGCGGCAGGGGGTTGGAAGTTCATGATCCTTGAGGTCCCTTCCAACCCTGGCCATTCTGTGATTACTCAGTGAAAACTGAACTCTATGTGTAGTGGCTGTTAATCCTGAAATCGCTCTACTGAATATGCTTAAGTCCTAAGTAGTTCTTAATAACAGAGCCATGTTACAGAGCAGACTTCCAAAAGTTTCCCTGAGCAGTGAGACATGCAAGTTAGGTTGCATAGGAGCCCATGGATTTGATGATGAAGCCATTTTAAGAAGTTCCTACTTGCTCTGGTCCCTGTCTGCATAAAACTTTGCTGCTTGCTCACTGTCATAGTATTTCAGTATTTGAGGATCTGCACTGTAAACAAGCTCAGCGGGGAAAAAGGAGAGTTAAAATTGTGGCACAACATTTTTCTGTTTTCATCTATTTGACCAGTGTCGCATGAGCAAACGTGATGGAAGGGACTCCCTTTGTATTACTGTACAGTGATTCTGACTTCTTTGTTGTTGGATGAACATAGTAAAACTGTTGTGTAATTCCATAAAACCAACTGTTTTAATGTGCTTCTATGTTAATTTGAAACATATTCACCATAACAAAGACATGGCATGTAATTGCTGAATCTCCTTTGTGTTTCTTATAATTGAATATTTAATTATAGTTTTAAAATGATAATATAATTTACATAATTTATTTGAGAAACTGATATTACTGTCCTTAATTGCATTGTTTCTAATAATACTGCACATTAAAGATAGTCTGATAAGTATTCTTTTGCTTCTATTACATGGTGCTTGCCCTCTAGACATCTGATGGTAATTCTTACAGTTGAGGAAAAAATCTAGCAGTTCTATCTTAAGATTATGGAAATGCATGTATGTAGTCTGGAGAATGAATGCCATTAACCTCTCTTACCCCAATGGATTTGGTCGTTCATGGCTTTTTGTATGAAACTGTAAAAAGCATAAGACTAACACTAATGCGGGTTTAAATACTTGCCGTCTGTGCTACTTTCACTGTGATGTTTGTAACCCTGCTGCTGATCTGAAATAATACAGATACACAGTGATGTGTATCAGGAAATGTTCATTTTCCAAGCCACATCTTTGAAGAAATATCTGTTCAGTGATGTAAACTATTGTTTGGGCCACAAAAGTAAAAATGAACAAGATTCCTATAGTCACGCCTTTTGGTACTGCAAAATAGATCCCTGAGCTGTCATCCTTGCTGTGGGATCTGGCAGGGGAATGCATACAACCACTTGAAACAAGTCTGTTCTACATCTGTTTTGTGTATTTTTGTACACTTTGTAATGATCATTGATTTTCTTTGTTACACCACACAAAACAGCAGCTCATCTAAAGTCTGAGCACTAAACATGAATTAAATGTAATAAAGGCTTGAAATATATTTGGAGAAAATAAGATTACATGTAAACATGAAGGGAGCAAGATTTATTGGACAGAAGAGGAAGTAGTAATCCTATACACTAGAGAATAATAAGTGAAAAGTACAAAGGAAGAGGTAATGAGTGTGTTGAAAATGGCATGCTTATGTAGGGAAAGATTGAGGTTGTATGCAGAGGTGGCAAGCAAGGGATTAGAGGTTAAGATAAGCTAGTTACTGGATCAAATGGTGTAGAATCTGGTTCAGTACAAAGGGATGAAAATCTAGGCTGCTTGGAAAAGGATTACTATTGAAAAGTGGTAGTTGCAGTTGAAAAGGAAGACAATAAGGCTCGCCCAAGAGGGAAAAAAAGAAGGATAAAACTGAATCTGAGAGACCAAAATTTTTTAAAAAAACCAAACAGGATTTAGTGAAGCAGAAGTCTGCCATGTAATAGAAGCCTCTCATTTAATCCAGAAGGGGGGTGATGGTAACACAAATGAATTATCAATTTGGTTTCAGCTTTCCTCACGTGGCGTATGCCTCAGAATCGTACCTGGAGGACAGAGGCAGGGAGGTCACGGTTATGAAAATGTGAAGTGGATTTGGAGCACTTAGCATTTTTGGCTCCTGCTAGGTATTCTCTGAAGGGGAAAACTTTCAAACCTGCAACCACAAGATGCTTTTACGAAAGCTGAAATTTGGATTATAATGGATTTGGAACACGCTTTTCTCCCACTGAGTTTGCATCCCTAAGTCCGTCAAGAGACCTGCTATTCTTCCCCAGTGATACGCATTTCTTTATAGTTATTTGAATAGCAGTGGGAATTCTCTTTCAACTAGTGTGAATTTATGGTCCTTGAGTAGGAAATCCTGGTACAAAAATAATTTTAGTTGCTAATAATAGTAGAATTTGGAGCAATTTGGCATTTCTTACATGGAATTCAGTGGAGCAATAGTGAACTGAGTTAGTCCAACACTAGTAAAATGCATTTAAGTCATTCTGTGATTGATTTCAGGAGTTATCAGTGCATGCATTATTCATGCACAATTTTTCAGGCATAGATTAATGCAAAATGTATTCACTCTATTTGAAGCAATATGGAAAATTAATAAATTCAATTTATTAATCTCATTGTGGATAGGCATAGTTCACAATGATTGTTACTTCCCACAGTACGTAGGATAGGAAAAAGTAAGTCAGATATGATGATTTGAAGTGGAAATGTTTGCTTATGCTTAAGGTTGAACATCTTCCAAGAGAGAAGCCACAGAGTTTCTGTAGAAATATTCTGTAACATTTTTTACTCAAGTGTCTAGAGTTGAGAATGCTGTTTGCTGAGTGCATCTTTCAGCCAGCCATTCTCACTCCTATGCCCAGCGATATTGTGGAACATACCCTGAAAACTCTGCTGTGGCTTTCATAGATAAGAGCAACTGATGTCATCTATCTCGACTTGTGCAAAGTATTTCACACTGTTCTGCCCAATATTGTTGTCTCCAAATTGGACAGATTTGGGTTTAATATGGCTACTTGTCGGTTGGCTACTCTTAAAGAGCTATGGTCCACAGCTCAGTGTTCAGGTACAGACCAGTGACAAGTGGAGTTCCTCAGGGCTCGATGTTGAGACCAGCAATCATAGAATCTTAGAATCATAAAATGGCTTAGCTTGGAGAGGACCTTAAAGTTCAAACCTCCCTACCATGGGGGGGGATGCCAACCACTAGATCAGGCTGCCCAGGGCTCCATCCTATCTGGCCTTGAATGCCTCTAGAGATGAGGCATCTACAGCTTCTTCTGGACAGCCTGTGCTACCACCTCACCACCTTTTGAGTAAAAAATTTCCACCTAATATCTAATCTAAAGTTCCCCTCCTTTAGCTTAAAGCCATTCCCCCTTTTCCCATCACTGTCAAACCTTGTAAAAAGTCAGACTGTAAGACTGCAGTGAGGTTTCCCTTGGAGCCTTCTTTTTTCCAAGCTAAACGAGCCCAACTCCCTGAACCTTTCTTCGTAGGAGAGGTGCGCTATCCTTTTGATCATCTTTGTGGCCCTCCTCCAGACCCTCTCTAAAAGCTCAGCATCCTTCCCTATACTGGAGGATATTGGGACAGAGTGCAACCTCAGCAAGTTTGCAGATGACACCAAGCTGAGTGGTCCAGCTGACATGCTGGAGGGAAGGGATGTCATCCAGGGGGACCTTGACAAGCTTGAGATGTGGGTCCATCAGAACTTCATGAAGTTCAACAAAAACAAGCATAAGATCCTGCATGTAAACCGGGACAGTTCCAAACATGAATATAGGCTAGGAAACAAATGGATTCAGGGTAGTCCTCTGGAGAGGGACCTGGAGGTGCTAGTGGATTAAATGCTTGACATGAGCTGGCAATGTGCTGGTAGCCCCAAAATCCAGCCATATCCTAGTCTGCATCTAAAGAAGAATGGTCAGCAGGGTGGGGATGGGGATTGTCACCCTCTATGACCCTGTCATGAGTGAGTACCTGCAGTTCATCTCTGAGGTCCACAACGTAAGAAGGACATGGAGTTTTTGGGGCAAGTCTAGAGGAGAGCCGCTGTTTGTTTAGGGGCTCATCTCCTGCATTGCCTTATCTAGGAAGTCTGTTGTGATTTAATAAGCTCCAGTAAGTCGCTTTTCAGTACCCATAATCATACCTTTATGTATAATCATACATAATCATACATTTATGTATCAAATAGTGAGCTAAAAAAGTAAAAGCTGGCTGGTGTAGAAAATCATATTTGGTTTTAACACTTTAAGCCTGACTTCTAGTGTTTGAAATAACTTTTCAGGATTGTTAGTGTCACAGTTGTAACCAGAATCTTTAAATTTGCAAGGTAAATATGAATTTCTAAAATACATAATAATAAATCCCCCTTTTTACCTCCCCCTCAGAGGGTCATTTATTAACTTTAGTCAGTTTTCTGCTTTCTGAATGGGCTATAAGAGGTCTTAGCAAGTCTTGTTCAACAGACTTATACAGAAACAAATATGTTGTTATTATAGTTTTTGTGCCATTGTCAGAAAGGTGAAAGACATATCAAGGGTTACTTGAAATCAGTGGGCATACAGCTTTTGTCTTCAGCAAAACAAGATGTGAAGTGTAAAGTATGTGCTGAGGAACTGATTAGGAACACCTAGTGCTGTTTTGGCCAGCAGAGCTGAAATCTCATGGACTTCCAACTCTTCTTTTCCAAACTTCTGTTGCGAATGGAATTAATGTTAAAAAATTTATCTACAAACAAGTTAGTAATGATAAATTTCCCATGTATGGAAGCTCCTCCACTTCTGTGAGTTGGAAATCCAGACCCTTCAGGGAGATGTTACCTTTGGCTGTTTCATATCTAGAATGAGCTTTGATTTTTCATCAGAATTGTGATGCAGAACTCTGAAAGAGGCATATATTTCCTTTCTACTGCACAAGATGTCTTGTACAGTCCCTTTAGAAGCTGGAATGAACTTCAGCTGTCGAACACTAAATGCAGGCTTATTTTTCCTCTTGGCATGTTTTTGGCAATGGTATCGTTCTTTCAATACCATACAGTTACAGAACATTGCAAAAACTTCAGAAAAATCTGAGGAACCAAATAATCCATTGATTACGATCAGTGACCAATTTTATTACCGACTTCCTTTCCTTCTGTCGGGAAGAATGGTAATTCATCATGTGGGGTAAAGGGAGGCACCCTTACCCAACATGATTACATGTTTGTTTTCAAAATTAAAGACAATTAGGAAGAAATGCAAATAGGCAAAACAAGATCTGGAGGCAATTATATATAGTGAATGAAGTTCAACTTTGTGTGTTACTTAATGACTTGTTGGACTGCATACCAACTTCAAATTTTAAAGCAATGCAGATGTTTTAGAAATAGGATTTTATTTCTTAAGTTTCAAGTAAACTTCAGAAGATCAATTAAGCAGATTGCTTTAAAATAAAAAATACATTCTTTCAAAGTATCTTTCAAATGCAGAATCTTCCTTTTGCATACTTGATGGCAAAACATTGAAAATCTCTGAAAATAATTGTCAAAGATATTAACAGAATTACAGTAGAGTCTGTTTCTACATTTTGTGCAGGTGACTGTGGTAACAGACAACTCATGCCTGTAATTCTTTGTTTCTTTGGTTTTCAACTGAAGCATTAATACAGACCTACTGTTATGTTTAAATATTCCCTTTAATACTGCAAGAGAAATAATGCGTGTATATTTACCACAGCGCAGATGCCCACCGCTGAAACCATACAAAAAGGATTACTCATCACAGAAACAACAATAACATTTTAACTAAATGAATAGTAATCTATTATATCAAAGTTTGAAGCTAAATATTAAAAAACAAAAACAAACAAACAAAAAAACCCCAGATCTGTCAGCCACTGGTTATTGTATCTGTACTGAGTGGCATATTAAATTATGTCTTATCTTCAAATAGGTGGGAATTCAGTTATTAAATGTGTATGCAGTTCACACATTCAGAGATTTAAAATTTGTTTGGGTTCTCCCCCTTTACTCATATCTTCTTATTTGAAGATTATGGAATTAGTGAATTCTCTTCATTGTGAGATCTGTGTCTGATGGTTTTATGAAAAAAAAAACAACACCGTTTGCATCTGTGAGCAAAGGTTTATCAAAAACCTCTTAATACATAAATTTGAATTCTAGACATTGTTGCCAGTGTTGGAGGGATAGAAAATTACTGGGGACTTAATCTGGAATCACTTCATACAGTTTCTTGAAGCAGTGAAGAGTCTCTTGTGTCTTCACAGTGTTGTGTTGATTCCGTGTTAATCAGACTATACTTACTGCTTTTAAACCTAATGCTACTTTGTAATGCATTTGTACAAGCAATGTACTTTAGCTGAGAATACACTATTTATTACCTGTAGAAAATTCTAAATCTTCTGGATTATCTTAATGATTTATTGTGACCTATGATGAGAGTGAAGGGAAAATAAAGGATTATTTATCTGTTTAAAAAAACAAAATCGAAGCAGTTTCCAACTGGTGGTGGTCAGGCACTGGAATGGGCTGCCCATGGAGGTGGTGGAGTCACCGACCATGGAGGTGTCCAAGGAACGTTTGGATTTTGTGTTGAGGGACGTGGTTTAGTGAGAACTATGGTGATAGGTGGATGGTTGGACTGGATGATCTTGTAGGTCTTTGCCAACCTTGGTGTTTCTGTGATTCTGTGGTACTGAGATTTGTTTTTTGTAAACGCTTGAATTTTGAAGATATGATGGCTGCCCTTTGGGCCTTAGTTCACACCTGAAACTAATATGTGATAATTCTAGAGCAATAATTGCCTCTGTGGAATTTCATTGAGTATTCGTTGGATAGCCTTCTCTGTTTACCTTGGTTCTCGAGAGTCTCTGTAACTGACTGCATAACTTGTTGAAGAGAAGTTGTAATTTACCTTGCTTTCCAATTTCATTTAATGGAATTGCTTTTCATCAGACACTTTCCTTCTTATTATAGATTGAGGGTTGGGAGTTTGGTTGGCTAATGAAAACATGATCTGCTCTGGCTGTTTAGTGTCTTTGAAGAAGCAAGACCAGGTGAGCTGGGACAGGACACAGAGCATGTGGTTGCCCATCCAAGTGCTTGTTTTAGGTTTTGTGAAATGCACAAATATTTTCCATTGTATCTTCGATGTATCTTTCATTGTATCTTCCCTTTCAAGGAGAAATGGTATTGCATAAGTTTTTAAGTCACAGCTACCAAGTTGACAGATGTATTTGCAGAACTCAAACTCTTGTGCCCTGTCTGTAATTTAGTTTACAAATACTTGTCTGTTTGTAATCCTTTTGGGACTAGGTCAGGTTTTTTGTTTGTTTGTTTTAAAATACGATTCATTTTTCCAATTGCATAGCATTTCTTTCGTGTAACTAAATGTCAGGCTTATTAAGAATCTCACTTTAAACACGTAGGGGGTGGGAAGGGAGCAATAAATGAGAAATTAGCAGTTATTCCTCTCAACATGTGATTTACTTGATTTACATGGTATTACAGATGTTTATGTAGCAAATATTTGGCCAGCATATTGCAAGCTAAATTCATGTGGCCAAAACCTTTGTCTGCAATTTTGCTTTTACGATTTGTATAAGTGTCTATGTAGTCAAAACAGATGTTCTTATCTACCCATTCTGAGGCATTTGGTACTCCTACCAAATCATAGCATCATAGAATATTTAGAGTTAGAAGGGACCTCTGAAGGCCGTCTAGTCCAATGCTTCTGCAATGAACAGGGACAACCCAGCTAGATTGGGTTGCCCACGGCCTTGTCCAGCCTCACCTCAGAAGCCTCCTGGGATGGGGCATCAACCTTGTGGGTATACAGTAGGCAACCTCTTCCAGTGCCTCACCGCCCTCACTGTAAAATATATTTTCCTTACATCTAACCTATATCTACCCTTGCTTGAAGCCATTTCTCCTTGTCCTGTCAGATCCTGCTGATACCATTGAATAACTGTTACTGTGAAGATTATATTGTTACTTAGTCCATGAAGGTAAGGAAAACATAAAGCTCCATAGGCACTGAGTATGCTGAGGTTAGCTTTGTAGCCTGGACTTGGCTGCATGTCTAACCATTAAAAAAATAAGTAAAATTAAAATCAGAGAATGTCTGATCTAAAGGAAAAATAAAAGTGCACACAGGCATAGAACAATCTTCCCTCCAAACATAAATTTTCTGGTTTCAGTGTAATTAGTCAGGGAATGAATGTAAACAATATGTGCCTTGCTGTGTCAGGCACAAACAAGTGGGAGATTAATAAAGGATGTGCAGAAATGGGCTAAGTAATAGTGGACATAGGGGCCTGCATGCTCTGCATGGGCTGCTGCAGGAAATGGAAGCAGAGCTGAAGAGGTCCCTCAGCCATTGCTTCTAATTCTCTTCTGCTGTTAGATGTTCTTCAATAATGACCTTTTTCATTCCACCACAGAAGACCTGCAGGTGGCTAGTGGTGTCACTGAGGGGAAGAATGCATTTGGCTGGTGAGCTGTGTTGCCCTATTGCACATCCTCCCCATGCCAGTTGCAGCAGAGGTCTGTTAGGCCTCTCCTCTACCCTGGGACCTTCAGCATCTGCTTTTCTTCAGGAACCATGTTTCCTAAAACAGCAGCCAGAGAAAATAGGGCTTGCCAAGCTGATGTGGGGCATGTGGCACGAGGTGAGCCCAGCTCATGTGACTGAGGATAAGGATCTGGCTGGAGCAGCATCACTGGCAGCAGTTCCCCATACAGGTCCTGACCCTGAGGCCTCTTGTCCCTGCCCATAGCCTGATTCCTGGGAATCTATGGGACTGTCACCACTGCTGTGGCCCAGCTCAGAAACAGGTCCCAGGTTGCAGTCGTTGCGCCTGGCTCCCACTGTCCTAGAGTGCTTTCCATCTGTGTCTCGTCATGTAGGGATATGGATGGAAGAGCTTACAGATTGGAAACCTCGTTGTTAATGAAAAGATGGTAATATGATGAATATCTGTAACATAATTCACTCTTTCAGCAAACTATTTATCTCTCTCTTATGTGGATAGCTTCCAAGACAGCCACTGCAATGCTAGCAGTGCTTTCACATTTTCCTGCTGGTTTACCTGCCCTCAGTAAAAATGAGCCTGCTGCCTAATGACAGCAGGAATTGTTTTGTCTTCCACTTTCCAATTCATACTTTACTTTTTGTCTCATCTTCTAACTCGCTGTTGTACTTCTAAGCAAATTATGTTAGTTGCAGTGTTTTTGTGGATCATGAATCCGCACTGTGAACTGTTATTCATTTCCCGCATGCAATGCATTCACCTTATTTATCCAAATAATTGTGGAGGCCTTTTTTTCCTCACTTAATTCAAAATGCCTCTGCATTTGAAACAGAGGGAATCAATATTCAATATTTATTCTTGTTGCTTGTAGACATTAACCCTACAAGGAAGGAGATATGCACAGGATGAAGAAACGTAGTTCTTCCTGGTAATGTGCAGTGGTTAAAAGAAAACATGTAGTGGCTTCCTTTGTTAAAACTGTGTGACAACATAAAAGATCTTTGACAATTAAACATTTTGTTCCTTCATTATAGATGCCTCCTATATCATAAAATACAAGGACTAAATTGTTAGTCTTTAGCTTTAAAAATTATTGTTCTAAGCAAACAATGAAGGCCTATGGAATTGTTTTAAATTTGATGTTGTCATCTTGAATTTGGGTAAATTTAGTATTTAAACATAAGTTTCTTTTATCTATTTCTTTTTTGCTGTTGTTGTTTTTGTGGGTTTCTGAGTTTATTTTTGGGGACCGTGGCCATATTTTAGAAGAGAAGCTATGAGATCAAGAGATTTTATGAGATAGGCCGTTGGTAGAAACAGTTCAGAATGAAGCAGCTTTCATGTGGGCAGTGCTGGGAGTGGATTTTGGCACAGAAGCAGCACCCGTAATATCTGTGAAGATCAGTACATCTTCCTTTTTCTGTCTTCTGCTGTTTTGGAATGTTCATTGAAAAGGGAATGTCAGCTGGCAGTGATCAGGTACTAAGACTTCATGGATTTTTGGTATTGAGAGCTTAACAAATGTATAGCTTTAGTTTTTGCCTTCTGTAAAAAGAATCTCAATGGGAAGTAGTTAAATACTTAAATAGTGCATTCTCCCATATTCTTCCTTTGCTTTCTTATCAAAAGAAATGTTTATTGTTTTAAATCGGTTTAAAAGCATCAAACTGTGATTAGTAGATAATACATTGCTCTTTCAAACTAGTGTCAATCATGCAAAGTAGTGACAGGTGAAGGAGGGAATCTTCGAAATACTGTACATTTGTGTTTTCAGAACTGTCTTGTGCTGAGCACTGATTGTGCTGTAGATGTATAACTGTTATTTGAGGCATAAAGTGATCCAAATCCTCCAACTTTGAAATTGCTTAAGCCTAAAAAAAAAAAAAAAAAAAAAAAAGTGTTTTAACATTTGTTTGCATTCTTATGTACAAGATTTTGAGGGGGGAGATTAAATTTATTGGCAGTTTAACTTTCTGCCCTTGACTGACCTTTCTTCTTGAGTGTCTCCATTGATGTTGGTTAGTGTGATGGCCATTTTCTCCTTTCATATAGCTCTCCTTTCATGTAGTTTTCATAAAAAGCTGTGGTAGAGTTAAGTCAATACTTTCCAAGATTAATCTGTATGATTTCCTTGGTTGCTCTATTTTTAGATCACTTCCTTCTCTGTGCAGCAACCAAAACCCTCATTTATATGCAGAATCAGAAATTCTGTAGCTTTTCCAGTGCGTATGCTCCAAGTCAAGCAGAACAGGGAATTGTACCTTTGCCTGCTATATTAAAGCTGAAAGTTGTGCTCAGCAGGATGATGTGCCCATCTGGTTAAATTCTTGTAGATCTTTGTGAATCTGGGTCTAGTTGTAAATGAGTGTTTTAAGCAGCATGTGGTGTTGAATATGAGCATGATAAGATTAAAGGCAACTCCTTAAGCTGGGCACCTGCAAAACGTTTGGACAGCAAATTATTTCCTGTTTCTTGCCATGATCAGTGAAATGAGTTGCCACTCAAGTTTCCAAAGCATTTATAAATCTTGAACCTCTGAGCAATAGGAAGACGTTTGGAATGGGCTCAAGTAATTACTGAAACTAATACTATAGTGAAGCATCCTTCATACCACAAGTAACTCATGAATCTGGGCACCAGCTTCATCTGTGGGAGACCTGGGTTGAGTTTTCTCAGCCAGTATTGTCCTAAGGAAATAATGGGATGCATGATCCAGATCCTGAATTTCTAAATGGGATTGTGCTTCACTGTTGCCAAGACTACTTACTGTAATGGGGATTTGTGGAAGCCAGGAAAAGTCTTTCGAGTATAGGTTTGTATTTCAAGCACTTGTGAAACTGTTGCCTGAGTATCTGACAGTGTGCATTTGGAACTAGGAGATGTTTTACAGTATTACTACACATTGGTTGTATACAAGTAATTCTTCTGTGTTTATGATGGTGAGTCTCTTGTATCTTCTCTGTTTCTGAAAGTCCATCTTATCTACATAAGGAAAATTTCAAAGTGAGTTCTAGTTTCGGATTTATACACACGCACATTTTTTTTCTGGTCTTTTAGAGATGAAGTTCTTATTGAAGTCTGACTGCTTCTAGTCAGATTGTTTCTAGAACCTTTATTTGTTTCTCTTTGACACAGGTAACTTGTGCTAGAATAAGGTTTGCTAAAACCAGAAGGTAATGATACGTGTTCTTGAAAACGTAAGATTGATTCACTGTTGCATGTGGTATTCTATGACTAATCCATGAAACACATTTGGAGTGAATCAGCAGCGTTCAGAGTGTTTTTCTCTTTTCCTCTTTTTGATTGATTATTTCATTTACAAGATAATTCTGTAGTAAGTTAAGTGCCATTTGGTTTCTGACTGCTGCTTCGTGATTCTATTTCAGTTTAGAATTTCCTTTAAAAGTAAAGCGGTGTTTTCCTCAGTCATGCTGTGTTAATTCGAGCAACTGTTTAAAGACCAACTTCTATAGCAAAGAAAGGGTTGGACTTTTTGATGGAAAAATGGGCAAAAATTAAGTTATCTATGATAACAATTATGATCAACTTCTGTGTCTGCTAAAATGATGAAATTTAAGTAAACATGGAGTTCTGGCACAAATTGAGGCTTTGTTAGCAATACTTAGTAACTCAATGTGTGTGTCTGTCTATCACAGTATTTGATATGTGGCAGACTCCTGCATAATCATTTCCTTCAATAAATAGGGCACTTCAAAATATGCCAGAGAGAGCAGACACTGCACACAAGGTTGATGGACATGGTGATTTATTACTCTCTTTCTGTTGCAGAATTTTATTTTACCGTGATTTGCCCTATATGTATGTAGCTTTACTGTCAAAATAAGCCTCTATAACATCCTCGCCCAAGAAAAATTGCTTACAGGAGAAGGAACACTTTTTTATATGCCTTCATTTCAGCAGTTAACATTATAAAATGCTGTTTGTTCTTTCCACTATTGTTTTCCAGATACTAGACTATGTTTACATCTCTCTCCTTCTGAGCTGTACTTCTGCTGTTAAATTTCCATTGTTATGGATCACAGAATTAAATTTTGACTAACTTAATAATATGCATGTACAAAAGCTCTTTTTCTCTCTGTTCCATGAAATGAAACTCTCAAACTGGCTTGAAACACTGTTTTTTTTGTTGTTGTTGTTTTTGTTGTTGTTGTTTTTGTTTTTGTTTTGTTACATGTAACAAAACTTCCACTTTGCTTTAGGCTGTGCTTAGTTTTAAACAAGTTTCTATTTGTAGATGTCATGATGCTTCAGTCTTGTGAGATGGTGTTTTGCTGACTGCAAAACCCACTAAAGCTTGGTCTTTTAGAGCATTTTTCACTCTACAAGTCACGTCCCTTTTTCTCAGCTTCAAGGCAGATCGATTCATTCAAGTGACATGGTAACAAATCTCCAGGCCCTAATTACAGTTCTCTCAACCAAAGGGGTGATTTTGAGAAGAGAGGGGTGCAGGCGATGGACCCTGTTGTGTGCAACGCCACCATAGTGTGCTTTTATGTTCCTGTAATCGTAGTGTTTGTGTATTTATTTTTAGCTGCTCATGTCTGCATGTAGAAGAGGATCAGTTGTTTTAAAAAAGAAAAAAGAGCTCCAAGAAGAATCATATTTTATGGATGAAGTTCATTTGCATAAGGTTTTATTTTTGTTAATTTACCTACAATTATCATCACAATTTCCTGAAAATTACAGTTCAGTCATGAGGGACTTCAGGCTGAATAATGAAGAGGTGAATGAATGCAGCATGTATGTTGCAGTTCCAACCATCTGCTATATGTTTATCCTGGGAGTTTCTACTCGCACTGAATTAGTACTGTAATGCCACACAGTCTCTGACTAGAGAAGTAGAAAGAGAAATCCTGCCATTACATACCCCCATACTTACTGGGATTAGGTAATTGGTGTTTTATGATGAAACAAGTATAAACTGCTAAACCAGACTGGGCTGAGAAGTTGCCCTATATGCATTATGTCTGTCTTTTAGTGTGAACATTTTCATTTTCAATGACCTTTAAAAATATCAATGTCAATTCTTCTCTTTGGTAAAGAATGATTGTGGACTACTGTGCCCTCTGGCAAAGAAATCTACAGATATAAAACACAGAAGAAACAGGCTTTGTCCAACCTTTAGCTTATGGCAGGATACACCAGGAAACAGATGCCACCTCTGGCTCACTTCACTTTTTTTTTCTGAGAAGAAGTCTTTTAGCTGAACAAAATATCAAATTGCGTGTGAATTCCTTATTTGCTGCAGCAGTGGCATGCATTGCTAAGAATACTTGCTAGGGAATGCTTTCATCAGCAGTGTTGTGTCCACAAATTCATATATTGCTCTGCTAGAGGTTATGCAGAACGTGAACTTGCACATCACAGTTGAGGTGAAAGTCTGATTTGGGGCAGAGGAGGAAGGAATTCAGCCGTAGCAGTGCTGTGGTAAGTGGGCTGGGGCTCCTACAAAACCAGGATGAGTGTAACTGTGCTTGTAAATATAAAAACGTTGAGCACCAAACTCAGAATGAAAAAATGTATAATTGCTTTGGATTGTGAACATCTGTAAACTTATCTATGCAGCTGCCACATAGAAGTTGGATATTTTCCTGTCAAGTTCATTGAGTAGTGCAGAGTGACTTAATTCTCATGTTGCCTAAGTGATTTTCTTCTTCATAATATTTTGGGATTGATCTCTGATCTGAGCTGCCTGGTGGCAGCAGTAGCCCCTCACAAGCCATCATCCTCATGAGCTCCAGTCTCTGCAGCCTATTGCAATGCTGTGCTGACCACTTTGTTCTGCACCTGCAGGTTAGAAAGCATCAAATCTGATGCGTAAATGGTAAATGTGCCAGGTAGGGTGAGGAGAAGGTCATGGAGTAGATCGTCTTGAATGTGATCACACATGAGCAGAACAACTGGGGGAATCAAGCCCAGTCAGCAAGGGTCCATGAAAGGCGGGTCCTGCCTGATTGTCTCCTTCTATAAAGAGGTGACCCGCCTGGTGAGTGAGGGAAAGGCTGTTGATGTAATCTGCCCGGTCTTCAGCAAAGCCTTTGAGCCTGTCTTCCACAGTGTTCTCCTGGAGAAGCCCAAGGCTTGGATAGGTACACTCTTTGCTGGGTAAAGAACTGTATGGAGGTCCTGACCCAGAGTAGGTAGTGAATGGAGTTACATCCACCTGGTGACCGGTCATGAAACCCCAGGCAATGCTACAGGCTTGGGGCAGAGTGGCTGGAAGACTGTGCAGAGGAAATGGACCTGAATATGTTGGTTGACACTCAGCTGAACGTGAGCCAGCTGAGAAGAAGGTCATTGGTATCCTGGCTTGTATAAGAAGTAGTTTTGTCAGCAGGAGCAAGGAGGAGATTGTCCCTCTGTACTCACTTCTAGTGAAGCAGCACCTTGAGTACTGTGTTCAATTTTGGGTCCCTTCCTGCAAGGAAGACATCAGGGCTCTGGAGCGTTTCCAGAGAAGGGCAACAAACGCGGTGAGGGATCTGGAGCACAAGCCTTATGGGAAGCAGCTGAGGGAACTGGGATTGTACAGTCTGGAGAAGAGGAGGCTCAGGCGAGACCTTACCACTCTCTACAGCTGCCTGAAAGGAAGTTGTGGCAAGGTGAGGGTCAGCCTCTTCTCCCTTGTGATAAGAGGGAATGGCCTCAAGTTGCACTGGGGAGGTTTAGGTTGGATATTAGGAAAAATTTCTTCTCCAAAAAAGTGGTCAGGCACTGGAATGAGTTGCTTAGGCACATGATCAAGTCACTGTCCCTGGAGGTATTCAAGAAATGTTTAGATGGTTTAAGAGACATGGCTTAGTGAAGAAATTCTGGTGGTAGATGCGTGATTGGACCAGATGATCTTGGAAGTCTTTCCCAACCTTGGTGATTCTGTGATTTGCACTGCTGCTCTAGGCTTTATGGGAGATCTTTGACAGAGTTGAATCTTCTACTGAAGTCTGCAGAAATGTGGCTTAGAGATATTTTCTCATGTTCAGTTGACAATCATGAGTCACTGTTCCAAAGAGCAGAGGTAAACTTAACAGCGTGGTCTTGTGAACACTTCTAAAGATAACCAGTTTGCAGGCAGAGAAAAATCATTTTTGTCCACTCTCTTTACTCATTTGGCTTTGTTGTTAGGCCAGTGTCCCACTGTCTTCAACTCCTTGTGAGGAGGACTCGTGGCTGTTATGCAATCCTGGCAGTGTCACTTCATTTCCACCCACACCTTCACCATGCTTTCCCTGATCAGTTTTCAATGTCACATTCTCAAATACATATTTCAGGCTCTTGTCATTTCTCCCAGTCAAATACAGTTAGTGAGGTGCTAACACTTTCTACAGCAGCTTCTGATAATCTTCCTTTCTGCAGATTGAATCTGCTTGCAGCGCAAGATTTATTTATCCAAGATGCTTGTATTATTGCTTCTGAGGTAGAGAGATAAGTGAGATTTACCCCAGTTTCTTTTGTGCAGATTTTTCCATTTTCCCAAAGCAGGCAGTGAGTTTGCAGTACTTTGGCTTACAGAGAGCCTCAGAGTTCCACTGATGTGCCAGCCCTGACACCGCTCTTAAGTTTGCTTCAGAGAACAGAAGAGCTGTAGCCACCCTGCTTGGCACCCCACTGAATTCTTGTCAGCAGTCATGCAGGGTTTCATACCGATGTTGGATTAAAAGAGAATTTTGTTTAAGTGTTTCAAGGGAAAATGAGTTCTTACAGAAAGCTATAAACATTAGAAGTATTGTGTTAACATGTTTGCTTCCTTTTGTATTTTATTTCTTAATACTCTTCTTGTTGAATGGAGGCTTCATTTATTACTTTCATTTATATCCTAGCTTTATTATGTATGCTGTATTGAAGACTGTAATTCATATATATTTATTTAATGTTCAGCTGTAGGTATTTTACATAATAGACTTGTAGCATTCTAATAGGGACCACTTAAAGATCTTTGTTTTTCAATTGCTGCTATTCCTCATTTGTAACCACTTCCATGTTAGCAAATTCTTACAGAACTGCCCAGGCTGCCAGTTGGCAAAGTTCCTCTCTGTTGTGTTCATCAGTAACAATGCATTTATCAGAAATTTGACAGGTTTTAATTGTAATTCTTATTAATGAATTTTGGTATCTGTTACATTCTAAATGCAAATATTTGGAAGTTGCTTACTGTTTATAGTTGTCAGTTGTGTGTATTTTGGAGTGTTTGCTAAACTGATGTCACGTTTTCTTCTATTTTATTTCTTTGTGTGCCATTACTTTGGAAGCAGTTCACAGCTTTGGAAGCTTGTCTTCATAAATCTGTGTGGCCTTTAAATTATATTTTATTTTTTTAAGATTTTTTTAAATTGCATGCATGCAAGGTAGATTTTCATAAATGATCTAACAGAAATACACCAAATCTTGCCTGGAACCTCATAAAAATTAACTGACAATTAAATGCTATATTATCTGATAAAGAAGTTAATGTAATGACATTTCGGTTATGAGCTGCTACTTGGTTTCCATGATAAGCGGTAAGGAGAAATATGGTGTCTTTTCACTTAACTGCTGTATATCTGTATATTAGTAAATGCTAATTTAACCTACTTGAGATCTGTTCTCATTTATGGACATTCGCACTGGTTATGGGTCTGTTGATTTTGTTGGAACTACTTGGTCCCAGGAGCATCTTTTGCTGATGCTTCCAAAACTCTTAAATAAAAGCAAGCCACTTTCCTATAATGTTGTTATTATTTTTTAAAGGTAATATTTTCATGTTTAAGCAAAATTATTTGAAAAAAAAAAAAAAAAAAAAAAAGGCCATGTTTTCCCAATACCTCCTGCTACTTTTCATTGCATATTTAATTTTTGTGATCTTAGCCCTTCAGGTGCATACAGTGCATGTGAGATCTGAATGTTTAATAGCAAGCGCCGTGTGGTGGAGCCCTATAGATATCATATATGCAGATGGCAATGCAGAAGAATATGAAAACTTGCTTATGCCCTTATTTTCATCTGACTGCTGGGCCTGCTGTTAATTTCCATGCCTCATATCCCATGTGTTCAATAAAAGCAGTCCTCCTAAAGCACCAATTGCATTTTATCTTTTCTAGAAATAGTTATGTGAATGTAGGGTTTTTTGTTTGTTTGTTTTAAGATAAAACAGTAACCTCTGACAGTAATTGTTGAGTATATTTGTTTAAAAAAGCCTAGGAAGCAAATCTTTAGTATGTAAGTGTAATTATGCAGAAATAAAATGTCAAAAAAGCGTGTTTTCAAGTTTTAGCTTGCAGTTGATGCATATGGTAGCATAGCAAATGCAGTAATAGCCACAAGTAATAACATTGTTAACAAACATGAAGATCTGTCAAGATGCTCTTGTAAACAAACTAATTTCTCTTGGGATTTTTTTTTTAATTTTTGGATTTTTCTTTCTTGAATTTTCATTCTTTTGTTTTGTTTTTTGTTTGTTTGTTTGTTTTTTTCTCCAGTACAGATCACATGCAAATGCATTGTTTGCCCTAGAATAAAAAACCACTCAGAGTACATAAATGCAGCTTCGTGGTTATCTGAAATTCAAGGAACAGCTCAGTATTATACTTTGTTTTAAAATTCTGATTAGTTGTGCAGTGAACGATTATTGTCTTGTAAGAAAATAAACAGATATTCTTCTCCTTTAGAGTTACCAAGATTCATCCAGCCAGCACATAATGGACAGCAAATGAATAACCTCTTTGTCAGTTGATAGTATGATGCCATTATTAACAACTTTGTCATGTACGAGTACGTGTTACTTGATTCCCTAGAAAGCTGTCAGAGGCTGCCTTTGAAAAATTACTCTTTGTCTATTATGTGAATACACATTATGAGAAGGCACAGCTCTATCCTGGCAACACATGACTTCATTGCTAGGAGTAATTTTCTGACCATCCAAGCCAATACAAGACAGTCATCTTCATTTTCTTTGTCATTTCTACTTGAGGAGTTTCTGATAGGAGCATGAGTCTGTTAGACTTTATTATTCACTGCTTGCAGTAAAGTAAACTGCTCTGCTATGATGTTCTCTAAACCATGAATGTCTAGGATGCTGCATCACACCTGTCTTCAAAATTTTGTTTTTGAAAATAATTTTCTTTAATTTTATTATCCTTTCCTAGAGGAAAAGGTGGGGGAGGAGGAGGGCGTGAACTATTCAGATTGAAATTCAGCAAGTCTCAGTGTAGAATAGCGTAGGCTTTTAATTAATTTCCCAAGAGTGTGATATTGCAAAGAGGATGACAGAGAAATACTATTAATAGTTCTATTTCTGACTCAGGGGAACATAGTGCTGAACTTACAACATGCAAACAAAATGCTGAACTCTTTTCTTTAGAAAAAGCAACTTTTTGGTAGATGGATTTTGAGTTTGCTAGAGGCAAGAACCCAGAGAGAAGAGCCCTTTTTATTCCTGCCTTGAGCTTGCTTCTGTATCAAAAAAGTAGATTGACCACATCCTCAGCTGAAGTTTTGTTCATTATGGTCCACAGGTGCAGTCAAAGCACTGGTGTTGGCTGTGAGGAGCTGCCCTTGGTTGTGCTGATAGGAGAGAGAAGTAGAGGAGTCTGGGACGTGCAGAGTTGTGTTGGGTATTCTGTTGTGCTTCTATCTTTGCTTCCTGAAGAGATGTAGCTTGGCTTGGTTTACTGTTTTCTGAAAATGGCTGCTTTTCTTCTCCCTGTAACAATAATGTTGGTAATAAAATTAAGTTTGCCAGGATGGTTTTGTCAGATTCATCTAGACCTTGGAATCTCTGAGGTGTTGATTAGGCAGGCTGCTAGAAAAAGCATGGTTTGTGGTAATTACTAATCCTAAAAATACTTTGAGAAGAGTCATTTATAACATTAGAAGACTCCAAAGAGGAAAAGCGCAAATATGCTGTAGTTTAGATCTTCAGCATGGGCTTTTTGACATGATGGTTGCATCATGTACTTTGGTATGCAAATTGAATGCAAGTGATCTGGTAGTGGTGGCATCAGCGTGTTGGTGTGAAAAGAAATGTGTGTGTTTAAAGCAATCGCTCCTGTGCTAACATAGTGGTAACACAGTACACAGTACAGGCTTGTAGGAAATTAGTATAAAATGTTCAAGCAGTAGCTCAAACTAGGTGAAGGCTTCAGTATTTTTCTTCTCTTTAAAGTTTCTTGACTGATGTCCTATTATATCCTCACGTGTGTGATGACAGAGATTAATAATGTGATGCCTCATTGCATACTAACAAGCCCCTAAGAATGTGTTGATAGATACTTTGCAAGCGTGATGCAAATAAAATAGTTCAGTGGGATAAAAGGATATGAGAGTATGCAGGAGGGTGCCAGAGTCAGAAGGAAGAGCTGGAAAAGTAATCTGTTCTGTACAGCTGAGTGGAATTGTAGTGATAGAATGATGCAGAAGTGTAGAGCATGACCAAGCTACAGAGCAAAGAATAGGAAAAAGCTTGATTCCCAGGGATAGTTTGCAATTCATGAACCCAAAATTGAATAATTTCTCTGTGCAGCAGTAAACATGACTGTCAAGTCATCAAAATGGTGTATTTTCTCACCTTTTCTGAGGAAAGAACATTTGAGACTGAAAATGAAACAAAGCATATTAAACGCACGTGTACAATTCATATGTAGTATGGGATGCTGAATGAGTACTAGAAGACTCTAGTTCAAAAATCCAAGTCTTCAGTGATCTTTAGTTCTCTTCATTTCATATGCTTTGGTTTGCTCATTATTTCACTGTTAGAAGCTGTATTTACTTTTTAAATTTTTTTCTTCCAATTTGTTTCTTTTAACTTTGTTTCAGTGTTTACTCTTTTGCCAGTTCTGATTCCTCTGCTCTCTTCATAGCAGAAAATTTAGTAATTCAGAAAACTAGGATACTAGTATTATAGTCTTACTCAATATAATGTGTAGAGTCTATACTTAATAATGCAAGTTTACTGATTGTTGATGTACAAATTAAGTACTTTAAAGCTAATTTATTACCCAGAATCAGTGGTCTTCTGCTATTTAGAATTTTATAATGCCTCAGCAAATTATCCATCTGTTGATTTAGAAGAAACCAAAAACAGCTAAGTTAAGAGGATACTGCTAAAGACTGTCGAAGAAGGGATGTCTGGTAGACAAGAGCTATGGCTTTTGGTTGGACGCATTCTACTGTAACTAATTTTTCCTTTTTTTTTTCTTTTTTTTTTTCTTTCCACAGTGCCTATTACTAAACATCTCTGTTCTTCTTGATCTTTTATTTCTGTTGGTATAGCTTGTTTGCTTTCTTCTCTTGGGAGGCTTCTGATGTACTGAAGTTTTACTTAGCAGTTTCAGCCTGCTTTGGTGCACTTCCTTCAATCTTATATTCTTAAACATTTCTGATCTCAGACAACCTGCCTATTTCCATTATAGACTAGTAAAAATACTCCAGTATACTTGCAGTAATTCTACTGTTGGCTTTTTTTGGTAGCGGAGAGGGAAGGTTTGTTCTTTCATATGCAGTAATTGGCAATGACTTGTATGGTCTTAGTTGCAAATATGTAGTTTAGTCACCATGAAGTTAGTCATTGCATTTTGTCATCCAAAGAAACAAAATGCTAAGAAACTTTGACTGGCGATGTGTATTTTGGACACAGAGTATTTGTATCACAGTATGCAATTACTTGCAAGCCCACTCTGCATCCCAGAGATAAGGGATCCCCGAGGCACTTCTAAAGTCTTGTAGCTCCATCCCATCTCCAGACAGGGCAAAATTTTGAAGACAAGTTTTAACAGATTGAGACTTCTGACTAGACTGTAGTTTACCTGATAAGTGGGCCTCTTGGTTTGGAAGGAGCTGAGTGTAAGTTGAAAAATCTTCTGGGCTGTTTTAATTTGCTTTAAGGCTCTGCTGTAGCCAATGCAGTGAATGTAAATGTGATTTTTACCCCTTTTCCTCTGTTTGTGCTGGATTGGCTGAAAGATTTAGCCTATAATCTACAGATGCCAGAACTTTTGAGCATCTGTTTTGAAGTGAACACAGTTTTGAAAGGACCATTTTCAGTACTGCAAACAGGCCAACACGGTTGGGATATTTTAAGCTAATTTCTGAACGTTTAGTGTGACTCCACAAAACACAGATTGTTAAGTACAATAGCACTACTGAGCAGATCTAGAGACAGATTAAGTCAGCTCTTTTGGTGCTCAGGAATCATCTGCTAAACAAAGTCAACTGCAAAGATAAAACAGTTGAGTTTGCTTTTCAGTTGTGGAACCAACTATTAAGAGTTATCAAAACAACATATGCATTAGTTAATTTATGAGCAATTAGAAAAAAATTTTCTGAGACTTCAGTTAAAACTTGCAGGCATCTTTCTAATCTCCATTATTTTTTTCCTCCAACAAATATACAGTATAAAACCTGCCTGAAACTTGATGTCCTGGCTGGACTGCAGAAGTACATTGCAGGAATTTTGTCCCTGTGGCTGAACTTTAGCAGAACTCCTAGTAGAACTTAAACCCCACGAGCATGTGTTCATTTTGCGTCTTTCATTGTCAAAGGGCAGATGAAATGCCAGTAAACAGCATGGAAGAAGGCGTAATAAGCAATCTGCAGTATTGTTAGCAATAGTCTGCAGGTTTTGATGAAGTGTGGTGAAGTCTCTGTTACTAATTCCCCTGTCTGGAACACAGTTGTATCGCTGGAATAAAAGCTGGCACAGAATCTGGTTTGCTTATGACAACACTGACATTGCTTTGATTGTTTTGTTCTTGAAAATATTATGCAGTGAAATGTTATGTTTGTTTTTGCTAAATTTTCATTTTGAGGAAAGAAGAGGAAGGTGGCATATGAGACTGGTGGGCTAGTTTATATGCATGGATTTATTATTGTGTGATTGAAGGTAGCAGTGCTATGATGACAATGACATTCTTTCAACCAAGAGTTCACTGACAACAACAGAAAAGAAAAAGCTTGTAATTATGAACTCTTGATCAGGCCAGAAAACTGTCCTTGTTATCTGGAAACTGAGATGTTTTCCACTGACCTTGTGCTTATAGATCTGTCATTACAGTATCTTAGCACCAATTACAGGGGCTGCTGCAAGTCTTATTCTTCTATTTCTACTACGTGTATTACTATCAGTTGTGGTGTAACCCCCTGTCCTCATGCGTCATTTGGTAAACCATGTGATCTATGTTATGTGGATTAATTGAAGGGAGAGGAAGTCCTGTGAATCGGTGGTAATAGACATTAGCAGATTATAATGTTTTATTGGCTCCTCATTACATAGGCTTTGAAATTAGAGGAAGACTTCCTTCCAAAGGCAGGCTGCCGGGAGGGCAGAGAGAGGAGGATCTGCAATTCTTATGAGCTGCCCTACAAAGCTTGCCTCAGGACAGCGTATTTGCTCTTTCATTTCTTTTATGTTCATGAGATACTTTTCTTTCTTAGAATCTGAATCTGCTAAATTCCTTTTTCTGCTGTATTTTACCTTTTGTATCTGCCTTTTGGAATAGTTTGAATGTCAAATTTTTAAAGGTAAGACAATGAGAGCCTGGTTCTAATTCTGGTAAATGTCTTGCTGTCGGAGGACACTGGAAGAAAGGAAATAGTGTAAAAGAATAATTACACACTGACGTGTATCTTAATATTCCTTTGCTGTAATTGTCATTTTAATTAGAGATGGCATTTTAATTGGCTATTTTACCAGTTAAGCTTGGTTATTAGCATTAGCTATTTCGTTCATTATTGGTAATTCATCTATGCAATCTCCATACTAGATGTTCTCTAATGGTATTTTTTGACTGCTTAGAAAAATCTTTTTCTGTTGCTCTTCCAGTGCGCTTTCTGGTGCATGTGCTAATGTCTGCAGTGCTTACCATTTACATAAATGGACATGGTGTAACTAAAATCACAGATGAATAAGAAAAATGTCTGGACAGCAAAAAACTGTAAATTAGTTATCATTACTGGTATGTTGAGGCTTTTAAACGCAAACCAGCTTTTTAGTATTATTTACAGCCTGCATGTCACGGGTTGTTTTATCTTGGATTCTTTCAGAAATTTTCAGCACAATCTTATTCTACATTACGAAGAAAAGGCACAGAGATGGAACAGAAGTGTGAAAAGTGTGCACATTGTAGGGGTTCATAAAACAGATTTTCTTCTCTTTGAAAAAGCAGCGTTGGATTCAGTAGGAAAGCTAGAATCAAAGAAGCCCATCGGGGGCTTATCCATGGATATCCATGGATAAGGCTTTGAAAATCGAAGTTTAAGACAATTTACTCTAACCAGCTTTAGGCAATTTATCGCTATATTTTGCTCTTTAAGAAGCTGTCACGTTGTGCCACAGAGGATAGAAGTGTGGGTGAAATGATTGTTTCTGTTCCTGAAATGCTTCTTAGGAGTCTTTCGAGTGTTGATTAATATTAGCCTCTTGAAAATTGCCTGGTGAAAAGCACTGTAGAAATAGAATGTATGGGGAAAAGTTATTGTGAAAATAGCAAGCTGTTTTTAAATGTTTGTGCAAGAGAAATTAGGACTCATCTGAGGTGCCAGATTGACAGCACTGTCTGATCTGTTCCCCACAGAACATATGCACCGTGGGCAGTAGCAAGTCATCCTGTCAGTGCTTCTGCCCTGTCCTAGATGGATGGCCTCCAGCTTGGAGCTTGCCTCTTGGCTCTGCTAAGGCTGCTGGCGCATACCTGCTTCTGCTATGGAAGCCTTTTGATGCAGGTGGTTGCCTGCTGTGAACAGGATGGCGACTATCTTTCTCCATTTCATTTTTTATTTGTACTAAGGATGAACATGGTGATCTTTTTAAAAATTGCTGTTGAGCTGGACAAGGCATTTGTTAAAGGAAAGAAAGAGCCCACTAATGAAGGTGATGAAATGGGAACTTGATGGTCACCACCAGAAATTCTTTCAACCCTCCATGTGGAGATTAAAAAACAAAATAAAATCGTGTTCCCCTAAGCACAAATGGCTGCTAAGATGGTTCTTAGCCTGATTACAAAATCTGGAACAGAAAGTAGTTTGCTTCTAAAAACACTGTTTTTGTTTTGTTCTTGAAAATATTATGTAAAGAAATGTCACTACATAATGGAAACAATTTTGGATCATACATTATAATGTGTCCTTCCATTTTGACTTTGTTATGCCACTAACATCTGTGACAGACTACAAATATAAGCTTTGCCTGTTGCTGCTATCATTGTAAGGCAGCCATAAAAATGGGCTATTTTTATTCATTTCAACTCATTTCATAAAGGAGGAAGGAGGAAAAGAAATGGTGGAAAAGAATTAGGTATGACACCTTTTCCCTTCACTCTTATAAAAGAATAAGCATGTTAGGAATAAACAAGTGTGTTCATATTACAGAGGTGACCAATAGACCAAAACCCTACCAGTTTAATCTATTTTTTTTTTAAATTGCTATTAACCTGATTTTCTATTATTATTATTTTTTTAATTTTAACTTGTGAGTACTAGTTACTTCTGTGGCTTATAAGGAGAAAGCCTGATATTGTTGTCGGTGATGTTTGGTTGGTGTATTAGGTAAAGTAAAAGCAGCAGCTCAGGTATTGATGTTAGCTCGAGTGTCCAGCACTACACTGGAATAGAGCTAATAGCATCTGCACTGTAGAGTTAATAGCATCTTATGCAGTACAGCTAAGCCTTGAGCAAATTAATGCTGATCTTCCAGCAATAAAAATCAGTTTCTCCTGACTGTAAATACTGGACTGTAGTTTGAACTGATTCCTGGTGCTGAGCTTCACAGAAATATATAGCTGAGCTGTTGGAGGCTGGTTTTTTGTTTTGTTTTGTTTCTGTTTTTGTTTTGTGTGTGTGTGTGTGTGTGTGAATATTTGTTTACAGCCTAGTGGAGTGTGTCTTACTGCTTTTGAACTCTCTTACCTGTTTCTTAAGCTTTTATGAGGCACATAGCCTTTTGCTTGCTTCAGTTATGTTAACCGACCAAGTCATGAATTTTTATGATGATACTTGTGCAAAATACCATGTTGTGTGTGTGAATGCATAGCTACTGTGTTAGGCTATCTTACTTTCTGCTCTTACTTTGGAGAAAGCTCATTTAAATCCTTCTGTAACCCCAAATATTTAATAGCTTTTCCTCACGCTTTTTATTTCCATACTCGAGGGTTCGAAATTAGAGACCCACCTACTGGGGGCTGTGTGTGCTAAATATTCTTGCAGCAAGCTGATGGCCATCCTCGTCTGGCAGGATGATGCCTTACATTCCCCTCCACTGCAGGGGGCTACCTTGGCAGCTCCCCACCACCTGCTGAGAAAAGGACAGACTTGGCTCTCCATACAGCAGTATGGGGAATTAGGCAGAGGGCTGCCAGGCTCGTGAAGGCAAGCACGCTTGAATTAAACAGAGATGCTCTTGATTTGTATTGCTAGGAAATAGGAGAGAGGTTTCTGCGTGTGAATTGCAGTATGTGAGCAAGCTTGGTAGGCTGCATGGTAATACTTGTCCCTGATGACAGCAGGCATCTAACACTGCCGTGGGTTTAACGCTCTCAGGCAGCTCACTTTCTTCCTGGTATTGGTTTCTGGGAAGGATGAGCTGTCACCACTCTTGATGTGTGTAGAGAACAGAGGTCTCCTGAGATAAGGTTGTTCATTATGCTTCCTGAAGAACCATTAAATTTCAATCAGTGCAATGTGATCCACTCCTTGGGTAGGGTAGAGGCATTGTTTTCTGAGCCTTTTCTTCTAACCTCCACCTCTGTGATATATATATATTTTTTTAAATCCACAATTGGCAAGAATGCAGAAATATGTAAGTAGTAATAGCATAGCATTTTCATGCAGAATCTCACAGTGAAAGATGAAACAAATTAAGCATTTTTACTGCGTTATCTGGTATGTATAAGCCTTTATAAAATGAGGCATCATTCATATTTTGCTGCTTGGTATAATTTTGTTGAATTTTGGATGCAGTGGTCTGTTTTAAAGAATACATTAATATTGTGGCAGTATTTCAAAGTGTTATTAGTATTATATGATAAGAAATGTGACAATATTTTGGTTGACATTGTTTAGGCTGATTGATCTTAATAATTAAAAGAAAGTTGGTTTTAGTGATGCAAAAGCAATTGAAGTAAATTTAAACATTAAGATACTTTATCTCAGTGCATGCTGTATTATAGTAGTCATCTGATTTACGAGTTCGTCTGAAAAACTGTGGAGCATTGTTGTACATGATAATATTGTGAGTATATTGGCTATATTTTTTAATGAAATAATATTTTTGGCATTACTTATTTGTTCTTAGGTATTACTGGCTGTAGAAAAATAAAAGAATTGGGTATGTTTTTGGGGGGGGGGGGGACTTCTGTGTTTGTAGATAATTGTGTAATGCAATTAATTGCAGAAAGTTCTTTAGGTAGTTAACGTTTCTTTAATAAATTTTGCAGTACATTTTACAGGATTGTTTCAATCTTTTTCTGCCAGTCTGAGCAGCTGGTGAACAAATTAATTAAACATGTGTTTATAATTTCAGAAACCAGATTTTCTTAAAATACATACTCAGCCCAGCTGCTAATCTCTTTTTGGGCTATTTCACACGTGCTTTGTGATTAACAGTGTTGCTAATAGCAAATTCAGACTATTCTACAGAAGAGATGCAGATATTATCCAGCTTAACACTGTTCACAGCCCTTATTAGACTCTGAATGTGTGCTTGATCATGTGAAGAAATTGTCCTTCTTTTGTCAGTGCAATCTCTGGTGCTCACATTTGTTTATCTTTTGAATGATACATGTCATCTCTGATGATTGCTAATCATCTCTGAGAGACTGACAATATTTAGATGTAAATTCATTGATGCAGCAGTGTACATTTGTGGTCTCATTCAGGAGCATGTTTGTGACATAAGTCACGTTTTAATAATTGGGAGGGCAAATTTTATGTCAGCTGTCTCAACAGAGAAAATATAAATTATTTGCATTGTTAATT
Organism: Lagopus muta; assembly: GCF_023343835.1. Taxonomy (NCBI): domain Eukaryota; kingdom Metazoa; phylum Chordata; class Aves; order Galliformes; family Phasianidae; genus Lagopus; species Lagopus muta. The sequence goes on from NC_064433.1 coordinate 37,976,036, forward strand.
ACACGTTTCCCTTTTTTATTTAATTATGGCATGTTCCATACATGCAAAGCTAATTTTCTGGCATTTTTCAAAGAGCTAGGAAGTGTTTGCACAAAAGAGAGAAATATATCTACTGGCATTTTCAGCTTTCAGACTGGGTGAGTTTGAGATCAGTGTTATGTATGTAGCCATTGTGGTGCTAAAAGTGAAGGGAAATTTATTGGTATTGTTCTCACAGTTCAGCCTCGAGGAGAGGCTGTTAAGGTACTATCTGTGGCTCTGTACATTTTAGTGCTTATATTTTGTAATGTTTCTTAGGCTTAGGGCTAAACTGTAGTAATTTGGCAATATGAATCTTCTATGATTCAGAGAAAGGCTGTTATACTTTTAAGGAAATATTAAAGCATTACTCCTAGAATGCTGAAAATTAACAAAGCCAATGGAGATGCTGGAGTTGCCAGGCTATAGACTGTATAAATGTATTCTTTGAATCTAAAGTGATGTCCAGATCTTAATCAGACTTGCGTTGTCTTGGCTTTATGGGCCAGCTAAACTTATCATCATTGTCATGGAGGTCTTCAATACTCCTTTTCAAGAGGGTGAATTTCAGCCAAAAACAATCCTGCATGAAAATAGCAATAGTTGCACTAGCAAGGCAGGAAACAATGTTCTTTTCACAGTACTTTTAGCTTTTAAGAAAAAAAAAACAAAACACCAAGCATATTTTTCAAGTCTGGCCGTATCCTTTTGGGGGACAAGAATAAGGGAAAGTAATACTTTATAAATAATCCATCCTGTAGTGAAGTTGGATGAAGATGGATGAACAACCAGTGGCAATTCAGTGTTACAGCTCTATTTTCAGGCTCTGAACAAAATCTGTAGTTTTACACGCTAGCAGAATGTTAAAAAGTGCTTAGAAATTGGAAAGAAAAGGGAGTACAAAGGCAGCATAATGTATATAGTAAACAGCAGAAGATATTACAGGGGATATAATAACATTACAAACAGTTCTTTAAGCTTCTGTACTCTCATTGTGTGGCAGTGAATCTCAGAACATTCTAACAGGATATGTCTTAGGGGACAGCTTGTAGCTAGATCTGCCTTAGGAATGGTGTCTGCACAACTGAATTCATGGGATTGATGCAGTTAATGCTGCTTTTCAGGACAGGTAACTTGTGTGTGGCCCAAAAAAAAGATCTTCTCAGTGTCATTTTACAGAGATAGGAAAACCTAAGGTGACCAGAAAAAAGCCGTCAAAAATGGCTCTGCTTGTTAAGAGGCAAAACAGCTCAGAAGTAATCCCAAAAGTCTAAAGAAAACAGTGAAAGCCCTATTTTTTATTTTTATTTTTCACCTTTTCAAAAATCATCATTAATTGTAGTATCATACAATGTGTGAACCAAAAACAAAAACGGCTGGATAGGAGTATGTAAGAGTTTTTGCTTTCTATAGGAAAAAAGGAATCACATTCTTTTGAGATTCTTGAGAGACTGTTTTCTATGTCAAAAGTCAGCTCTTAAAGAAGATGGGTGATAAAACTTGGTGAAAGGATTGCTATAGGCAACTTTGCTGTGAAAGGAGCAGTTTTGTAGTTCCCCCGAGTAGGAGCAACTTGCTGGAGCAACTAAAATCCTCACCTGTGACAAATCAGTAGGGATCAGATGTTCCTGCAGTCAGAGACCCTGCTCTGCACTTGCAGTTAAGAGTTACAAAGAGCTGATAGATTACTCATTTGGAATTATTTGGTGGGACTTCGTTGGGTGTATTATTGGGTTTAGGCTTTTTTTTTTTTTTTGTCTTCCTTTTGTACAACTTTCTAACCTTGTGCTTAGTTTGAATTTATAAACTTCATGTCTTCTGTCCTTTAAAAAGTGTAATCTCATGCAAGAGATTCCACTCACCTGACTTCAAACATCAGTCCTTAAAGATATTTCTGCAGTCAGTACTAAGAAATAGGAATGTTTTGGTACCAATTCATCTGAGCTATTTTGAGTGTGAGGAATTACATTCTCAAAATGCCTGTTTGTTCCCTCAAACTACAGAGACAGCACTGAGTGACTGGACCTGTGTGTGTTCAAATGAATCCCACCCAAAATGGTCTTGCAGACTCTGAGTACTTTCTTTTTCCTGTTCATAAGCAGAACATGATTCGTACTTTGACTGCCTTACTCTCTTGAGACTTATTTTCGGATATTTGGGGGTGGAGGTGTGCTTTGTTCTATGCATCCTTTTGATAGCAACAAACACCTAAAATGTAGTTGGTGGTAATCACATGACAGGCAGTTATTAAAAAAAAAAAAAAAAAAAAAGGATTATTTCTTATTTATTATCTTAGATTCTTTGTAGTTCTAGATTTTCAGAGAAGCCTTGGAATGTGTGTATACTCCTGTGTTCCTGGTCCCATGTTACCTTCAGTTAAATCCCTTTTAAAGTAATCTTTGTATGGACTTCCACCTTTTCAGGTGCTCAGATACATTTGACAAAGTGCTCTGACATATTGAAGTGCAGTTGTATATTTGGTGTTCTCAATTTGTTTATATATTCATGTTTAACGGAAGAAACTTGAACATGGATGTAGTCTAAAACTGTGAGAAGACACTCCATGTATTTTTACATATTGATTAATGCCTGTATTTGTGAAGAGTCATACAGGATGCCTGAAGAATGTGAAATTCATGTAAATGTAAAACATACCTCTATATGCCTAGCTTTTAAGAAGCTTCCTAGAGCATTCAGATTTATTGGACTGTTTAATATTCTCCTGTGAAGAACACCTTGAGCTTGTCACTTGGGAATTTAAAGTAATGTCAGAATAAAGCATTGGAATATAGACTGGCAAATTCTATTCTGTACTGGGAGATCAGGAAGCTGACTTACTTAGATGAAGCTAGGTATGAACCTAGGATGTAAAAATGTGCTGTAACTGCAGCTGTGTAGAATGTCCTCACCCAGGGCCTCTGGCAGACAGCACCAGGGAAAAGTGAGGTCTTGAGGGAGGTACCAGGGGAGACCAATCTCTTCCAGATTGGATTTAAAGAAGGTTGTGGTTCTATGATTTTTGAAGATAAATAAAATTCTACCATTAGGGTCATCTTTTTACTTTATAATTAAGATACACCAGCTACTGCTGCTTTATATATATAATAACTTGAATCTCTTTCTATAAGTGTATATATTTATATTTCCTTTTGCATCCCTCCTTCCCTGTGCCTCCCCCCCACCCCCAACATCTCTCTCCCCTGCTCAGCTGTCTTTCTCTTCTGCCACTTCTAGGAGCTGTTCGTTGTTTCAGTCACATATTTGTTTGAATCAGACCAATTAATTGTGAGACTAGTTTGGCCATGTCTGGAATACTGAAATATAGGCTTAGTGGAGCATGGCTTACAATCTTTAGTCAGCACCTATATTTATATTCTTGGGGGTAAGCATCAAGTTCCCAAGGAAAGGCTGCTACTAAACAAATATTGAACAAACAAATTATCCACTTCTGAAGTACCCGTGAAATTATTAGAGGCATGCTCTACAAAGATAGGTGTGCTTTTTTGCTCTATCACTTGCAACAGGCATAAAGTTAAAGATGTTCTGAAGAAGCAGATAGCTTTGATCTGGTGAAGTTATTTAGCAAGTCATGGTAGGCCAAGAGAGGTTGTGTGGCTTAATAGTAATATTAAGATTTAAGGATTTAGGTTTATCAAATTTGGGAGCATGTATTCTCATTTTCAGTAAGGTGGGGAAGTAAACCTTTGCATGTAACTGGAGAACTTTCAGTGGGGTATTGCTGTGTATGAGTAAATATGTATGAATATATGTAAATCTTTCTCCTGTTTCTTTTACTTGTGACCTAAGAATCAGAGAGAACGTGCTTCCTGTTGGACAATATTGCCATTCATGGAGTGGTAGCAAAATTTTGAAGAATGTAGAGTATCAAGAAATGCCAGATGTGTTAATCTCTATAAACCTGCCATCTAGGTATTTCCCAAAGCATACTGCCTTTTTCTTCCTGTAAATTTTGTAAAGTGGGCAAAAGTAAATATTTAGTAATTTGCCTGGGATTTCTGGTGTCTTAGCAACATAATTAGAGATGACTAGAAGTCCCAGGAGAATGGCCACTGATCATGCACACATCTTCTGCATCTTTTTTCAGCATGCAAATCAAAATCTAAAAGCAACAGAAGGGAAGGTGTAATCGCTCCCTAAGAAACGAAATTTCAAAGGTATGCTGGTCCTGCTATTTTCTATTAGCCTTTCTCTTTCTCATGAATCTCAAATTTTTCTATTTCATCAGCTGAAACATTCTCTTTCTGTGGGGAAATACGTATAAGCATGCAGTTATTTGTAATTTTGGATTAAATTGCATTTTCTCGCTTACTTTCCACAATATGCCTAGAGTATGCTTCCTGTCTTCTATTTCCAACTCACTGCTGTCTTTTCTTATTTCCCAATTAGACTGCTGGTAGGTTCTTTCTTTTTCAAGGGAGCTCTTTTGTGGTACCTGTGGAGTTATAATTAATAATACAAATATCCCAGAATTGTTGGGGTTAGAAAGGATGTATGGAGGTCATGTAATCCAATCCCCTCCTAGAGCAGGTTCCCTGCAGTAGGGTTACACAAAAAAAAAAAAACAACGTCCAGGCGAGTTTTGAATTATCTACAGAGAAGGAGCCTCCACAGCCTCTCTGGGCAAATTGTGCCAGTGCTCTGTCACTCTTATAGTAAGAAAGTTTTTCCTCATGTTCATATGGAGCACATATTCCAGTTTGTGCCCATTGCCTCTTATTTTGTTGCTGGAACTTTTGAAAAGTGCCTGGTCTCTTCCACTTGACTCTCACAGTTGAGATATTTATAAGCATTGATGACATACCTCCCTTCCCCCAGATCTTTTCAGGCTGAACTGTCTCAGCTCTCTCAGCTTTTCCTCATAAAAGAGATGCTCCAGGCATCTAATCATCTCTGTAGTCCTCTGCTGGACTCTCTAGAATGCCTGTCTTTCTTGAACTGTGGAGCCCAGAGCTGAGTGCAGAACCCCAGATGTGTCTTCACCAGGGCAGAGTAGAGAAAGAGGAACACCTTAATAGACATTCTGGCCAGGCTCTATTTAATGTACTCCAGGTTACCATTGGTCTTCTTGGCCACAAGAGCACACTGCTGGCTCATGGCCAACCTGTTGTTGCACCAGAATAGCTCTTTTCTAGCAGATCATTCTCTAGTCTGTGCTGATGGCATGCACTTATTTCCCCCCAGGTGCAGGACTCTACAGTTGCCCCTGTTGAACTTCCTAAGGTTCCTCTCTGCCCACCTCTTCAGTCTGTCCAGGTCTCATGAATGGCAGCACAGACTTCTGGTGTGTCAGCCACTCTTTCCAGCTTTGAATAATCAGCAAACTTGCTGAGGGTGCATTCTATTCCTTTATCGAGGTCATTTATGAAGATGTTAAACAAAACTGGACCCAGTACCAACTTCTGTGAAACTTCACTAGCTACAGGGCTCCAATTAGACTCTGTGTTTCTGATCAGAACCCTCTGAGCTCTGCCAGTCAGCCAGTTCTTGAGCCACCTCACTGCACCCTCATCTGTCCCACACTTCTTAGGTTTAACTATGAAGATGTTATGGAAGAGAGTGTCAAAGGCCTTGCTGAAGTCAAGCTACGTCACCGATCTCGTCTCACCTATGCAGCTGATCATGACATCACAGAAGGCTGATGAATATTCCTTATTCCTACTGACTCACAGATTATGCAGAAGTTACACCACGCTTTTTGTGTGAGGAGACATTTTTTATTTTAATGATACAGAGAAGCATTCAAAACAAATATGAACAGAAACACATAAATATTCTACTGAAAATAGACAGTATACATAAGTAACTGAAATAACTGTTACAGTTGGAATTTGGCTAGTGCAGCACCTCTACAGAAGTGCTGTAAGATGCACACTGGAGCATAGATGTTTTATATATCACAGAAAATGGTTACTTTAGCATCAGGACAGTGCTTGATAGGATAATCAAATTTTATTCAGGTTGGATGCTCACTCGTGTCCTGGCAGAGTGCTGCACATATAACAGAATTGTCATCTCACATGAAATCTGTAGGAGATCATAAAAACTGGAGCAGAATCTCAAAAATATGCCTTGTGTTTCTTTCTCTCTGATGATCAGTGGACAAAGAATTGGTTGATGGAAGGGATAAGACATTCCTGTCTGATACTGATTCCAAATCTGAAAATTCATACATAACAGCAGCTCTGACTTGTCTGCATAGCCTTAATGCTGTTTGATGGAGTTTGCTATGAAAGATAAAAAGGATTTGAGAAATCCAAAATAAACTAATTTGACTATTGTTACAAAACTGTTATCAAATCCAAGTCAACTCCAATCTGGAATGAGTCTGCAACTGTTGCATGCAAAAATAAGGAAAAGTAAGACAAGTACAATTTATAGCAAAGGTTTTTGAGAATATTGGAATCTGTAATGTCTCCAGATATTGCTAAAGGATATTCTCTATTTATTTATTCATTTATTGATTATTTAACAGTACTAGCCGAATCACTGTCTGAACCAGTGTTAACTCATGTAGTCATTCTGAAGTAGAAGTAATGAGCTTCCTTCTTTGCAGAACAGCATTGCAGGAATGTAACTATGAGATTCCTCTTCTAATTCTTCATTTTTAAAAAATCTATTTAGCATGGACAAATGTGAGAACTACATAGTTTATCTTGAATTGTTTAGAGCCAGAAACAATGCAAGCAATTGTTATTTTGTATTTGCTGATAATGCAATGGCACCGCTGTTGCATTTGGTGTTGAAGAGAGTTCTGCCTTATGAAGAAATACAGAGGATAGAATGATGCTGCTTACCAAAATAAAAAAATAAAAAATGTCACTCTCACATATGCTTAACAGAGGAAGTTAAGTATCATCTCTGGACTTGTCCTTATGTGGTTGCTTTTCATCTAAGTGAACAGGATTGCATTGATTGGGAAGGGCTGCATACAACTATGGCTTTTTGTACTGCTGTGGATCAGTATATTTGGACCTGTTTTACTGCTGTTGGAACCAGAAGTAATTTTGTATCAGAAAAAAATAAATTTGTAGGCAGGCCTCACTGCTTAGAGATATTTTTTTGGCTCACCAGCTGCCTTCCTAGACGGCTTTTATCTGGTGCAGACAAGCCTTTCCATGGCACTTTTATCATTCATGTTTACAGAGAACAGAGTCTGGCTTTTCATTCTGAATGCTGGCTAAATGCAGGGTTCTTTGGCGTTGCTCTCAGATTCTCCAAGAATTAACATAATGGTTGTCTCCTGATAACTCTTTGTGTGCCTGATCTCTATACTTGCATTTAGACTCAGGCAGACTTCCTAAATGCTTTGTCCCTTTGGGAAAAGCCCAACAGGAACATTAAGGTGCTTTCATTGTCAGAGGTAAGTTCTTTGAGGCTGCTGTGAAGCTACTGCTATTAATAGGGCCATATTTAGATGCTGTGTTGAAGCACATAGAAGCACATCAAAGATGGAAGTTGCATCTCTGGTGTACCTGAACTGCATGTCTGCAGTGCAGACTTTTACAGATCTTTGCATCATTTTGTGCCATAATCTTAAAGATCAGGCTGGAGGACACTGGTGCAGAGGACTTCCTGCATGAGATTGTGCTCATCTCATGAGAGTCACAGAATCATAATGCTCTGACTTGTGTGCTCCCAGCCTTTCTGCCAGGCTGCCAAGCATGGCAGTGCTGATGGGCAGAAACTGTGCCTGTCACATATCTTGCATTTCCTCTAGCTCTGTGCTGAGATTTAAAGCTGATATTTGCTTTTGCACCTGAATTAGCTACTGTCGTATTTGAAAGATACTGACAGATAAAATGTTTGATTTCTGCTCTCTCCCAGCCTCTGACTTTTGTATTTAAGTGAAAGATCCTGAGTATGATGAGTGGATACACCTCTCTTTGCTGGAGCCTCCCTTAACTTGCAAACTGCATGCTCACATAAACTTCACTTAGGATTTCCATAATGGGTATTCATCTGTGTCTACTGCCTAACCTGAAGACTCCCCACTCCTAACACAATCCCTGTGCTTCTCTAAATAGCTGTGCTGCTCATCAAGACCTCAGTTCATTTTCTGATTGGAAAGGAACAAGAAAAACGGAAAAAAAAAAATCCAACCTCAAAAAGCAAAAGCAAACCACCACACAGCATGTTCATTGAGGACCAGCAACATTAATAGCTGCATGTAAGATATTTGATAGCAAGTTGTTAACAGAGAAAATGGATATGACTTCCCTCTAAAATGTCCATGGCCCCTTCTATTAGCGTACCCAGACAATAATTACAATAATTTCTATATCAATATATCTAGAAATGCTTTAATAAAAACATAGCTATCGAATGCTCTTAAGGATAAATCCTGATCAGTGCAGTTGATAATGCTCAGTGTGCAGCTCTGTAAACGTATTCTATACACAAACAAGGAAAATAGAAAAAAAAAAACCATGAAATATGGTCACAATTTCATACCTGGACCTCGCTCAAGATCACTGCAATGTAAATTTAATGGCATAGCAAAATTTGAAAATGTCCATGTAGGGATTGCAGTAATATCATGGAAAGAGAATAATCTCTGGTGGCTTCAGTATCTATCCATGCCAATAATGACTACAACAAAACTGTTCTGTGGTGTGTGAGTTGCTACCTAGCCATCAGAACTCACCTCAGGAAGTCAGGGGTTTTTAATACACCTGAAGATCCAACTGATTTAAAATTTTCAAGAGCTGCCTGTGTTGATAATAAGAATATAGAAGGAACAGCTCAGGCTGTAGCTCGGAAAATTATCTAGGGATTTCCCCAGTAATCTGTGAATAACGTACGGCTCATTGTGAAGTAAAACAAGTTTTTCCAGGCATGTTTCATCTAAATTGTATCTAACTGAATTAAAGCATGTAATGGATGTATCTGAACCAGAAGCTTAATCAGTCTGAGTTCCTCACATAGCATGTTTCTAAGAGGAGTAATTCAGTGACCCACAGTCAGAAACGCTTTTCAAAATACTTCCCTTATTGTGCTTTTTAATAAGTCCAGGCCTGTGCCTCACTCATAGTTCACTCCCTCGCTTTAGGCCTCTGTTTGCAGTGCTACATGCTTATTCTGCCAGATTATTTTATTAAGAATATTTGCAAATGATTAGAGGTTCTCACTGAATGACTGTTACATGTCTGTCAAGGGAATAGCATTACTAGAAAACTCTTATTCTTCTTGTCTTCTGTATTTGTAGATGACTTGTGATCTGTGCTATCTAGCTTGTGATCTGTAGGGTTTCTAGGACTCTGGATGTTTTATTCTGTAATTGTGTTAAGTATTAATGTAAAATGATAAATAATAAATTTTGTGCCAATGTAACAAAAAAACAAAAACAAAAACAAAAACAGAACAACCAAACTTGCTAGCCAAGAGCATTTAATTATAGCTGTTTATTTTGAAAAGAGGGTAGGCCACTGAACAATATGCTGAATGGAATAAGGAAGAATTGCCATCCTGTGCTTTGCATGTTAAAAGTAATGAGGGCAGTCTAAACAAAGTTATTTGCATTCTATCCAACTTTGGCTTGAAAACACTATACAGTTCCACAGAATAGCTTAATTGCCTAGTATAGCATAATTGCCAGGCATGGGGAGTAATATAATTTAAGTCTGGCCATGCAGTGAACCAGAGAAATGCTCATTTTTAACAGCTTGGCTTTGACTTATCTGAGCTTTGGAACTGTTGCAGCTATAAATCCACATATTGGTGGCTGCAGTGGTGCTTTGTGTTTCATATTCCTGCATATTGACATTATGGATGTGGGGATTTTGTGTGTCTCCAAAACTACACGGGGGGTGGGAATGGGGGGCTATGCCTGTGAGTGGTCAGTTCCCTTGTTTTGTCCTAGAGTGCTGCACTCTCCCTGTGCCTTGATTTCAGCTCCTGGTCTAGAGGAAGGTGTCCCTGCCTATAGCAGGGGGTTGATCTTAAACGTCCCTTCCAACTCAAACCGTTCTGTGATTATATAACTTCTATTGCAAATACAGAAGATTGGTTCAGATCCTCCTAGAAACTGCTGTCAGACTTGGTCGTCAACTTCATATTTAGGCTCCTTGGGGGGAAGAAATCATAGGTTCCCAAATTTGGATTTCTTTCTCTGGAAGCAAAGTCCAGCCATCAAGTTTATAGTTTTTGCCCTGAGTATAAATCAATTACAGTGGAGTAACACTTGCAACTTAGGTCCAATTAAAAGGCAGTTTAAGCTGATAGTAATACCAGCAATGACTGCACTGAGTTTTAGGTTTATTTACCTTGTTAAGAGAAAATCACTTTTTCCATGACTTTTTATTGTAGATAGATTACATGACCTAGTGTGTATTATTCAATCCCCTGTCTGCACATTTCTTATTCTGCATGCGATAGTGAGGACATACTGTGAGCTGTATGCCATTCAAAATGAATTGAAATGGCATTCAAGTTAATTTCTGAGTGGACCTCAGCTACTCATTTAGTTGAGTTCAGCAGTTGGCTTTCAAATGCACTGAAGGCATGAATACTCTATTATTTTACAATTTGAAAATGACAGAAAAGGTACTTCAGTGCTTTCACTATTCCCTACTGTTACTAATAGAACTTTCTGGCAGCCATTTCTTGTTTGTAGTGACTTCCTCCCTTCACCCTCCCCCTTCATTGCAGACTTAAAGAGAAATTGAGGGAGGAGTTTTTTGTTTGTTTTTCTTTTTGTCCTACATTTTTATTTTTATTTTTATTTTTATTTTTATTTTTAAAGCTTTCATATGGGCTTGGACTTCATATTTTGACTGCAGATGTTCCATGTTTGTCTCCGTCAGTTTTGTACTGGATATTGCTTTACTGCTTTCTGAAGGAACTAAGTAAGCGTCAGATTACAATGGTGTAAAATTTTCATCAGTACTGTCTGTAGTCAAATAGTGTTTGCTTTTCTCTTTCTTTGAACTTTTCTTTTGTCCATAATTGAAATTCACTCTCTTTACAGTGAATATTCTGTATACCACCTGTAATGTGGAGGGTGGAGGGGGTCAAATGGGATCATATTTAAATTCAGCCTACCAATTATTAAATCACAAAACAGTATTATTCTGTTCAAAAAAGCAAACAACAGCAAAAAAAAACAACCCTCATACCTGGGAAGGACAGGCATCTACAAAAGTGATAGGAAATTGCAAATTAACCTTATACTTTTTTTTTTTTTTTTTAAACCCCTCGACAGGTTCACAGTCAGAATGTAACCTTACATAAAATGGAAACCTGTGAAGAAAGTCACAGATAGCAGCTGTGGATAGTAGTGGAAGAATATTTATCTTCTCAAGCATCAGATTTTTAAAACGCTATGGTGATTTGGAAAGTCCCAAGAGTGAACTGTGAAGTTTTCCTCAGCTCGTTCAATGGATTTCTTAGGCATTTCTACAAATCATTGATGTCCAGAGATGATGTGTGATGGAAAAAAACACCCTGCCTGTGCATTCATAGCCCCTGTTTTTTTGGATTAGTTTGCTGCATTGCTGAACCAATTTTGTTTTGAGGGCAAGGAGTGAATGTGATGGATTTATCTTCAGAGATGAGCAAACATGGAAGGAATCCAGTAAGTCACAAACTAGAAGATCAAAAAAAGGTAAGGTTATTTTAGCACGTACTTAATTATATTTTAATGGATTGCAAACTCTTTTAATATTGAAACTGAAAATCAGTGTGCTTTCATGGAAAAGGTAGTCTGCCATCATTCAACCAGCAGTGAACTGCCTTGAGGGACTGAGTTTCTGCATTGTCTAATAATTTTGTTTCTAATACTGCCTGATTGCTTGGTGATTTGCGTTAACAGCTCCCTGAATTTGACTGGAAAATTGTTTGGCAAAAGTGTTACTTCATTGCTATCAGTGCTTCCTTCATGTCAGGGGCCTGCTGAAGCAAGTGGCTGAGGTCTGAGAGGTCTTTGTACTTAACATGTATGAATAGACCCTTTTTGTTGCATCCTACCAATAGCTCTATGTAATTTGGTTTTATGATAATTAATTGTTGCTATTCATGTTTCATCCTTCGGTAACCAAAGCAATTAACACATGTAAATTCACAATTCCACACTATGGAAAATTCTTTCGTACATCCCACTTCTGTAACAGACTGTCCCAAAAGAATCACCTTCCTGGTTCATCTGTTTTACTCAGACTGCAGTATGGAGGTTGTTTTGTTTTGTTTTGTTTTTCCTACTGATTATTCCATACACTTTATTTGATGCTTTTTAACATGTTCAGGTCTTTCTTCTGCTTTCGCATGCACCCAGTGGCAAACCTGCCAAGGGCTCATTCTAGTGTAGCATTTTGCAGCTGTTGTGCACTTAACTGTGGGCCTTACAATGAGTGTCCTCTTTGAATTATTGCATAGGCTCAGGGAGTCTGTTAACAACCAAATCATGAATTAAAATGCAGATTGCGTACTCTATTATTACACATTATTAGAATAAGTGCTTCTGTTTTTTGTTTGTTTGGTTTTTAATTTTTGGTATGGAGCCACTGAGTAGTGTTTCAAATCCTTTCAATCTTGTTCAGGAAAAAATACAAATGAGGGGAACTTATGGGCACATAATGAAACTTTTAAAGTCCCATAAAAGCTAATATTTGGATTTCGTACCTCTGAAATTAGTGTATATTAACCTAAATTATTTAGTCACAGCTGATTTTGAAGTCACAGACATTTGGAAGTGCACAGAATTTCTGGGAATGCGCCTCGATAACACGTGATGAAATTATTGAGAAGATATTTTCAGACATGAGCAGGATCTTTGTAATGGAAAAGATACAGAAGACAGAAGATAGCTGGCTGAGAGCATGGGACTTTCTCCATGTCCTAATTCCCACCCTTTTGCTGCATAAAGGAAAAGCTGAGAAGTGTTAGGGTAATCTCAACATCCGTTGAACTGTTTTCTGCACCATTTCTGAACCTTTATTATCCGATATGGAATTGACTGTGCTCTAAGGTGATGGTTTTCTTTTTCCCTCCCCCCCTTTTTTTTTTTCTTCTCAAAGGGGATTTTGCAGATTCACTTATAGAGGCTGACTCTTCAGATTGCTTAGGAGTAGAAAGATTGTTTCAAAGAGGTTCTGTTGCACCTTGAGGTCAAATTTGTCTTTGAGTGAGCTGGAGGATATTTTATCCTGCTGTAGAAACTATGATTTGCTGAAGAATCTGCAACTTTTAAAAATCTTTGTTCCTGTGGCATGGTTGATGCTGAAGAATTGAATGTTATGATAACAAACAGAAGTCTGGTTAGTTTCTGTTTCATACAGGAAACCTAACTAAAAAATTTGTACCTTTGTTATGCTAGCACCTGCTTTATTATTATTATTATTATTATTATTATTATTATTATTATTATTATTATTATTATTAAATGGGACATTACATTTTATTAAAATAAAGCTTTACACAAGTAGTAGTAATAACTTGACAATTTCTTTACATTGAATTAGATGTAAAGGGTATTTAGAAATACATTAGACAAAAATAATTGAAATAAAAATGGGTTATTTTGGAAAATACTGGCTGACTTACTGTCAGAACTGGATGCCATACTGGTGCTGTACCTGGATCAGGCAGAAGTCAAGCTGAATCTCTTAAGAGAGCTTGCATTCTCATAAATAAAAGAAAAATACTGTACGCTGTGAAGATTCAGCTGCTGTGTTGCTGCTGTATGTATTGCCACTGGACTGCTTTTGCATGGGGAATTTAGAAAACCAAAATCTAGCAAAATGCTTTTTCCATGCCTATTAAAGACATAAAACTAATAAGGTGGCTTTAAAAATGCATTGTAGACTTTGGCACTTAACTATTCTAATAATTTCAAAGGATAGTATGAACAATATGGTTGCTTTCCCTAAGTCTGGATTTGGGCCTAGAGGACTATGTTTATAATATTTTCATTTTGCTAATATGTGAATTGTAATGCTTACAGGGTGCTCAGATATGCTCCTTATCTCACATCAAATGTTATCATTTGCATTTTAAATAGGTGCATACTAATTTTATGGTTGCAGAACTATCAAGCTCCGCAGTTTTTGTGTGACTCCGAGACATGATGATGTTTTACTGATTTCTGTCAATATGCTGCTTGCTTTTGTAGCCCTGGCAGGTAGACCCAGCCGGACAGTTTATTGACCTCATAATGTACAAAACAAAATGAGAGACTTTATTGTCTGCATGGAAGCAGTAGTCCAGTTTCTGTGCCTGAAGTGTTGGGGAAAGAAGGGAAACAGACTAACAGAAGGCAGTTCAGAGAGGAAAGAGATTTCAGGAAGATCATTGTAATCAGTTCATTTGACTTCCTATGGAACACAGACATTGGATTTCCATTTGCAAATTTTTCTAGCTGGGAGTGAAGATTCAGGAAATGAACAGGAATGGACAGGTTTGGGACGTCCATCACCTCTGCCTGAGGTTCATGTGTCCATGGTATCTCTGTCCAGAATGTGGCTACCCTCTTTCCCATGCATCATGCTGAAAGCATCAGACATGCAGCTTCATCTGTATGGACGTTTCAGGTTAAATTGCTGTGCTTCTGCATCTATTTCCCATACATGTAGTGTAGTGTAATTTCCTATTTTAAAGGCATGGAAATATTCAGTGCTTTGGGACATGAATGCTGCTAAGTAGCAAATACATTTATTATTGTTTACTGCAGTACAGATTCATGATTTCAGAACACAGTAAATGGCATAGAGAATTATGAACTACTAGTTTGAATAACAGGTTTCAGTGAGAAACTTGCTGTAAGTAACCATTTGAAAACCCAAAAAAGACTGATTAATCTGCATTTCGTCATCTAATGGGATTATTCTGTTGTCAAAATCCATGGAAAAGTTTGTTGTCTGTTGTCACGTGTGTAGTTTATGCTAGCCAAACCTGCAAGACACATATCCACATTTGTCTGGCTACTCCTTTAATTTTAATGTTTTTCTCCCAAAAGGAAGTCCCATTGTGGGCATGCATTTGACAGACTATCTGGGCTACTCTGTATCTTGGAAGAGCACCTGTTGGCTGCAGACAGGCAAAGCCAAGCCTTTGAATGATGCTGCAGCTGTGGCCTTGTTAAAGTCTGGAGCCTGAGAGTGCTTCACTTGGAGTGTGTGGGTACACGTGAGGCAACACACAGGCAAATAACATGGATTAGAACACGATCGAGTATCACTTATCTACTTGACCTTGTATAAACTTGTAAAATTGTTTCAGAACTACAGTAATGAACAAAACGCTTCCCACTAACAATAGTACTCCATCCCTCAAAGGTTTGGCACATCTGCTTTGTGGGCCAGCAAATTTCCTGCTTTCTGTTGTTTTGCATTGTCTGGGCTGCTTGAGAGGAAGACAAACCTGCTGGGTCTCTGTCCTAACTCATACCACATGATGTGTGTCTAGATTTGAAATCTGCCACGCAGTATACAGTAAAGAAAGGAAGTTTAGTGCTTCATCATTACCACCCGAGTGTATCTTTTAATGCTAAATATGAGAAAGTGTAGGGATCTTGGTTGCTTTCAGAACAAAACACACTACTTCTTTCAGTCTTTCTGGAGGCCAATCAGCCTCTGAGCTCAGAGGGTTTTTTAATAGGCACCATGACTGTATTATTGAGTGGTAATTAAATATTATTAAAAAGCAGGAATACCGAGCAGTCCTTGATGTTTTGGACTGAATGTGTGCACGGCTCAGCTTATCTCCCTTTGCAGATTAACTAAATGTCCAATAATCAGTTAGCTTTTTGCTAATAAGGTAAAATAGGAGTCTTGCATCACAGTCGTAAGGCTGTCTTGATATGGAATCCTTTAAAAATAAAGAAATAAAGAGAGAAGGTTTTAGTAGGGCAATACAGTGAAATGGGAGGAATCAGAACTATTCCTCCATTCCCTGCCTACTTCATTGTACTGAATATTAAGCACATGAAATATTTCAGGAATATCAGATGCCATCATCATG
Source organism: Lagopus muta (assembly GCF_023343835.1). Lineage (NCBI taxonomy): Eukaryota > Metazoa > Chordata > Aves > Galliformes > Phasianidae > Lagopus > Lagopus muta. The sequence continues at coordinate 37,992,026 of NC_064433.1, forward strand.
AGACATTTGGGCCAGGAGCACTGTTTGTTCTTGCAAACGTGCTCATACTGCTTTGTCTGTACTCCCCAATTTCATGTCTCCATTCTTAATTTATTACTGATGTTGTAGTCAGCCATCAATGGTTTTTAACAGTAATGGCATTAAATATAGGCTACGTTTGTTGCTATTGTGACAAGCTAGGATCTGGATGGTGTTGCTTGTTCTCTCCCTGAAAAGTTGACTTCTCCCATCCTGATTTCAATTCTGTCTCCAAGGTAGCACTAACTGAGCTTTCCTTCTTTCCTCCCTCACCAGTCCCTCTTATATATGCATATGTGTATGTTTTTTTGTTTTGTTTTGTCCACCTGCTCATCTGTGTCTGTCAAGAAATGCTTTTCAAACAGCTGGAGGTCTGAAGATCTATCAAAGAGTCAGAGAATCATTAAGCTCAATGTTCACTGTTATCCCTTATCTCATAACAGCTGGCAGGTTTTATTTTTCAGGTTATATATTCAGAGTTTTCACCAAAAATAGCAGAGTGAGTGGATGGGGAAAAGTCTTCACGGCTGGGAGGAGAAAATTGTTCTCTACTTGGTTTACTGTTGTTCCTTCTTTAATACTTCTGAATTTGGCAGAAATAGGAAGAGTCCATCAAACAGGATAAGGAGAAATTAGCTGTGGGAATAACTGCAATTGCTCTCCAAATTCTTTCTTAAAGCTGTCTGTCACATATTACATTCCTCTTTCACTTAAACTGTCTCCCTCTGTACTCCAGGAGTGTTCTGTTTCAAAATTTATGCTAGAAAGACTTGAATTACTTCCTTCACTGTCAAACCTCCCCAGGGCCTCACCACCTGACTTCTCTCTCTCTCTATCTCACTCTCTGAAATTGTTCAATGCACTCTGCTAGTGCAGCTGTTCCAATTTGCAGTCTTTATAGGCTCAATAAATGGTATTAAATATCATTTTATGGAATATGAAACTGATATTTAATAATTCTTAAAATGAATCCTTGCCCTCTGAATGCTTACAATTTTTGTTCCTCTTGTTAGAGAACCACAATGCAAATATGAGAGTACACACTTCTTTATTATGCTTCTTTTCTCTCCTCTTCTTTGTCTTTCCTAACCAATTATCTGCAATGAACTGTCAATTCCAGAGCAGTATTTTGACCCAGTGCTGCATCAAAATAGGTTTATTCATTGTTTTCATAAAAAGATGCTGGCTGTGTTTTACATTTCAGTAGTATGTCTTGGTTTCTTAGCTGGTTTCCTTTCTACTCAGTGTCATCTTGCTTGCTAACTGAATAAAACTCATTCAGGAATACCAGGTAGGAGCTGTACCAGGACATCATCACTGCATGGCTAGAAGAAGTTCAGCTGCTTTGCAGTTGTTTGTTCTGGCAGATTTTTGCGTAATCAGATAGCTGAAATGAATACTATTTTGCATGTATGCTACAGCATATTTTGTGAAACACGCTACAGAGTAGAGTGAGAAGAAGGTGGCTTTTTGTTTGGGTTGGTTATATATGATTTTTTTTTTCCCCAGAAGTGATACAATTACTTGCTGTACTGTAAGCCTTCTGCTACTACTAAAGGCAAACTTTCATATTTCTACCAGTTACATTTGTGTGCATCAGTAATTAGTATGTATACAAAGGTAATTCTAAACATCTTTTCTCAAGCTGTTTTACCCAATCTAGAATAAAATGCAATGGCTGCAAGCAGAATGCAATTGAAATTTCTGGAGGCAATGTTTCATGATTGCATCACTTGCTGTAGGATGTTTTGATGGTTACAAATTATCTGCGAAATTTTCATTTGACAACTTTGAAAAGAAAAAAAAAAGTAAAAGAAATGCCAGTAAGTTGGTAAACAGAATTACATGGCTTTCTTTCCCATGCTTTAAAAAGTGTTACTAAATAATATTAACCCTTCGTTACCATCGATGTTTGTCTTGAAATTGTCATATGGGAAGCAGTTGCCCTTTGAGGATGACATGCTGTAATTAGGAAAGGATTTTGCTGCTGAAATAGTTTGCAGCACTGTCCTGTGTTAGCTTTTGCAGTCTGGTCACCATAGGGGGGGTCCTATAAGGAGTTAATGAATGCGTTAGGGAGTCAGCTATTAAATCGTGTGGATGATCCTGTATCAAAGTGGCCATTTGGAGTGAAAGCCTACTTTCTTGGCTCCCTTCTCATGAATTTTGCACTTGTCATGGGATTGTTTTCTATTCTAAACAGACTTTACAAAAAAAGACTAAAAAAACTGATATCTAAGATTTGTCACAAAATATTGCAAATACTAAGTAGAAGTAAAGTTAACCTTATTCTTACCCTAGTGCCAGAGTTGTGTGAATTTCTGAAGGAAAAAAAAAAAAGAAAAAATCACTAGCATAGTTTTGATCTGAATGTAACTAACTTCATTTTTTTTTTCTCTTTCTCCCCCCTCCCCCCTTTAAAAAAAAAAAAAAAATTATCGTTCCACTTCTGTATTAGTAAAAAGTTGCTTTTGTGTTTATAGAGTGGTAGAGTGGTACAGAAAAATGGTGGTTGTTACCATGTTCTGTTACCTTGAGATTTTAATTGAATCCCAAACTCAGGTCAAGGATTCTGCTTTTTCTGTGTTCTTACAGCAGAAATAAAGCACTGTGTGTGCTGTGGAATCTTTATCTCATGGATGGTAGTCTCACTTATTTTCTTTAATTCCCCTGGAGCTATAGTTGTTGACACAGTAAAGAGAAGCATCTTCTGCTGCTGTATATGAAGAAATAAACCAGTGAGAAAGTGTACTGCAATGTGCTTTTGCAGGAGAGATATGAAGACCTTTCTTTAAGACTGATGTATATGTGCTACAGCAAGAAGTCTCTTGGGAGACCATTGTGGGCCTGCTTGTAAAGAAGAGTTGTAATAGCCTTTTAAACTCATTCTAGATAGATCTGGCCTTAAGGAACATATGAGAGGACATCCATATCTGGGATTGTGGTTTTTAGCTTCTGTACAAAAACGTCTGTGTGATCTGGAGTGATTACCAGCAGTCCTGCATCAAACTAGATCTTGTTTTCCTGGATACAGTATGTGAAGTTACCCTATGAGTAAAGGGAGTGAGAAAGAATTGGCAAAGCTTGGTGTAAATGCAGAAAGATGCACAGACATGTTTAAAGCCTAGTTTCTACAAATGAGTTTTCTAGTATTTTTGAATGTTTACTTAAGAAATGCATGTGAAAGGAAGCAATGTGCAGATTTAGGGTAAAGACATACTGTTGAGGCTCTCTTGAGTGACGATATTGTCGCCGGATGGAAGACTGTACTTTGTTATACCTAAAACTTAAGCATAAGAGTGCATACCTGCTGCGTCTCAATAACAGGATACTTCTGGGAAGTGCTTCATTTTTGTTTTTCAGTGCTCAGGTAGTGGTAGTAGCTGTTCTCCAGTGCTGGAGTACAAAGGAATGCAAAAGTAGGAAAGGACTTTGCACGTGGGTAGGATTTTTTTTACAGTGCAAAATTTATTTTTTCTTTCCCTGCTGTTTGCTCACAGCAAGCACAAGTATATCCGTGAGTATCCTTGAGTATAATTGCATGTATACACACAAACTAGGATTGCGAGAAGAAAAAGCTGATAGAGCTATGGAGTTTAATACCAGTATATTTCATCTCCTTGCCAGCTCTGGTTTGAGGGAAGGGGAACAGAACAAAGCCATCTCTCCAACATGCAAACTTTCAGGATACACCTATATCATCAAACTGAATCTCAGAACGTTAACTATTTTTTATATGTTTAGATGCAGTAAATTTCTTTCAGTAAGCAATGCTGCATGGAAAATCCATACTTTCTTTTTTTAATTATAAATTTTCTTGACATCTTCTAGAATAGTCAGCGTCAGGTACAGCTATTTCCTTTAGCAGCACTTTCACCCAAGTGCCTGAACCCAGGCAGCAGGACAGCCCTTGGCATCCAGGGCTGTACCTGAAGGTAAATCACAGAGCAGCCGCTGTTCCAGTTCAACATTTATTGTTCTTGAAGGAAAAACAAACCTGTGGTTGAAATGCGAGTCAGCAGGCTGTCTTTAAAGGTTGGACTCTTGATATTTATTTATTTATTGTCTGCTCCTTCTTTCCTTTTCTTGCTGCTGCTGCTATTCTTTTCTCCTTCCTGTCAGGTGTATTCTCCTTACCTGTCATCTTCCTGCTATCCCTGCCACATGGCTTTTGTTCTCTATCTGTTTGTTTTTGTTTTCTTTCTCCCTTGCTCAAGTTAACTGATTTTTATCCTCATTTCAGTATGCATCCACACACATGTAGATGTGTATGAAAGCACACGTGTACACAGATACATTTGAGTATTTTGAGCAGATGCTTGCATATAAGGATGTGATATGGACAATCATATGTAGGACAATTTCCAGCATAATCATACATTCAAATGTTTTGTTCCTGTTATATTCCATGTGTTTCTTGATTTTTCTGGAAATACCCTTGGTTCAGAGTCTTTGCAGTCCTGTGTGCGCAGTTGAAGGTGTGCAGTACTTAGAACAGGAACCATCTATTTTCAACTGGGACAAGTTGCTCTTAGTTCTCAATAAAAAGACAACCTTAGGATACTGACAGCTCCTCCTTTACCTTACTGATAGGGAACAGTGGTAGGAAATCACTCTCTCTGAATACAGAAAGTGATGGCAATAAGCTGCATGGTAAGTCTATGTAGGGAGTGTGATTAGTTATGGTTGAAGTAATTTAATGAATAAAACAGGACTAGAGGGAAGCTGCCAGTAATTTATTTTTTTAGTTGCTGGGTGTAAACACTGTCCACGATAAGCCGTTTGTAAGGGCTAATTTCCAGATGTTCTTTTTGGCTCAGTTGCAGAGGCCAGATGACTTTGTGTTTATTGTTGGGATCATAAATGAGAAACAAAGGAGAGCACAGTACAGAAATGTGCAGTGATTCAATGTAATATCCTCTAGTAGCCATGAAGTGCCAATACATGTGGAGTGTACCGGTGGTGGGCATCGCTTTAAAACAGATTCTACCTATGGTTACTATAAACTGCGCTCTGATATCATGAAGGTATTTTCCTGATGTGTGGTCATGATGATGGAGGTACATACTGACTTCTCGATGGTGATGTTTTTTTCTTTTTTTTCTTTTTAAATCTACTGACTTAAACACAAATTACCATACACAGCTGTCATTTTTATCTCAGAGATAGCAGATTAATATTGAAGCCAAATTGCTATAGGATTGTTTGTCAGAATCTGCTGTTTTTGGAACAGAAGAACTATTTCTGCTTTGTGAAAAATCATCCCTAGCAATGACTTATTAATAATATATGTATGTCTGATGCTATGTTACTGTTGCTGCTGTATCACTTTAGGAAGGATGATGTGAGTAAAGCTGGAGGAAGAAAGACTAAAGATCTGCTTCTCTTACAGCTTTGTCAATATTCTTCTTGTCCTCAGGGAAGTTGCTTAAACTCAGTTTTACCCATCTGTAAAATTAAAAGATTTGAATCATTGACCATTGATTTTTCTCAGAGCATTAAGATCTTCATATTGAAGGCCTTGCTATTATTTAAAATAAATGCACTGCAGTTACAACTATTTATCTGCATTGTGGCAAAGGAGAGGATTCTCAGTCATGAATCAGGACAGAGCTGTGCTGGTGCTGTATGAACCTAGAACAAAATGTCTTTGTCTGGCTTGAAGACCTTCTAGTATTTTGGTTGTTCCCCTCGATTTCGCTCTTGAATTTAGCACCCAATAGTGGAATACGCCTTTTTTTTTTCCAGGTAGAATGTCTGTACAAAATCACACATCACTGAAGAAGGAAGTTGTACTGTGTGTGGGTGAGAAGGGAGAAGTTTGTGTACATAAAGCTCTGCAGGCTTTGCCTTATTGTCATGCATTCAAAAATTCTTAGTAGCTTGACTGTTAATGCATTACATCTGTATTTTCATCTAATTTTCTGATTTTTTCTTCACTGTAGTCGTTTGAACACCATTTCAGAATTTCAGCAGTCTCTTCAGCTGTGCATTAAGCAGGGGTTTATGTTCTAAATTTATTAGATTTAGTTGGTAACTAAACTAGAAATCATTTTGCTGTCATTGTCAACTGTCATATGACTAATTCTTACAGCGCCAGTTACTTGTTCTATTTACTTCCAAATGACGACTTAAAGAGATCATATGAGAGGAAGAGATTTAAATGAATCAGTAAGGGAGATGGATGAAGGAGATAATAGAATAAAATTACAAAATTTTCCAAAATATTTTCCTTTGTCACTCTAGACAACTGGGATTTTGTTCTTCTTTGAAAGCAGATGGAGCTGATAGCAGTGTGCTCTGGAGTTCTGCTGTAAAAGATATTTTCTGGCTCAAAATTCAAAGAAGCTCCCTTAAAAAAAATGTACAAGTAATGGAAGCTCATTTGCAGAATTGCATTACCTACAGCAAATGCTCCATCAAAACAACACTCCTAAGTCAAAGCTGTCTGTTAAGGAGTTAACACTGCATCAAGGTTTAATTGATATCCATTGGAGAGAAAGACTGTGCTATTCTGTGCTATTCCATGCTCAGCAGTAATAAGCTAACATGGAATGTAAACATCATAAACAAAGATGATCCCAAGAGCAAAATTCCTGAGTGGATCTGTAATTCAAAAGGGCCAAAGAGTGATTATGGAGATCTCAGAGTTGATTTTAGCCCCTCATAAGCAGAAATAGAGAATGCCTTCTCCTTTGCTCCCACCTCCTTGTCTGTTTTATTCACTTCTTTTTTTGTGCTGCTATAAACTAGTAAGCATAAAACCAGTGGCAAAATACCTTTAAGAGTAGTTAGCCTTTTCCTTGCTATATTCTTATCTATTTAAATCGACAAAGTGATTAAGACAAAGTCATCTACGGTGTATGTCTAATAATTGAAAATTTGATCTGTCAAAAATGTTGTGTTATCCTGATATGTCAGTTCATGGTACAGCTAGAAAGGAAGGCGGAGTTGCCATTTGTTAGCAGAACAGCTGGCATTACAGACTGGAAGTTGTATTCTCCAGGAATTAATATTTTTACCAAGGTAGGTTCTGTCACAGGTTTAAACCATTAAATTTACAGCTCAGACTGTGCTGATTGCTTGGCTAAAAACAGGATTTCAGGAGGCATAAAAGGAAAACTGTGCAACATACGTTTGGTGTGGGGGAGGGATTTTTATTATAATTTTTATTTCCTTTCCCTGGTTTTCAGACTGACAATTGCTCTGACAGCTGCCCAGGGAAATCAGAGACTCTCCCGTATGGGTATCAGGACACTGTATATTTCTTTAGTTTGTCTCATTTATTTTCTCTCTTCTGTAGAAGGGCTTTTGTTTTGAAAGCGACAACTGAAACCTCATCAAGGGGGGGAAAAATGAATCCATCACTGTTATTTAATGTTTGCAAAAATAGTTGTTTACTCCAGTCACGATATACTGATTAAGAAAATGTAATTGGAGTATGTGAAACTCCATTTTTTTCCTTCTTTCTTTAATACAGCATATGTTCAAGAATTCTGTGGAGACAGAATTTCTAGAATTACACGAAGGGGTGGGAGATTTTCATGGCAAATCCTTTCTATTCTCGAGTATTTATTTCTCTTTTTATTTTTAGTTTACAGTTTCTAGCTTTTAATACAGTATGTGATGATTGAATTCACAGGGAAACTTTTGTTTGTTTGTGAGATGTTATGTGATTGTCTTAGTACTTTATCTACAAACACACAACCTGGTAAGGGTTCCAGGCATGTGCCATGAATGTTTGCTCCAAAATATTTGTCCTTGTAAATTATTCTATGAACCAATTCTCAAAAATAAAATCAGTAGCTCTGCATGGACTTTTAAAGAGATGTGTTGGTGGCAGTCTCATGGTTAAGGCTGTGTTTAGGTTTACACTATAACACTAAATGGTAATAACTCTAAAGTTTCCTTGATCTCTTTGATAACAGTGGGAATCTTTCCAGTATGTTTGGCAGGCTTTCTGCAAGGCCTTTCAGTTTTTGAGTGTGGCTCCATTTTATGATGTAAAATCTTTTTGAAAGATTTTAAAGAAAGGGCTCTTAAAAGAGATCTTTCTTGGGAAAGAAATAATTCGTGATTACTCACAAAAGGGGAGAATTGCAATCACCAACATACATCGATTTTTGTGCATGCAGCAGTGAACTTAAGTGGAAAAAAAGTTCTACTAATGAATGAAACAAAACCCAACTATCCAAAAGCTGCTAAGAAAGTTCCCTTATAGCTCTGTTATTAAGACAACAATATAGGCTGCTTTGAAAATAAGATTAAAGCTTTTACAAATAGTGTTTTACTTGCATGATGCTCCTAAATGAGGCTGAGGATTGATTGAATTGCTTCTAATATCTCCTGGATCAAACATGTATTGATTCTTCCTGAGGAAGCATTACAAATTCCCCTAAATTCTTCATCAAATCCACCCTATTATTAGAATTTGGGAGGACCTGAAAACAGAAGTTGATCTGGTACACAAGACTGAAGGTGATACTTGGATTTTACTCATGTATTAGTTCTCATACAGTCATTTTCCTTTTGGGATCTGGACAGATTTCTTCAGATCTGTTAGTTATTATATTTTCAGATCTTTCTAGCTTACGCTTTAAAGGCAGACTGCACCCAGTCTGCCTTGATACGTTAGCTAAAGTGGAGGAGTGTGCGTAGGTCCAGGTGACAGAAATGTCCTTCCAAATGGGGCACTGCAACAGGCTCCTCAAGGCAGCAGTTAACAGCACCAAGCCTGCAAGAGTTCACAAAGCATTTAGACAATGCTCTCGAACATATGGTTTGAATTTTGGGTGGAGCCCAAAATTTTGGGTGGAGTTGGACTGCACAATCCATGCTGTCCCTTCCAGCTCAGGGTATTCTGTGATTCTGTGAAATGCTGTGAGCTTGAAGAGAGCAGTACTAGTGAGCTACTGTATATTCTGGGGTTCACCAATAGGTAGTCATCCTGCTGGCCATCCGTCTGGCCCTACATCTTGGGGGAGAAAGACTAATGTCTTCTTAAAGAGAGGATAACAGATGAGAGCACAATACAAGTGTATGTTTCCCAGTCAGTGGTATTACAAACCCCACCTGTTTTCTTCATGGTCAAAGGGACCTCAGCTATGGAGGCAGAAGATGAGGGAAGAGAATGAGAAGCTTATGCACATGAGTTTTCTTTTGCTTTTGCAATTTATGTGGAAAGACTGTTGGAAAACTATGAATTTCAGGGAATTTCTCCAGTATAACATAATGAGACTCGTATGTCTTCAGAAAACTTATCATTCTTGAATTTCTCAGTACCAGATTGAGCTTTGTTTGTGCAGTATCTTGATTTGGTCCCCACTCTCCATACTACTTAAAATACTGTGCTTGCTGTGTATCATATTTATTCGTTTTTGCTAAGTGTATCAACTTGGAGCAGTATAAAAACTTAGCTTCTGTGTAGAATGTTAATTAACTTTTTAAAGCAGTTAGTGTTGCCAACACGGGATCAGCTGCTGTCTTATTTTTCATACACACGTGCATCGCATGTTTGTCTTGAAAACTCAGATGCAGAAAGTTTCTGATGCTGCAGGTTCCACTCAGGATGAAAATACACTGGCATGACAATCCTCCCTGTAATTTCGGATATATGCAAGCTCAGGTTATTTTTTTCTACTTTCATGAAGTTCATTATTTCTTGAGAGCTGTAAAATTCCAGTCTCCCATTCATATCAGCATAAATGCAGGAGATGAGAATAGTGCTTTACAGTTTCATAAAGCTGAATTCTAGCAAGAATTAAATTAGATTCTTCAAACAGTGTAGCTCTAAAGGCCACTGAAAATAAAATGAAAGAGTAGATTATCAGGGGAAAAGAACAGATTGCCTCCCTTAAATAAAAATCTGCAAAAAGTGTCACTGAACATGCACTTAATCTCTTTATCTTCATCCCGGAATTTTCAAACAAGATTTTACCATTATTTGTGCCCAGAATATAAAGATCAAATAAGTGTCTGTTTATCTGGCTTGATTAGATTTTATGAGTAGATTATGAAAAGAAATTTGTATTAAGAAGCAATGGATATTTGGGTTAAAAAACAAAAGCTTGCAGTACTGATTTTAAGCAGCAATGATGATATTGTCTAAAATTATTAGTATTGTTGATGTCCATTATCTCCTGTACTTTGACTGATTATTTGTCACATAGAGTGTTTGTCCACCACAGAGGATGGGGGGACATGTAATAGGGGAAGAGTCAGATTTTCTGCTCATAGAATGGAACAAATGAAAAATTGAAGTAATGGGGATAAAGATAGTTCGTGTGAGTCTCTGTAGCACAGCACTCTGCATGATTGAGGACAAAGACAAGAAGGAAAAGCCAGGAATGCCTGAGTGTTCCCACCATAGCGCGAAAGCCTTGAAACTGCTGTCAATGATACAATAGTTGTGACCTACACTTGTCAAATATTTGGGTGATGCTTACACATTTTGGGAATATTAGTCTTTTTGGTACCAAATTCTTTCTCTGTTTTTTTTTTTTTTTGCTTCATCTTTTTATCTTAGCCCCTGCCATCCTCTTCCTCCCCACTATATATTATCACAGATCGAAACTGCAAGCAATTAGGGACAGTGAATGTATTTTTTCAGCATGCCCGTGCTGTGCTTGGTTAAACTAAGCCTTCAACCAAATAATTCACTTTTATGTTAATTATCTTCATTTTGTTGCAGTTTTCTTTTCTTTTCTTTTCTTTTCTTTTCTTTTCTTTTCTTTTCTTTTCTTTTCTTTTCTTTTCTTTTCTTTTCTTTTCTTTTCTTTTCTTTTCTTTTCTTTTCTTTTCTTTTCTTTTTTCTTTTTTCTTTTTTTTTTTTTTTTAATGCTAGTGGTTATTTATTTTTGCTTCTGTTTTTTATGGCTACTAAGAGCGTTCAGGTGGAGTCATCTATTATTATAGCAGTGGGTGGAGATCCACCTCCTTTAGTGCTGTCATTTTGCAAGCAGGTACAGCTACACGTTTGCATGCCATATGCAAATAGTTCTCTTTGGCTTGGCCTTGACAGCAGCTGCCTGGGGGAAGAATAAGTAATTACTAGCCTTATTTTTACTTTTTTTTTTCATAGTAATTTATATTCAGGATGATCTTTGGAGTTATTGTCAGGCCTGGGAAGTCCCATGGTGATAGATACTCCTTGTATACATACAAATCATAGGCTGTATTGAAAAAGTTGCAGTCTGAACAAATACGAAGAACATATTTTTAAGTGTCTATTCTACTTCAAGTTTTTTCCAACACTAGGCACCTTCTTTTTGTTTGCAATTACACATATTCCTACTATACAAAGACACATATGAATGTAAGCATCCTGAATAAAATGTGATATTTGAAGGCTATATATCTAACCCAAAGCTGGATATGTTTTAGCGTATTTTTAGCATTAGAATAAATTGACAATTGAAATTATGTTGCTGATTTAGAATGCTGTAGAATGGCATAATTTGTTGCTGTTTGTGCATGTGTAGGTCTACTTTCATTTGGAAATGTGGTCAAAGTAATGTAGCAGAAATGCTAGCTTTCTCTAGGGAAGATGATCCTACAGATTCATTTTCACTGATACGATTATCAAAGGCTTAATGGAAGACACGATTAATCATAGAATGGTTAAGTTTGAAAAGACCCCTAAGATCATCTAGTCCTACTGTCCACCTAGCACCAATGGTGCCCACTAAACCACATTCTTTTGTACCTCGTCTACATGTTTCTTGAACACCTCCAGGGACATGACTCAGCTCTTTTAAGCTGGGAGGGAGTGTTGATCTGTCTGAGGGGAGAAAGGCAGTTCAGAGGAGCCTGGATAGACTGGATGGAGGGGCCAAGGCAAACTGTATGAGTTTCTATAGGACCAAGTGTTGGGTCCTGCATTTTGGTCATGACACCCCTAGGCAACTCTACAATTTCTCATGTTCAAGCTTGTTTAAAAGTAATCTCAGCTTCTCCGGGACATTGGGTCAAAGCTTTGTTTTCATTGCTGACATTGTGTAAGCCTGTGGTTTTTTCCGCCTCTTGTCTATTTAAGCATGTTAGTGGCTGTAATTTATAGCACTGGTATGAGCCACCCAGTAACAGGGTGGGTCATCAAAGACAGTAGAGCACAGGGACTTGATGGTAGGTGAGTTTTGCTCCCAGTGAGTTTTACCTCTCTATTCCCTTCTGTTGAGAGCTTCTCCCATCCAGTGCCCATAATGTTTGTTGGAATGAGCAGAATACTGTTCTCACTTGGCCAAATGGGCTGACAGCAAAAGTCTACTAAAAGGAACTGAACCATGTTTAGAAAGACTGAGGCAATTTGTAGCTTATTTAAATGCTTGAAGTAATTTCAAGCAGCTGACATCAGGAAGGTTGAAAGGTTACCTGTGCGAAGGTTACCTGTGCGACCTACTGTAGGGAACCTGCTTTGGCAGGGGGATTGGACTCGATGATCTCTGGAGGTCCCTTCCAACCCCTACAATTCTGTGATTCTGTGATTCTGAGCTGGGGCTGTTTAGTCTGGGGAAAAGGAGGCTGAGGGGAGACCTTATTGCTCTCTTCTAGTATCTGAAAATTGCTTACAGCGAGAGTGGGGTTGGTCTCACTGGTGACAGGTGACAGGATGATGAGAAATGGCCTCAAGTTGTGCTGGGGTAAGTTTAGGTTGGACATCAGGAAACAGTTCTTTACAGAAAGGGTCGTTAAGCACTGGAATAGGCTCCCCATGGAGGTGGTTGAGTCACCATCCTTGGACGTGTTTAAAAACCGTTTGGATGTGGTGCTCAGGGACATGATTTAGCAGAGGGTTGGTATCTATGATTCTGCATTACCTTTCTTATTTTTTTTCTTATTTTTTTTCTTATTTTTTTTCTTTTTTCTTTTTTTTCCAATGAATGCTTCATAGCAGTGGTGCTTCAAAAGAATGGCTATAGTTGGAATTCTTCTGATTAATGAAAATGTTGGGAGCTTTAGGCATTCCTGACTCTGTAACCAATAACCACATGCTCATAGGGAAGAGAGGAGGTAAAGAAAACTTTTAAGTATTGCAAAGATAAAACATATTTGAATCTACTGAAAGTGATCTCTTCATTTATCCACTGGAGTACATGGTGTGGTTTGATGTCTGTATTGTATCCTCATGACATTTTGTCACAATTAAAGTGATATCTGCTGGAATATCAGCAGGTTTGATGAACTTCTCTCTGCATGAATAGACAGTTCTTGCACTTGAAGTGAGATGATCCCTGAATTAGAAGCAAGTATAGAAATTGAACTGGAAAAAAGTTTTATAGTTAATAGGAAAATGTAATGATGTTATGTGTTGTTAGCATAATATTCTGTATAACAAGAGAGAATCATTTTGACATCTATTATATTATTATATTTGTCTCTAGTGAAGATTTCTGATTCCTTGTAATTGGCTTATGGAGCGTATAATCTCAAAAACCTTAAGTCACTTTGGCCAACAGCATTGTATTTTTTTTTTCTCTTTAAAGAAGCAAACTCTGTCAACAAATGCTTCTTACACTGTTCTTGCCATGTTCTCTTTTTAGCATTTTAGAGATAGACAAATGAAATCATAATGTTGAGTAAAAATGACGTGCCATTGACTTTGAAGGAGGTCAGAGCCGATTAGGACAAAAAGTACTTCTGTAGGTTTGATCACAGCACAGTTTGGGTGACCAACTGCTTGTAAGAGAATCTTCCCTGGTGAGAAAAGACAGATAAACCATTATAATGACCCCTGCTTGTGTCTGCATCTTTGCTGCTGCAGTGTGCTACCGCAGTTTGTGTGACTATTTATGGTTGTACAAATCCAAATTGAACTATTTTTACTTTTGTGAGTAAAAGCATTGTTATACAGTAGCTCCTAAATCATTTTGCTCTGTAGAATTACTGGTTTGTCTTTGATTAAACTGCCTTTAGCTAAATCTATGCAATTACAGTGGAAGATAAGAGGCTGTTGTCTGAGAACAGCTGAAGTCAAAATGTAAAGACTTTTAAGCCACACGTAAGGCACTGAGAATAGAATTTGATCTGCAGAACTTGTACAGAACAGTTGTATTTTCTGCAGTTGTTGTACAGAAGCTAAAACAAAAAGTCTGGTTTTCAGCTTCAAGGGAATGTGTAAAATGTTTGACCCCAAGCACATTTGATATGGAAAATACTGCGAAAGTACAAAATACGTTGTACGAAATTACATTTTCCTTTCAGAAGTGTCAGTAAAGAAGTATTTCGTTATTTCTAGCCTTTTCCAGTGGATGAGGTCTGCAACTTTGCATTTCAAACATACTGACGTTGTTGGTTAAAAAGCTTGTCCAGGTATTGTACAAAGCTCAGAGGGGGAGCAATTTTGAAGGATGTTTTGTCGTCTTTCTTTTGTCATCCCCACTCCTGCAGCCAGGAACATATATATATATGCATATATAATGATTGCTTATTGTTGTTAATTCAAAGGGCTACTGAGTTGAAGATGCATTTACTTTTTATAATTGCCTCTTGCTCCCATCCCAAGAAAGAAAAGAATAAAAAGAAAATGAGAGCTTTAAGCACTTACCCTTCTGGTGTAACAATCTAGTATTTAGAATAGTGCCACTGACCTTTGAGCGAAGGAAAACAGAAGGAAAACATGTATGTGCAAGCTCCTCTCTTTCAGTAGGATTTGCTTTTCATCCCAGTGAATTTATGAAAAAGCAGTTAAAGTGGGCTCTGCATATTTAAAGTTTACTTGGTATTTTTAAGCTAGAGATGTTATTTCCATCTTTCTTTTAAAAAATCAGTCTTTCAAATTAGAAGAGATGTGTATTCTTTGTTTATTTTTTCCCTGGGGCTTGATAGCTGGAGCCCAAATGTGCTTTTTAAATGAATTTAGCTATCAGCTTTCAATTTTCTGTGCTGTATTTGAGACTTGTCTGTATTTTCAATGAGTGTTACTCTGGAATGTCTCTTTCTAACAAAGATATGATGTTAGCAATCTCTTTGCCATACTCCTAATCTAGTTATGTGTGTCTGGAGTCTCAATGAAAAAAAAAGATTTTCTGTTTTTGGTCAGTGCTGATGGCCTTTTTCATCTGCTGTTTTAAAGTTTATCTCATTTTTAAGCTAATTGTAGACTTGGAGATATAGATTAAAATTGCAACCATGCATTCATTATTTTAATCTTTCTGAAAAATTCACTGATAGCTTTAAAATGTTTTGTGAATGCAGCAATTACTATAGCACTGACCAAAGAATCCACTAAAATTATAACAAAGATAATAACTGAACATTGGCACTCTTGTGCTATTTACTATGTTCTGTTGTCCATGTGCATTATCAGATTTTTGTATATAAATAGAAATCCATTAATTATTTTATTAATAATTAATTAAAGTTATTATTATTATTTTTAGTACTGCAGTAGGTAAGATGTGGAAGTCAAAGTCTTTCAATGTAACCATGTTTTCACCGATGGTGGATGATGTGTTTAATAGAGCACAAGTTTTATGATTTAATTTAAATGTATTCTTCAGAAACAATTCTGTCAGACCCCAAAAATAAATAAGTGCATATAGAGAACAAGAACTGACAGGAAAAGACATTTGGAAGGCACTGAAGGAGAATGAATCAATTTGCTGATGCATTATTGCTATTCTGATGTTGTTTTTTTGATAGCTTTCAGGCAAGCAGCTGATACTGAGGGAAATTTATACAGGCATATCACATTAAGTTTATTCACAGTGCACACATAAAATTCATAAATATGATGAGACTGAAGAATTATGCCATTCAAACAATTCACTGTATTTTAATAGACATGCAAATAGGATTAGAGATGTTCAAGACTGTTGCTGCTTAACATCCGTAAGATGCTGTAAATAGTGGGAGCATCCTTGTCTGTCCTGAGCTTGTCAGGATGTCTCCTTCTGCTTGGAATTTTGTGATTAAAGGCCTTGCTGGAATGGATCACACTGTTATCTGTGAGCTCCTCTGCCTCCCTGAGGAGGGGATATCCCAGGTATTAGAAGCTCAGTTATTTATCTTACTCTGTAGCGGAAGTAACTTTCCTGAGGTCTATCTCTGAGATACTGCAAGAGAGCATGTCCAGAAATAATAGACCAGAAGGAAATGCGATGGATTTTTGCTGCCTTTCACAGGGAACAAAAAGAATAGCACTGGCTAAGGTGTTTCTGAGAAAATTATGTCATGTTGGTACTTAGCCTCTCAGCTGAACAGTTCAATTTTGACTGGTGAGCCTATATCCTGCAGATGCTTATGGCCAGTGACAGCATTTATGATTCAGTGACTTCCCTTAGTAAATACTGCAGAGTGCAGCAACAAGCTGAGTTGACGTGTAAATTAGGCCAGCCTACCTAAGTTGTGTCCTCTGTTCACAAGGTCTCCAACAGAAGATATTTCAATTTGTAACCCATCCTGAAAAGCACAAATTTGATTCAGTCCTTTTTTGGGGCAGAGAAAGGTTGTTTTATTCGTTTGTTTTACACTGAAAGGTGTTTAGTTTTGGCCGTATAGGTACAAAAGGCAGTTAGAAAGTGTTGAGAAAAAACAAGGGAAGATTTGTAGATAATCCTTACGCTTTTAAACTCCAGGTGTGTATCCTCAGGTAATCTTCTTGTAGCCTTTGCTTCCAAACAACTGTAAGCACCGTAGGAAGTAAATTATGTCAGTGTAACATGCCTTCTTGACCAGTCTGACTTTTCTCTGAAAAAAAATGCTTGCAATCAGGGAACAAGAGGTAAAAATCAGAACTGTTTCTAACAGTCGAGGCAGTGTCAGATGAAGATCTCATCTCTCATCAACCCACATAGAAATGCTTTGCTTTAGTTGAAGAGGTGATACTATACTTTTATGTACTGATCCTTTTCTGAGCCTGGAAGAATTTTTCTCTGATACAAGTTGTTTGACTTCAGATTGTTTAACTTTTCTTGCAGATCAGTTTCAGAAATGAATGAACTTTCATATAAATGTATTCTAAACTAGGGTTTGGCAGCCTCTTCTCCTGGAATGGATATTTGACCAGAGATGATTTTTCAGAGTCAGAAGTTGATTTAGAAGGTATAGCTAAATCATAGGATTTCTGTTTAAATACTAAAAATAACTACTTTTTTCTTTGTCAAGTGCCAAATATTCATGCAGACATTGTGAAGTAGTGTAAACTGTATCCTTCATCTGGAAAAGCAAATGATGTTATATATTACATTCAGTGCAATCAGCTTGAACGAGTGGGATTTCCACATCATCAGGATTGTGACATTTCAGTTACTTTTGAACTTTCTAACCTTTCCAAAATATTACTTTTGATTACATTGGTCTTTTAGTTGATCGGTCTCAAAGTTTTTCCTCATGTTTACTTAGTTCTCACATTCTCCATTCCTTTTCCCTGACTTCCCACATCTGTGCCACTAAAATTTGGTGCTTGCAGTGGAAGAAGTGTTGCTGAAGTTTATCATCTGGGCCTGAGTGCATAATGCTGGGCCGAGCTGTTCATGCTTTAGTTACAGCAAAGCATAAAGTTGACTGTGAGCTCAGTGCACCTTACTGAAGCCAAGAACTCATCACTTCCAAATTTCAAGGTCTTGGCATGTTGAAGACAGCTTCACACATCAGTGCTGGCAGCTCCTTTGTGTCTACAGCTACATGCATAGTTGTGTTGTCATCAGTGGCACGGCCTCGCTGAATCTTTGCAGCCAGCTTTCTGGAGGCATAGCTGTATTTATTTGTTTATATCAGTAAGATACCGCTCTGGATGAGCATGGCACTGTGCCTGCACATTTATGTCCTGCAGGTACTTGTAGCCTCCTAAATACCATCTGGCAGTGCTGCGGGGCCAACTGAATCAGAAACTCCAGACAGTGAAAAGAAAATATTTCATAGTGAACGTGCTTCACCTATTTTTTTTGTCTTGTGTGGAAAAACCAAATAGGTTGTTCAACCTGAACATAAGCATTATGCATAGATGCGTGGTGAGATGATAAGCCAGCTGGGGTAACCTCTAACTTCAGATTTGCTCACTCCTGAGATTAAATTCACAGTTTAATGATGTCGTTACATGGATTTATGCATTTAATTCCTAATTACATTTTGAAAGTACTGCCTGCCTGAAGACCTAAAACCTCCAGTGCCTGCTGAAGCTGGTGCTTTCAGACTCATCTAAAGCATGAGCCATGGCACATGCTTTTTGAAGTCTTTGAACTTCACATAGCTTTAGTTTGAGCTCTGTCTACTTCAGAAAGGAAACACTTTCCTATTCTGCTCACAGACAGCCTGTGCTGGAGGGCTGCTGCCTGTTTTCTCACAATGACTGTTGCAGCTAATCATATGTAATCCTGTGCTACTACTAACAAAGACAATCTGTGGGCATTGGGTTGACATTCTTTACATGGAGAGATATTTGTTTTTTATTTCATAATCCCAATTGCTTTGGATCTGCAATTGTTCATTTTTTTATGTAGTAGATAACATGATTTAATTCGTGGGCTCCTAAAACACAAAACTTGTAATGTTTGACAGACAATTTTCCATTTTTCTTTCATCAGACGCAAATATTTTGGGGGGAGTTCTCAGTTCTATTCTTTAGGATAAAATGCTGAGCCACTGTAAACTGTTCCACAATAGAATAGCTACATGTCTATCCCTGGAGGCATTCGAGGCCAGGCTGGACGTAGCTCTGGGCAGCCTGGTCTAGCAGTTGGCAACCCTGCACATAGCCAGAGGTTGAAACTAGGTGATCATTGAGCCTTTTCAACCCTGACCATTCTGTGATTCTATGATTCTATGTCTGGGTATATCAGACGTCTATTTTTTTTTTTAATACCCTTGTGGAAATTCTCTTTCAGGACAGGTCTTTGCTGGGCTGCCAAACATCTGGAAATCTTGGACAAATAGCCATTTCACATGGGCAGATTCTATTGCAATGAGACCAGCACACAAGGACTTGTCCGAATTGCTCTATATGCAATGCATATTTTCACCTTAACATACAGCATTTGAAAGACAGAAATACGAATCCTATTCTGTGGGATAGATTGCGCTTTGATTTACAGCATTAAGGTTTTGGATGCTTTTATGCTCTTAAGTAAATGTGGGTTCAAATTTTTGTCATTTTCAGATGGCGATTTAGATTGTGTTTCTATAATTGTATTCAAATGCAATTCTTCCCAATTGTATTTGGTAGTTCACATATATATAGTTTTTCCTAAATAATTCATAGTTTATCTCCTGGATAGTACTAAATACTGGCTTTGAGTTAGTACATAGGTATGTACCCCTGTTCTCTGTGGAAAACTGTAAAATTGGATTTCTCACAGAGATGCAGGGAACTTATTGGCATGTTTAAATGTTTGGGATCATTTATTTCTTGATATACTGAATCATTTTGGCATTGAGTTTTAGACTGCCTTTCTGCTGTTTCATACAGCTTGGTTTATCAAGTATGCCCTATCAAATAGGTTGCTAGAGGACTCAGATCTCACTCAGAGACATAGATGTGTTTGGGATAACTGTACAAAAAATATCAGATCAGAATAAATCTTATGTTCTGCTGCTGTGGATGTTAACAATAAAGGCTTGATTGTGAACTCAGGTGCATTTTGTTTTTTAGGAGTAAAATAAGAGTGCTGTTCACTACAGCTGCAGTTTATGAATACTTCAGTAGATCCCATGGGTCTGACAGTTCTCTTCTACTAAATCTGTCAGTTGCCTTTGAGATGACAGTGGCCTTATTGTTTGGGCTTTTATTTTGATTGTTGGTTTTATCAAGGGGTATCAAAATAGTGGTTAAATTTTTTAATCCTCCCCTCTTCGAAGAAGATAAAAGTTTGGTAGCTTTTCTGTCCTACAAATACTATTATGACTATTCAGGATTTAAATTTTCACATCTTTTAGGACAAGCATGTTTCTGCCTATAATTACACATGTAAGACAATTCCTGGAAGGATTTGGGGTATGCATGAGAGTTTGTTTAAGTCTGAAGTTCCTTGTGCCGAAACAGTCTTCACATAAAGTGTGTTTTCTGTCATCTAAATGACATTAAGACAGAGGTGAACATTGATCTTCATTCCAAACCACATGGAAGGATTTTTGACAAGTTATAGAACATTTGTAAATGATAGAAGAGTTAAATTCAGTCTCTTGGAAGATTCTGACTAACCAATTTCAGTGTGCTGAGCAGTTTAGAAGTTTTGATGAGAACTCCCCATATTTTTTTCTAAGATAGATATGTTAAGTACATCCTTAATTGTTCCTTACCTGTAAGTACATTTTCTTCCTTATCAGCCTTTACCATATTTATCTCAATCTTTGTCACAGTCAGTCAGACCAGATTATGATGTTGTAGCCCAAGTTTAGTGATATCTAAAGACCATTCAGAATTTCTCTTGAAGAAAGAATAAGACATCTTTCTTGCATAATCATATCTTATGTAGATCTGTGCTCTGTAGGTAATTGTCTTATGTATAGATGTTCGTCATAACTGTTTTCCTTTTCTCTATCTTAGCAGTTATTTTTATCTCAACCCACGAGTTCTACTTTGCTTTTATCAATTCTCTCCCCTATCCCATGGGGAAAGAGAGGAGTGAGTGAATGTCTGTGGTGCTCAGCCACCTGCTGGGTTAAACCACAGCAGTAATGTAGCTGATAATTCATTTAAAGCCTTTCGAATCTCCCAGTAAAAGAGAAAACTGACCTGAAATTCATTGTAACAACTAAAACCACTGAAAAGAAAACAAAGTTAGAAGTGCACTTGACACGTGTTTATTTACAGTCGACTTCGCTATTCTTGGTAATAAATGAGGTGGGATAAGGAAAATAAAGCAATCCCCCAAATATTTAAAACATATATAAAAGAGTACATAATTTATATTCAAATTTTAAATGAAGATAGGTTAAAAAATGAAAAGGAAAAAGTTCAGGGTCTTTTCTGTGTGTATCACTGTTAATCTAGATAGCTCTTCCATGACTAATTGAAAATAGGTGATATTTCCCATGTGTTTGATTTAACTAAAATTTGTCAACTACTTCTTGCACTCCCTATTCCTATTTTAACTACAATTATTCTAACACCAGGTCTAAAGTACTAACGGAATTCTGTTTTTCCTATTAAGGCTATTCTTGCAGCACAGGCTTCTCTAACCTGCTTTGATGGACAGATTATGCAAGTTCGTTTTATTCATTTACTCTTGTCTAAAATCACTCAATGTCTTCTTTGTTAGATACTGGAAATACTGTGAAACTTAAATGTAAAGGATGCTAAAGAGTTAGACTAGGAACTTTTCTGTGATATTCTTGATGTAATCTAATTTGATTTGTGAATTTTTTATTTGATTGAATGGCTTCAGTCATAGACACTGTAAATGGTGCTATTGCTTGCTGGTCAATCAGGATGTACTGGCTTTGCAATAGCAAATTCAGGCTGTTCTGTAGATGTGCTTTGGAATATGCAGAGTAAATATGAGATTTTAAAAAAAGGGAAAAAAAGACATGAGTTTGAAGGGTTATATTAGGGTTATTTCCATTCTGCTTTTAAATGAGACTTATTCTCTATAGAAAGTTTAAGAGTTTTCTGAAAAGAAGTGATTAAAGCTGTAATTACTCTACTTCAATATGTCACGCTAAGATGGTCACTCGTCCATTCTGTGTATTAATCAGTTTCAATATTTACCTGTATTCATGAGTCTTCTAAGCTTCGATATAGTTATCTGGTATTCTGTCAGGTTATGCTTTGCTTAGTATCATTTGCTAGAAGTGGGATATCTCAGCTTGCTAGGGAACACGTACGTGCATATACATGTCTGTGACTGCAAGCTAACTGTGGGGAAATGTGAAGGAGCTGTCTAAATTAATCATCTCTCAGCAACTGTTATATCTCATACAGATAAATTTTTCTGAGAAGGTCTGGAGTAAGAAATGGAAGTGGGAGGGAAAATTCAGACTTTAATTGCTTTTGCCATGTCTTGAAATAAGGTGCAAAATCAGCATCTGTGCTATAAGTCTGTTTCAAAGCATAGAGGGCCACTGCAATTCATTGCTGCTTTATGGTTAGAGAGCAAAAATGGAATCTCAGCTTAGAGGCGTAAATGAGGAGAAGATGGGTTGGTTTTCTTTCACTCTTGATTCTCCTGTGCTCTCACACTGAGCATAGCAGACCCATCATGCCATGTACAAGTGCATTCCTTTCTAGGTCCTCACCATCCTCAGCAGGGCTCAGGAGTGCTTAAGAGTGAAGCAAGGCAGACACCTACCCAACTAATGGTACCTGGAGATTTGGCAGCATCACAGAGTGAAATCAGCAGCTTGCTAAGGCTGAGGAGTTGCAATGAGCTTTCTCTTCCCCACCTTCTTTGCAACATGATGTGACTCTACTCTCAGAATGCATCAGTGCCCCTCTGACTGTAGGTATGAAGAGCTTTGTGTGCATTTACATCCCCTTCTGTAAGGTCCCCAGTCCCTTCCTCTTTTGACTGTGCAGTCCTTCATCACCTCTGAGATCTCTGAAGGGGCCTGTGGACAATTTCGTGTAAAAGCCAGACATTTGTTCAAAAAAAAGTGCAGGTAACAGTGTAGGCAGCAGGCATATGTGAAAAGTATTAGGAATCCTAATATGCAAATAGCTGTGCTATAGTTTGAGTTTCTATAAAACACAGAAATCAGAAATTATCACCTGGCAGGAAAGCTGTATTAATATTAAATGTTTTCATGAATCAGAATAACTGAAACAAAAAAAGCCCCCCAGAATGTTAGTTCTTAATTTTTATACTTGATGCAAGGTTGTAGCTTTACTTTTAGTCTCAACTTCTCTGGAATTATTAATGTGCTGCTGTTTTGTTGGATGTAGAGCTTAGGTAATACTCATATATATGAGTACTGCCCTGCTTTAGGTAATAGCAGTTTTCAAAGTGTGCTTTATTTCTGTTCCAAACCAGCAATACTAGAGAAAAATAATTTCCCTAACTGGCTACAGTTATGTCTTTGCAGGTATAGAAATAAAATCTTTTTTAGTAGAAGCTTAAAATCTACATAAATTATTGTTTTGTACATTGCTTAATCCCTTATGACCTTGGGGACAAAGACTACAAAACTGCTTTTTTCAGAATCTAGAACTAAAAGCTACACAGCTTAACATCTTTATTTGGGGAGTGCTACTTAAATAATTGCCCCATTTCAGGTTAGAAATAGAGTTTGTTTATAATCTCTGAAGTTATGAGCTGTCATTCTACATTATTGGAACCACCATCTTCACACATAGAGATCTTGTGAAAACATAGAAAACCAGAGAGGAGTGAACTAAAATGGTATTAATCTTTAGAAATTTAAATAATCTTCTCCACTCTTATTTAAAAATCACTCTCTCTGCTTATATAACAAAACTATGCATGTAGTTAGTAATTTTTTTCTAATGGAGCTTTTGTGAAGTCTATGTAAAGGGACCTTTCTGATGTTTCTCAGTGGAGAGAAGCAGAAATATTCTGTATGGGTATTTGTATGCCCAGCTTTGTAATCTACATAAGCAGAAATAAACACTGTCTTGAAATGAAACATGTTTTCATGCCCAGAGACTTCTCTTAATAGACAATACATTTAGATTGTCAGATACAGCTGAAGCCAACTACTCTGCTCTTTTGGAAGCCATTTGGAAACTCAGATAACTTCTCACCAATGCAGAAATCAGTGCAAATGCATTTTAATTCAGCTAAACCCATACACAGTGCTGACATTAACACTACAAATATGATTTCTCTTGAGCTAAAGTTGCTCTTTCTGATGAGAATAGAAAATTTATTTATTTCTTCAGGGATCCTACCTCACTGAGATTAGGTGCTTAGTGAAATTGATATTTATGTCTCTTAAAAATGCAGGGATCCGTTTTGTGCAAAGCCAAGGTTATTCAATGTTTTGGAACTTGCCAGGAGGAATTCCGCAAAGAAAGTGGGCCGTAGCACCAGCTGAAATAGCACAATAGAAAATGCCACTTTGACAGCTGGAAGAAATCCAGGGCACGGAGTCAACTGCTGCCTTCTGTTGTCTCGTGTCTGGATCACAGAAGACTTGTGATTTTTCCCAGTCTCAGTCTGGGAGAAAAATCCTGTCTTTAGTTTTAGTAGATATGCTTTATCTGCACCTTTTTTGATGCTAGGAAAGTCATAGAGTAAGTCATCTTGGAACAGAGTTCAGGTCACGTGAAGTTGGTGGTGGTCAATGGAAAGTCAGCACTAATTACCTTTTATAATAAATATATCTGGATTCACAGATTAGGGGAAATCAGCGGTTATCACTGACCTCGATTTTTGACAAAGCCTTTAAGATCAGTTCATAGAATGTTCTTGTGTGAGGGTGTTTGTGATCTGGTGGGGAAAAACAGTAGTTCATGTGTTGTGCTCTATCTGGAGAAGTATCCAGTAAAGTACTGCAGGGTGTATTCTTGTTTTTTTTGTTCAATATCTGAATAATTTGAAGGAGGTAATGAAGTAGTTGATTGTAAGGTTTTATACCAATTTGAGTGAGACCAGTCACAACAATCAAGGACAGGACTGCCTACCAACAGAACCTAGCCAGACTGAAGCAATGGACTAATGAGTGTTACAAAATTCAACAGTGATAAATGCAGTTGCTGTCCTTGGAGATTTTTGAGACTCACCTAGGGACAGCCCTAAACAATGTAATAAGAACATTCTTTGCTTAGAGAAGAAGGTTGGATTGGAGCTCTGAGGTCTCTTCAAGAAT
This sequence comes from Lagopus muta, assembly GCF_023343835.1. Classification (NCBI taxonomy): domain Eukaryota; kingdom Metazoa; phylum Chordata; class Aves; order Galliformes; family Phasianidae; genus Lagopus; species Lagopus muta. The sequence goes on from NC_064433.1 coordinate 38,016,746, forward strand.
AAATTATTCTTTGATTGTCCAGAAGAGGTACTTCATACAATTGATGGAACAGCTTAGTCGTTTCCACAAATAAACATTTTTTTTTTTCTTTTTTAAAAAAGGAAAAGTCAACAACAATTGAAAAAACTACCAACTAGCTCTTTGGGAAGGCAGGGATGTGAATAGAACTATACATTCCCAGAATAGTGTAGAACTCATTCCTCCTCAAGGGCAATTCTCCATCCTGTTGCCAGCCTTGCACAATGAGTAGCAAACAGAAGAGCTCTGTTTGCAACATCTGAAGACATTCCGCAGTTATGTCCCTTGCTTTACATAGAGGATTTTTTCCCTTTGGTTTTAACTCCCATTTTATTTCTCTAATAACTTTGATAGCTACCATTTGATCTGACAAGGGCTCCTCCAGAATGTTTTCCAGCACTATGATAGTGCATTAATGTCAGCCCTAAGGAAGGAGGAAATTCATGTACTATCTTACCGTCTTTTCTTCATCTTGAACTCTGCAAGTGGGGGAAGAAGAAACAGAAAGACTGCAGAGTCCTGGACCTATGATGAAAACAGACACAGAATATTAGGAAAGTTGCTCATAGGCCTACAGCAAGGATGTGTGGTCAGTCTCATCGCAAAAAAATGTTCAGTGAAGATGATCATAGGAGTAGACAAGGGATGTCACAGAAACCAAGATCCAGCTCTTTGTGAAACTCATTGGGAATGCTGATCTCATATGCAGTCATGTGTTGTTGAACTAACATTCCCATGAAGCCTGACCTGGTCTTCCTGCTATCCACAAAGAAGCTTAAAGCACTGCATCAATTGGCAAAGTCAGGGTCCTATCACTTGTGGACTGGTAAATGAAAACCTGGGAGATCTGTTTATTACTAGATGAGGGAAACTGTTCTGACAGAAGTGAGCTGCACATGGTACAGTTGCAGTGATTGAAGTGATAATGAACACTCATAATACCTAAAGAGAGAGCAACATGTGTAATACTTCCTGGAATAGAGAACATTCTTTTTTAGGACTTGCAGCTTTATTTTGGTGAAGATGGTGAAGAAACATGTTCATTAGTAATGTGAAAGGAGTATGATCAGACTTGTCAAGTCAGATACTAAAGGAAAACCCATATGCTTCTTGCTTGCATAGGACTAAATTCTTCATTACTGTCTTGATTCATCAGTTATTTGATGAACACAAGCACCTACTTAGTGGATTGCAATGGAATCTGCACCAGGAAGTCCCATTATTTCACTGCAAGTTATTTTTGTAGTTTCTTTCCATATAGCAGTGACCACATAGAGTACCTTGTGGCCTTCTCTAACCATCAGCACTGAGAATACAAATTGATGGATGATCTCATGACGATCTTTTCAGACTCTACATTTTGCCAGCTGCATTTTCTGCCGACGTACATTTTGCATTGATTTTGAATAGCATACAGAACACAGAATGCAAATCACAATTGTTGGAAAGAACTGCTACTGAAAAAAAAAAAATCAGAACGAAGTAAATACCGCTTTGTAAAGCCTTAAAAAAAATTAACCACTGAGCTTTTTTCATTATCTTGTTGCAGTGCATGACTTTATAAGAACCAAAATGCTCATGTTTTATAGTACAGTATTTAAATGATCAAGGAAGAAATATAATAGTGAACGCCAAATATTTCTGTAGCATCAACGAATTCTAGCTTTCCATTCTCTCAGAGAGCAACCACTGAACCTGTATTATTGTTCTTCCTCTCTTATTCTGGAAAAAAGATGTGAAACTATTTATCCATTACAACCACTCCTTGATAGCACCATCTCCAGTCAAATGAGATTGTCAAATTGGAGTTTCTTCTTAGGTTAGGTTCAGTGTTATGCCATCAATTCAGCAAAGCAGATCCCACCATATAGGAAGATTGTTTCCCAAAATAAATTTAAGTTCTGTTTTTTCTTTTGTCAGTTGTGAGCCTTGTACCTAGAGGTGACCTGAGAGCAGCCTTTCAGTATCTAAAGGAGAGCTACAGGAAAGAAGGGGACAGACTCTTTAGCAGGGTTGTGGTGATAGAATGGGGGGAAATGGTTTCAAGCTCAAAGAGAGCAGATTTAGGTTGGATGTAAGGAAAATGTTTTTTACAGTGAGGGTGGTGAGGCACTGAAACAGGTTCCCTAGAGATGTGGCTGATGTCCTGTCCCTGGAGACTTTCAAGGTGAGGCTGAATAAGGCTCTGGGCAACTTCATCTAGCAATGGTGTTCCTGTTTGTTGAGGGGGAGCTGCACTGGATGACCTTTAAAGGTCCCTTACAAGTCTCAGGATTCTATGCGTGGTCAATATCAAAGGAAAACAGTCATGTCTCCTGAGTAAGATCCTATTAACTGGCTCTTAGCTGCTCACACACATTCGTCAAAATCTCATATGGGTCACCTGATGCTGACCCACTATGTACTGTTTGTGATAGACATCTTTTCTTTTTCTCATTAGTATTTTAGGTATCTCATTTAGACTATCGATTACATCTTCCAATTGGCAAACGCACAGCTATTCAAGTCCCCTTTTAACAATTCCCTAGAGCGTAATATGGTGAACAGTGCATTGTATTTGAATTTACATCTCTGATTAATAAAGCCCACTGGTATGGCCACTCCACCATAAAGTGTTTATCTAGAATTGATACCCAGGTAATTACTTTTAGTTATGAAAGTTTTTATTCTGTATCGGGAGATAATGCACTGAAATTGATTGATAGGAATGAGGAATATCACAGTATTTTCCAAACAGCAAAATATCTTTCAGTAACTTCAAATATATGATGTCATTCCTATTTGTCACTGACAGCCTGATTTCTGCCCCTAAGGCTCAAGGATACCAATTGTTCTTCTGTAATTTATGTTTGGAGTTTTTAACCTGAGGAAAGAATTTTCAGATATTGGTGTATAAATATTGCTGTTCTGTCTTTATGCAAAAACGGAAAAGAAAAAAGACCCTTAAACAAAACAGGTTTTTTTCTTATTTTTGCAATTTTTTTTATCTTCTGCATATGATGAATACTTCCTGTGTTTATCTAGGTTGCTTTGGTATTTGCCTCAAAAATACATCATTATCCACAAACCCTTAATCAGAACATGAAAGGATCATTTTATCTCCTGTACTACTTCTTATCCGTATTTCCCAGGGCTTCTATTGAATTTCCTTTTTAATGCAAATAACCCCAAAATGTTTCATTTTAGTTATTGCAAAGCTATTACCTTCAGTTTGAAGGCTTCTAATTGTGATTTTCCTTGAATATTATATTGGAATTTATTCCAGTAGTCTGTAATGTTTCTGTGTTTTAAATGAATTAAACACACATGCTTAAATTAGCCTTTCAACAACAACAACAATTTTTTATTAGATATCGTTTTCTTTGAATATTATTGAGATTATGTTAGAACTGTGTGAGAATTCCTACACTGTCAACTGCTTTCTGATGAAGTTTCTAGCTAAGATCTTCCAAATTTAATGAATTCTTTCATAATAGTCTTCTGGAAATACTCTTGTGAACAAATATATTAATAACAATAATTAGCATTAAGTGGTCTGATGATAAAGTCTATGAACATATGAACAATGGTATAGGGATGCAGATTTCTTTTTAATATGTTGTTTTTAATAGACTTCTGAGTTAGTGATATCCTTTGGCATTACAGAGAATGGGCCTGACTACCAGTGTTTGCTTTTTTTTCATAACTACTGGTATACCTGTTTTTAATGGTACAAGCACATTTTAAACTTTTGTAATAAGCTTTTCTTGCTCCTACACTTAGGAACGCATTTCTTATCCATCTTATTTTGTGTAACCATGGGATGGTTCCACATGACTGCTCGCCTTTGCCTTTTCAGCTAGATGTAATACTCTCAAATTACAGTTTATGCTGTTCTCCAGAGTTTTCATTTCTGTAGTGAAAGAAAGTATGTTCTTCATGTAGGATCCCAGAGAGTTTTAAAGGTATTCACTTTTGTTTGCATAGTCTGAATATTATCAAGTAAATTTCTAATACGATTTTTGGTGTTTCATTTTTTCATTTTCTTATTTCATTTTATTTACTTATGAAATAAGATATTCCTTTATGTGAGGCAGCATCATTGGAACATGTTCTGCTGTATTGAGAAACGTAGTTTGTTTCTTCTCACATGCCCATGTTATCAGTTAACATCCACGTCTAGTATAGAGGGGCTCTGAATCTCAAGGAAAAGTGCTTGAATCCACGGGCTATGCCATCATGATGACTATCCCATACAAAAAGCTGAATGAGCAATTACAGCCGTTCTTACCATGGCTGGGCAGGTGAACAGGCAGCACAAGCAGAAGACGCAGCACTGATGTCCTGGGACCAGCTGCTGCTGCCTGCAGGCGGCACAACTGCCCTCCTGCCTGGATGTGGGCAGGGCAGCTGAGTGTAAACCCATGGGCTGTGTGGAGCTGCCTCATGCAGGAGGGAGAGATCTCATTGGGAGAGCAGGGATTGCTGTCACATCTGAAACTGCCTCAAGTGTACATGCTGCTGCTTTTGAGAATCGCTCAGTTGATGTAAATGTCTCTGCCTTACATTTGGCCTGCTCACCAGAGGCAGCAGGGACAGGCAAACATGAATATGTGGAGCTGCAGATAGAGGCTACCTACAGAGCCAATTTAACTTGCTCTGTGGACTGACAGTCTGTAGTAGGTGACTGGAGTGGGAGAAAAGCACTCACAGCGAGACGATGTGGGAAAAAAGAAGATAACCCAGTCCTTCCCATCCCCAAACATGAGGAGGTTTTATCTGTGTGGGAAGCTGAAGAGTTTTGTGCCAAAGTTGGTTGTTGAATTTTTTTTTTTTTTTTCTTTTTAATCCATGATGCAGGAAAGCAGCCACAGTATGCAGTTGATAGCCATCCTCTTTGGAAATACTGTTTAATGAGCACAGGTAACAAAGGGTTTATTTTGCATCTCGCTGTGTAAACAGCATGCACTGGTACAGTGCCCTGAAATGTAACACTGCTCTTGGGGCACTGGCTTATTACAGGCCTGTAGTCAAGAATATGACCTGCAAAATTGTGAATATCAATTTGAGGGTGTTCTGCTTACGAGGAGGTGAAATTGCTTCTGACAGGTTCTTGACAATACCAGGGAAAGTAGTCACAGGTGGGCCAATAGACACACATAGAAAGAAAAGCTGAAATCATTCTACTCGTGAAGGTGCTCTCTGGTTATGCAGCACTCCTCCTCAAGAAGCAACCTAGGTCTAAGAGATGCCCTCCCTTCAGTGGCTGGCCCTCATATGTGCCTAGGGTGGCTCCACCTAGTGTCCACCCCTTTTGGACACATGGAGAACACAGGTGCAATCTGCCTGTGCTCCGTGGGCCAGCCACCTTCATCAGGTGCTCAGTCATCAGTTCAAGTCCTGACCGGCTCCTCTACAGAGGGTATTCTGGACTTTGCCCCAAAAGTCTTGCAGCCCAGTCCAGATTATCTTTCAGATGTGAACAGTGGAGAAATGGGGTTTTCCAGCAGTATTAGTGAGACACACAAGATACTTAGTGCAGAGATCCTGCTATGGAAGTGCTGGTGTTGGAGGAGTTACTCCTGTAATCTCCTCCAGGATCACAGCAGCCAGTCAGGTGCTGAATCAGAGCTCCACGTTAGGCCTTCTGTTGTTTGGGAGGAAGGTGTTGCTGTTGTGCTGTATATTGGGAGTCAGGACTTCAGGGATTCCATCCTTCGTGCTCTGTCCTCTCTGTTCTCCTCAGTATTGTCCCTTACTCAAGTTTTTTGGTTTTGTTTTGTTTTATTTTGTTTTGTTTTGTTTTGTTTTGCTTCTAAGCATCCTTCCACAAAACACAGCTGAAAAATCCTGGCCTAAGCCATGCAGTTCTTTTTGGGAGCTAAGTTCTGTGCTCTGTATAAACAGAGGGACAACTTCCTCAGAACAAGATACAGTTTAATTTTAACATTTGGGGAAAACAGTTAAGATGCATGTATTTATTTTACACGCACATGTTAATTTCTTCAGAGTACTTGCATTCTTAGTGAATTAATCATCCCTTCCCAAACTCACTTTTCCTTTAAGACTGTCACGCTTTATTTTGGTTTCAATTTGCTAGCTGTATTTAGAGGCTTAGACAATATCAGTTGGTTCACTGTTGTTTCAAAGGCAGGATCTTCAGGCAAACGGCATCTTACTGTTTCTGAAGAGCAAGCTTTTGTGCTATCAGTAGCTAATGTTTATTTTCCTGCTTTAATGCAGTTAGCCTCATTTTGAATTGACCCTATGCTTTCATACAGCAGTCTCTTTGACAAGAACCAAATGAATAGCACATAAGGGATTCTATGGATTCCCACAGAGTAGGACCACAATCTTCAAACAAACAAACCCCTCCCTCACTGAATATGAGTAAGAAATGTCTGAAAATTTGTCTCTTCTATTTGTTACTGCATTCATCTTCTGCAAAGTATGCTATAGCACAGAAAATCTGCAAGAGCTTAAACAGGTCTCCAGCTGACCTCTTGATCTCAGAGATTTTTATTTTAATACTTCTCATCCTTGTTTATGAAAGTGTTGTAGATAGTTGTAGTAGGAATCTTAGGGAGCATCTGAAATGGAGAGCAATTGTGTAGATGTTTGCTCAACTTTAAAGAGGCTATCATTTCTCTTTTGTTTATAATGTTGTTTGTGCTCCATGAAATATGATATTTAGTGGAGGTCTTTAAAGTTCTGTTTGTGTGCTGGTGTCAGTAACTTAAATTTCTGTTGCCTCTTGTCTTGCATGTGGTGATAATGATACCATGGAGGGAGGATAACATGTTCTCTCCTTCTCTTCTCTAGGCTTATTGATCTATCACGAAGTAGAAATTGCTTTCCACATCTTTTACTTTTGTCTCTACACTAATATTTGACTTTTTCTTAGCAGTTAGAGACACAATTTGCAGGATAAACTCCTACTGAAATACAGGCATACTGTAGATATATGTTTGCTCTGTGCACAATTGTCCCCTTATAGCACTGGTAAGTACACATGCTTAGAATGGAATAGAAAAATTCAGTTGGAAGAGACCTTCAAAGGTCCTCAAGCTCAACTGCCTTACCTGAGGGCTAACTAGAAATTAAAGCATCTTGTTTACTGAGTGCATCCAAATACCCCTTGAACACTGAGGTCATGGGGCATCAACAACTTTGCTAGGAAACCTGTTTCAGTGTCTGACCACCTCATGGTATGGAAATGCTTCCTGCTGCCCAGCCTGACCCTCCCCTTGCAGCGCTGTGCTGTTCCCATTCTGCCATCGGTTCCCAGGAGCAGAGCCCGGCATCTCCCGCTGCTTCCCCTCCTCAGGAGCTGCAGAGAGCAGTGAGGTTGCCTCTTGGCCTCTTCTGCCCAAGACTGGGCAGCCCAGTGCCTTCAACCTCTCTTCACAGCAGGTGCTTTCCAGTCCTGTTATGAAATTTGTTGCCCTTGTCCTTTGAAAGCATTCAGACTAGAGCAACATTAATATCCTTTTTACATCCCAGAACCCAGTTTCTGCTTGTTTACAAAATGTTGCTTATGTTCTACGTTAGAATTCAACTTGTGTCATCTGCTTTTCTGAGTGGCTGTGGTTTAATCATTAAATACACAGAAGAAGAGCAACTATTATAATTTGCCTGAGGATGGAGTCTACATTGAAAAGCGTTTAGAGCCAAAAACCGTCTCCACTGACATCATGGGAATTGCAGTCTGGGCTACAAAATGCCACTGATCATAAGGTCATGTAATAGAGATTACTTATCTGAAGTGCAGTCCTTAAATCTCCTTAACTCCCCAGCCAGCTCTGGAACTCCAAATCATTATTTTGATTTAAAATCTAAAGAGAAAAGATTTCCTGTGAGCCTGCAGATAAAAAATTTGGGTGAGAAAAAAAAGAGCAGCTGCAGCAAAGCTCTACTTAACGAATCCAACAAGTCCTGGTTAGATGGAAAATCTTTTGGATATACAAATGTATGTATACAAAGCTAAACTTGATGGGAATGTTTAGCAAACTGGATTTTGAGACATTTGTTTGACTACCTGATCATGCTTCTGGTTTTTTTTTGTTTTTTTTTTTTGTTCCTTTTTCTTTTTTTCCCATCCTCTTGAGATGTAGCCAGTAAAAATTATCCTTCTCCTATATTACATTTTTATCAACATCCTCAGCTTATAGTATTGAGAAGTCTATTATTTTATAAAATAAGAACTGTTGTTTATCAACTTTCTAAATGTTATTGTTTTACAGTGCTGTACATAGCAGGTGATAGTTATATCCCTTGAGTCTTACTCATTTTGTGCTATCTCCTTTCTCTCCTGTTCCTTTCCATATTGTTTATCAGTCAGGCATGTTTCTTTTTTTCTTCAGACTCCTCTGAGCTTTATACATAATTCCAGAATGCTGATGTTACCACAGGACAAGAATCCTTAATTTGGTCTCCTGGGACTCTGTAGTGTGAGGAAAAACAATTGCGTGCACATTTTATGGTCTGTCCCAGCAGTGAGAGGCAGATCTGCTTCTCAGTGTGGCAGGGGCTGTTGGGTTAGGTCAGGTCTCAACTTTATGTGCATTTTTTTTTATTTTTTTTTTCTGTCAATAATTATCCCTAAACTGATGAAATTTAGGGTATAATCAAGTTTATTCATAATTTCTAAAATGTTCCACTTTTGAGTATTTTGATGATAGGCCTTTCAAAAAAATCTTCAAATCATCACACCTCAGTCATCTGTTCACATGGAAGGCAGGTTACACAGCTATGCTTGTTTAACCAATAAGGCAGTGACATACCTATATTGAACAATGGCAGTTTCAGTGGGCCCATTTAAGTTCATAATGAGAGCTGCTGTGCTCAGCATCCATGAAAATAGGAACAGTCTCAAATTATCTTCCAACATGCATAAATCTTACAAAAGAGCAGATCTTTAGACCTCTGGAGGTTAAAGGAGAGTCGCACCAAAGGCAGAAGTCTGTTTAAATGTGAGCAGATCTTTTTTCTCCTTAACACATTAACTTAAATATTTAAAATTCTAAACTATGCTTTTAATAAATTATAAGATAAAACATAACAGCGATAAGTTCATGACATTCTTGATGTTTGCCAAATAGCAGGTCCAGCTGTATTCTGCTTGCTTCTGTCCCTTTAATCACCAGAGGTGTTATTGGACAGACTGACCTTCAAAGAGAAGAAAGCTCGTGCACAAAAACAGCTGAGGTTTTGGTAATAACACCCATAGTATGTTTAGCTGCAGTACAGAATATTATCTGTTGCAACTCTAATGAGAAAGGCAGATGTATGTCCTGTATTACCATTTTGGCTTCATGCATCTTAATACAGTCTTAATATCAAACTGAAAGCAAAATTGAGACACGTGATTTTTTTTTAACCCTATGCACTGCATTAATGATGCTCACTACTACTGAAATCAGGGTTGTAGTTTCCCAATATAATTATAATCTTATTTAAAAAAAAAAAAGTTTGCAAATATATAAGTAATACAGGCTTTGCTTATGGAGTTATTCTATCTGTATTCTAGTATGGGATCAGGGAATCATCATTTTAGACAGTATTTTTTACCTTTGTTAAAAGCCACAAACACATTCATTAGCTAAACCAAACACTGAAAAGGTACCATCTCCGAAAAGCAAAAATGCCATTTGCTTGGTGATAATTACTAGCGTTCATTTTCTCACTTAAGTGATAGATCACGTCACACTGTTGCCATAGCAACCCTGATTCTATCCCATTAACTGCCTAATGTGAATTTATGAATGCAAGTTTCAGCGTGTGGAAAATGGCTCAAAATAGGGTGTGATTCATCATGTGCAGCACCGACAGCTGAGTTGCAAGCTAAGTCTGGGCAATCTGATTTGGTTTGCAGTGTTAAAGTGGTATACTGCTTTGCAGATATCCAATTACATATGAACTAATTTGATATTTAATGAGTTTTTAAATGATAACTGAATAGGTGTTTTAAGTTTTGAGGTGCTTGGTGCTGCATTACAACATTTAAAAAAAAAAAAACATGTTTTTATTAGTGTTGGTGGAAACTGGCTCTGTAATAGTGTTTTGATGAAGACTTGAGGCATTTCAAAGGTGTATTTCCATTTAGAGTTAAGTTGTTATTGCTGAATGTGCTCTAGGATCCAGAGTTGCATCGGGTTCAAATCTTGAAGTTCCTGTGGAATCTATGTGAGATTTTGGGTTAAATGTTTAAGTCTGTTTCTTTATATTCTTTTCTCTTGTAAAATAGGTATAAAGAAACCACCACCAACTATACAAAAAAAAACCCCAAACAACATATTTCATTTCATTTCTGTACGCCATAGCTATTCAGTATTGGTTCCTGTACCTTTTAATTTTCACATTGTGATGAGTCTTAATGCATCAGCAGAGGTGTAGGAGTACTCTTCTATCTAAAATAGCGAATGTATCTCTACTCGCAGTCTGTCTGCTCAGTACCCAACATTGAGTGGCCATGTCACTTGTTAGCTGGGGCTCTGATGCCTGTTTCAAAATGAATAGTGCTGAATGCTGAAAAATAGCATGAAGGAGATGGCATCACAAATACAATGCCAATCATTTAGAGGCACAATTAAGGTACCTCACGCAATTCTTTTTTTGCATCTGTGCATTTGCATTATGGCACAGTCCTTTATCATATCTTATCCTTTATCATATGATTATATATTATTTTAAGCAATTTGTTTGAGCTCAGAGATGTGTTGTGAGTCTTTCTCTGAAAAGCCATGTTAGCCTATTCACTGGCAAATACAAAGGAACAAGAATAACTCTTTAAGTTCACAAGGGATAAAACAAGTGCACCTCTTTTCATGTTGGCTACCAGAATTACCAGAATTATATTCTTAAGACAAAAATACTTGCTCAGTTTTCTTTTTTTTTTTAGTATCACCAAAGTGGAGTCAGAATTCATTTTCGCATTTTCCTTTACTGTACACTATTAAATTGCATGGAATCATTCAGTTGCAAAAGAAGATTTCTGCTTCCTTGTAATCCAGAAGTTTGCCTTTCAGGGTTCTTCTGTATGGAAGTGAAAGACACATTATTGCCTACAGGAAGGCTGGGGAGGAACTTTTTGTAAGGGCATCTAGCAACAGGGTGAGGGGAAATGGTTTTAAACTGGAAAAGGTAGATTTAGATTAGGTATTAGGAAGAAATCATTTACTATGAGGATAGTGAGACACTGAACACGTTGCCTGGAGAGCTTGTGAATGCCTCTCCCTGGAAGCATTCAAGGCCAGGCTGGATGGGGCTGTGAGCAACCTGGTCTAGAGGGAGGTGTCTCCCTCTAGAGGGGGTTGGAACTTGGTGATCTTAAAGGTCCCCTCCAACCCAAACCATTCTGTGATTATGTGTGCTATCATGTCATGAGTACATTTGATCAGATACATCTTACTCTCTTTCTCTTGCCATTTTCTGTGGTGAAGTTACATGGTTGTTGCACTGCTCTTGTTTGTACCTACCCAGCTCTTACAGACATTATGGGCTATAATAACACGAGTCAGTGAGGAAGATCCCCTAACACTACTAGTCTTCCATATAGGATGGAAGGCTCTGATCACAGTTCTGTAAGCACAAACCGTATTTTGAAGTGTCAGTACTGAAGAAATGAAGACCTTTGGGAGCTGATGATGACATGTGATTCAATTTATGTGTGGTGCTTCTATAAAAGGAAACAAATCAAAGTAATCCTTTAAAAAAAATCTGATTTTTTTACGTGGAGGGTACAGATACAATCAATATCATCATTAAAAGCCTAATATGAACCTTGCTTATATATTAGTAATATCCTGCTAGTTGTTGATTTTAATCAGAATAGATACCTATCCAGTATATCTTTCATAATAAATGTAAGATAAGTAACTGAAGCAACGAAACTTGATCTATCCTTAATAGTGTAAGGATAAGCAGGGGTATACTAGGTGGGGAACAAGTGTTGACTGATGTTTAGTTCCAGCCAGAGAGGGATCTGGAAGATATAAAAATCGATCTTTACAGTATTAAATCCTCTTCTACTGCAATTGCAAATGTGTCCCCTGTATATTTAAAAATGGAACCACAGCAAAATGTTCTCGGATCTCCAGCTGGTCTGGGTATTTTTCTTTCCTGAAAGATAAAGGTCTCTTGGTCTTTTGGTCATTCAAATGGGAAGATGTAAACTGAAAAACAAGGAACATTTCTCTTTATGAAATCATTTGACAGAGGAAAAGAGGAGAACAAAATTACTTTGAAATCGATAGCAACAATAAGTTACTAAAAAAGCCACCAACTTGCTTCATTTTGCTGGTTGGCTGTGATTAGTGAAACAATCAAGTTACCATGGAATATAAAAAATGGATATATGAAAATGGTAATCTTAATTCATAAAGGAAGGAAGAACATGCTAATGGCAAGCTACTCAACTAGTTTCTCTAGCCATGGTACAGATTTACATTGCTATTGAGGGAGACAATTATGGGACAGAGTCTTTTGAATCCCGAAGAAGCGTTGTACAACTGGATGTTGGTCCAAACTCTGAGAACCAGAATCCACTTCAAACTGACAGATGCTGTTGGGTTAACTGATGCTTTTAATGCCTAAAGACAGAACCAAATGAGATTTATTTCAGAGAGTATTAATGTAAGAGAAATTTGGAATTTTGTGGATGCTGAAGCTAGTTTTGGATCTAGTGTGGATTGTAGGCAAAAATTCATTGTCAAAAAGTAGTTTTCTTTAACTTCTTTCATTTTGAAGAAGTGAAAATAAAGCATTTCATTTTAGGAATAGTTTGACAGTTTATATTAGTTTACTTTTAACAGTGCTTTTAAAGTTAAACATAATTCTGCTAATGAAGCCAACAGTATTGATTGGCACCAAGTCATCCTAGAAATAAGGTCTTCCTTTCTTCTTTGGGTTTTCCATTTTGCAATAAAATACAGAAATATATCCCTTTTGAAGAAACCTCAGCTGAACTCGGTTTGACAGATCCATTTTTATCACTTATTTACTGGTTCAACCACTGAATGAAAACAGGATCTGTATTTTGCTTTGCCCTTTATGTCAACATTCTGAATCATCCAGAGCTTTGATATAGATGCTCCTAGACTTTCTACGTGAGATGCCTATGGGATGCAAGAAAAAGACAACTTTAAATGCAATATAAGTTAAAGAAAAAAGGTAGAATTTAAAAATGAGTTCAAAGTCAGTAAGATGGAAAATTGAACTAAAAAAATGTTTTTTTTCTCTGTCTGACCATTTTGTTGTTTTAGGGTTCAGCTTCCAAACTTCCTTTCAGTTACCTTTGTCCATTTTTGACATTCAGGCCCATTCCCTGCAGATGCTGGAAATTTCTCTCCCATGTCTGAAGCCTGACTCCTTTTCCCAGCAACTCTGACTCATGTAGCTTCTCATTCCAGCTCTGATATTCCTCTGTACTTACAAGGTGCTTTCACATTCTTCTTCAAGAAGTACATACTTGGGATGTATCACAAGTGAACAGTGTTCACAAATAAAAAATAAACCATTTTATCTAATATCTTCGGTGAAAATGTAGTGATCAGTATCAATGGAAAGGATTTCTGACCAATGTGTTCCCTGGTGGTACAGTGAGGGGGGAGGACTGCTTATTTCAGTAGCAGTGCCTTGGCAAGCTGTTTTCAGTTATGTAGGAAAGGTCTTTTTTTCTTTGGTTCGTAAACTAGGAATTGCAGCAAATATTTTGAAACTGCATCTTGCTGTCAGGTTATGCAGTGAAAATGTGTCACTGCTTATGGGATTAGAAAGTCAGAGAGTCTTAGGGCTGCATGGATTTACCAATGATAATTAGGAAATGGTGTTTTTATCTTTTGAAACTTGTTGGCACAAAGCGTGTCATATCACTAGAACATGTATGGCATGTTCAGTCACATACATTTGTGTGTATTGGATTGGATGGGGCTCTGGGCAGCCTAGTCTAGCATTAAATGGGGAGGTTGGTGGCCCTGCATGTGGCAGGGGGGGCTGGAGCTTCCCGATCCTTGAGGTCCCTTCCAACCCTGGCCATTCTGTGATTGTGTGATTGTGTGTATATATCTATGTGATACACATATGCGATTTCTGACTTAGAGAATTACTGCTCATTTCTTCTCACTTAAGGTAATGAGTTTGTGTAAATTTATTGACTTTGAAATGTGAATTGTTAAGTTTAATTCCAGAACACACATGGGTATTCAAAATATTTCAAAGGTTAACAAAGAAGTTAAGGGAAATCCATTATTTACACAAGAAAAAGCAGCCCTTTACTGCTAACTGAGTGGCTTTCTGAAACATGTTGACCTCATAGCTAACGTCTTGACTGCAGATAGTTTATGATACAGAAACACGAGGAGTTGCTGAAAGTGTATTGGAGTTCAAAATGTGAGAGGGAAAGGAAAAGTAGGGCATACTGTAAGAAATGCCAGAGAATTTCAATTACTGGAAGTTTTGTGGAGTTGGTTAGCAAGAATGTCTGCTAAGAATATATATTTTCTGTGGCTGTTATTAATTTTGGTTATTGGAATTGACCTTAGGGGGAAAAAAGTTCAAAGAGTAGCTGATACTACTGAAGAGTGGCAAGTGAATTAATAACATTCAGAGAATGTGTTTTGTGCTAAACACTGCTGGGTATATGTATACAATAGAAAAACTTGTGAAAGGCATTGTAGATGACTAGCAAACATTTAGAAAATTATTTACTACATGTGGAAGACTTGACAGAAGTTTTCCTACACAATCTGCATGATTAAGAATTTGAGTCTTGATGCCTGAGGCCCAAAATCTGTAAAATTTAGCACACCCTTAATTACTTAATACAATCTAAAAACATTTTAAAACTTACTGGTATATTAAATGCTATTCTGATTGAGGAAATACATTCCCGAGTACCCTGCTTTTAAAGATTGTAATAATTTGTCAATGGTTGGTATAAAGTTTATATTAATGGCATGCCAGTTAAAAGAATAAGATAAATGTCTCTATATTTTTTTTCCACATGGAAAATGATGCTTGTCTTTACATTTGCCTGGTCTTTAAAAAATGCTATGAATGCTATCAAATAAGAGAATTACTGGTTATAAATTCATAGGTTTTACAAGAGATTCATGTTCTGTTTAGTATTTCTTTTACAGACAATGTTTCGTTTGCTGCATGTGCTTGTCTATTGACAAAAGATGACAGTTGTTTCTATTTGATGTGATTTAAAATAAATAGTTCCGTATCTAAAAAAGAAGAAAGAAACAACAAAAAAGACCCACAGAATAATAAAAGCAAATATGAATATATTTAATTTGTTTCAAATACTCTCAGTGATGAGATTACATATATGAATTGCATTCCCACTGAATTACTACATTATTCGTTACTGAAGGCTAAGAAATCATTTACATTCATAGACTTTTTGTGAGGATTATTTTCTCTCTCATTCTTCTTCATAATATGGGTGTTATAATCAGTAGGTGCTAAACAAGGTTGTTCCACAGACAAGCTTAACAATGATGACCACTTCTAGGGACTGTTCTCATCAGTTAATGTGATCGGTGGATTTAGATCATCCTCAGGAAAAGTAAAAGCCATTTTTCAAAATGGCATATATTTTTCATGAAAATTATTCCAAATTACCTTAATGCTCATCAATAACGCTTACATTTTTCAACAATTTAAATAGAGCATTTGTCTGTAATTTTGAACAGTACATTATTTTTTTCCTGCTCTTGATACTTTTTACTACTGGTAAAAACAATGGAAAGAAGTCTTCCAGGTAATTCAAAACTATTTGCATTAAATAGTATGCAGAAGATTGAGGAGAGCAAGACAGGACAATACAGAGATTGAGACTGGGAGATAGGGTAAGATGGCGAGGAATGGGATAAAACAGCCTGGGACTGTCACTGTGAAAGGTTCAAAAAGAGCTTTGCACTTAATACAATACATCACATAGAATCATAGAACCACCAAGGTTGTAAAGGACTGAATGATCTTGGAGGTCCAACTCTCCACCTACTGCCACTATCTCCCACTAAACCATGTCCCTTCAGTACAGCATCTAAACGTTTCTTGAACACCAGCATGCATGGTGTCTCAACCACCTCTCTGGGCAGCCTGTTCCAGTGCCTGACCACTCTTTCAGAGAATAAATTTTTCCTGATGTCCAATCTGAACCCTTCCCGGCACAACTTGAAGCTATCACCTCCAGTCCGGTCATTAGTTATGTAGAAGAGGCCACAAGCTCCTTTTAGGTGGTTGTAGGAAGCAGTAAGGACTCCTTAGAGCCTCCTCTTCTCCATACTAAACAGTGCCAGTTCCCTCAGCTGCTCTTCGTACAGCTTGAGCTCCAGGCTCCTCACCAACTTCACTGCCATTCTCTGGACATGCCCCAGGACCTCCATGTCTTTCTTGTAGTGTGCTCATTGTGACCTGTATGTGACTAATCCTGAAGGTTTTTATATAAGGTGGCCCTAACATCACCTCAACCAATACCTGCTCTGCAGTAGCCAGCCTAGGACTTGGTGAACTTGAAGCTGTAAAGGGGGAAAGTGAGAAGTGAATAGTATTGAAGCTGAGAGCACCTCTTCCATCAGACAGTACTCATAGCTCTTCCCTGACCACTTTTATACCCGAGTCTGAGTTTAGAGCTCCCTAGTTAAAGGGAATACCTCTCTTTAAAACTAACTTATTTTAACATAAATCTCTTATTTTCAACCTCAAATTGAATCTTGAGGTGAGCTCGTAACAGTTTAATATATTATGGACTAGCATGTATTCTATAGATAATTATCTTTTTATTGAAAAGCTTGTACAGTAATTTTAAAATGCAATTAGTAAATAAAAGGTTTTCTCAGATAATGGGTTTCCTGTGATAAAACCAAAGGAGAACCTTTGTCTCAGTTCTTTTTCAGCTCCCACCAAGTTTATTTGTATATTACAGTGTCACACAGGCTAAGATCTCCTTGGGGATTTATTCAGCTAGTGATGGTTAATTGAAAAACTCATTTCAGATAATCCTTGTGGATGAAATTAATTTCTTGATTTTGATGAAGTCATACATAACCAATTTCATTGTGAACATATATTTTAGGTTTATTTTTAAATGTAAGTTTGGGATGTTTTTTTCTTTTCATTAACTACTATACTATACTTTTTTTTTTTTAAAGAACATTATTGTTGCTCTATTATTAAAATATAAGAATAATAATACAGTTCTTTGTGGTCATACTTCATTACAAGCTTTAGAAAGACTGTAAAACTGTCCTTGCTGATTTTCCATCCTAACAAAACTATTCTGAAACCTGATTTGCATAGTTCTTAACCTGTTTTAATTGCAACATAATAACACATTGTTTTGTTCTTCTAATAAATATGTAAAATTAAATCTATATAGGGATTTTAAACGTCTTTAACATAGGAAGGGAGTAGTGTGTCTTTGAGGCTCCCTCTGAAATATATGGGGAGAGATGGTGTCCTGAATCAGTTTACAAGCAGGTAATTATTTTGCAAAAATGAGCAGCAGAACATTGCCTTTTTCCTGCTAAATATTTAAGTATTTGAAAGGCTGTGCTGTATGCATACTCTAATACTATGTGCATGGATTAAGTCTTCAGCACAGTGTCAGATTTCTGCTCTTTAGTACCTTTCAGCCTTGAAGATGAGAAACCAACCGAAATGGCTCTTTTGGTGTTCCAGAGTATATATGCATATCTATATATAAACCAGTAGCAATCTAGTTGTCATAAAATCTTTATATAAAATTATATGTTTATACGCATGCTGTCAGATTAAAAGACCTACATTATCGAATCATCAGAAGCCAGAAAAAAAACCAGCACAAGGTGATGATTCGTCTCAAATTCATTGCCTGGGCTTCCATGCATGAGACTGTGCTGAGAACCTGATTACATACCGTTTTTTCCAACGTCCTGTATCCCTCAAGGCACAGGATGTATTTACTACTTTTCTTCTGATTTATTCTCTGACATTTATCATTACAGCAGCTGAACGTTTCCCCTTGCAAACTACCTTCATGATATTTCTAGTGAGGCAGTTGGTTGGTTGGTTGGTTTTGGTTTGGTTTTACTGTTTTATGGATTAGCACCTAAAGGACTTGAAGGTTAGTTTTTGGTAATTTTAGAAGCCCAGCTAGAGATGCTTCAGCCCTGATTTTTATTTTCTCAAGATTTAGAGTTACATAGGATTTTCTGAATTTAGTGCACAGATCTCACTGGCTGCCACTGCAGATGTACCAGCTTAGCATGTCTACACACCAGAACTTAGGGCTTCCTGTATCCATCCAAAAAGTGAGGAAAAGGCAACTAGTGAACATGTGCGAAGGGTTTGGTTTTGTCTTGCATGACAGGAAACATACAGAAACTTTATGGCACAGAAAGGAATAAAAGGCAGTTCTCCTCCCAACACTGAACTCCTGTAATCACAGTGCTGCATTTCCTCTTCTTGCAACTGAGTGCTTTATTTGCTACCAGAGTCCAATTCAGTCGTCAGATGCTGCCAGGGAAAGTGAAAATCAGTTTATACCTCAGAGTGTGTATGTACTGTGCACTTCATCCTTGACCGTGCATTAAGCAATTTCAATTCTCTGTGCTTGCATTTCTTCAAGCTCCCACATACCCTTCACACACTACACTCATCATTAATAAGTTTGTATGCAGCAGCTTAACACAATATGAAAGTACAACCTTTATTCCTCCTTGTACCTAAATGTTGATTTTAATGGAGAGTTAGTGTTAACCTCTAAAATCCTAGTATAGTGCATGCTTTTGTTTAGTAGGCTGTGTGCTGTTTTCTCTTGTGCTGGTATTATGAAGATGTGGGTCTTGGTAGGGCTGAAGCATTTCAGAAAGTTTGAGAGCTCAGGAGAAAACTGCACAGCGTTTGGATTTCTCAAGGTGTGCAGCTGATAAGTGGGAATTGGAGCATTGCTAGCAGTTTCAACCTCGGTTTTAGTGTTCAAAATTGAATTTATCTCATCAAATTAATAGAATGACTTTGGGCACATTTTCACGCAGAAAACTGTGGAGATTTTTCCAGAAATGAGATTTTTTTTCTAAATGAAACCTGAAATTATTTTTAATCAAAGACATCAACCCTATTGTGTAATGCAAAAACTAACAAGAAAATCTTTAATCCAAATAGCTGAATTTTGCTGAAAGGAGAAACTGCTGAAGCTGAGATTTTCTAGCAAAGTTCAGGCAATATTTTTACATGCTGACATCCCTGTAGTTTTGATCAAGCTTAATTTCAAGCAGAAGCTGCAAGCAAGACTGTGTCTGAAGAGAGAATGACCCAGTTTGAGTCATTATAACCAGATATTATATTGACTGAAAATGTAGTGCTGTGTCCTTTGAATCAGAGGCAGAAGGAATAACCCAGAATCATCTCCTTACTGGTATGTGCTCGTGCTGCCTGCACAGAAGCACCTGGAAGTCAGAGAATTTCTGCTTAAGTTCAAGCATTAATATACACCAATCTGGTCGTGGGCTGCAGGGATGATATGGTATAGCACTGTGTACTACCAGTGTGATTTCTTGTTAAAAATGTACAGAAATGTCCTTTAAATTTTATTAAATTTTATTACGCTCTTACAGAGAGTAGGCTGATACAATAGTGGAAAATACGGTCTCTCTGGAAACAGTTTATGTGGGTTAAAATAGGAGACACTTTTGCTTATAATCCCCTAGCAAGAATAATTTGTACCATTTACAAGAGGAAAAAGTAGTAAAAAAATATTAAGTAGATTACTATGGTCAATGGTATGTATCTGAATTACCTGAGACTTCATTATCGTCATTATCTTCAGGGCTTGTAAGAAGGCAGTAGGTGAAGTATCTGCCTTTTCTTCAAGAACAAGAAGGGATCATGGTGCTCTTGACACATAATGGTTTTGATTTTGTGGGAGGCAAGGAAGACATTTCATTTCTTTTTGTCGTGAAAGATTGTTGTGTTCTCAACTTGCTAGCACTGAGAAAATAATATGAGCCTCCCATCAGTAAGCTCAATTAGAGGGGTTATTTTGCTCCCATACCAACTGAGGATGGGATCTCAGTGAGGGGCGAGTGGCACTCATTAGTGAGTGCTGAATACAGACAGCATTTGCGCCTTTTCAAGCTGGAATGCGTTTTTGCTGATAATGTATTCCCAGCAATATCTTTTCCTCCATCAATGTTGTAGGTGTCTAGGGCTTTGGAATATTAGCTCTTCTTTACGTCTGTCACTGTTAAAAATATTTTGAAGAAATATAACATGCCAGCCTCCAGCTCATGCGTGGCTGTTGGCAAAATTGCTGCTAGTCAGCTTGTGCTGGTAATACATTGAGAAATGCATTGTAGGTGCCTGTTCAAGCTTCTCAGTGCTGAGGATGGAATTCAAGTGTTTTGAGCACCCTCCTGCTATTGAAAATTGAAATGTTTCTTTAGAAATGACAGTAGTGTTCTCTGAAAGCACTTGCTTTGCAAACAAAAACAGACAAACAGCAACCAAAAACACCATAAGAAATACTTCTAGACGGATCTGTTTGTTAACTTTCTCTCAGTCCTGACAGCAGTGTTTTAAATTGAAGAATATTGTTGGCAAAAGAATGTATGCTTGCAAAACACAATAAAATAGAGGAAATAGAAATTCTTAGAATTAGCTGTTCTAACTCTTCTTGGTATGAATATGATAAAGAAGATTTTCTTGCAACTGAGGTAATAAATTATTTTGTTTCTATTATTTGATTTAATGTGCTCTTTAACACTTTCTTTTAACCAAAGTGGCAGAAAGTGGTATTCACAGAGCTAATTCAATTAAATAATAAGTCCTTCTTAGTGGATTAGAGAAATGCAGAAAGTTGAGTATTTGAGGGAAGAAAAGAAAAGAAAATATTATCAGCATCATAATTAATGCATAAATCACAGGAAATGTTACTATGAAGTTTATGTAATTATTATAATCCATACGCAGCTTCCCTACAAGTAGTCCAAAGAGTATTTTTATAGCAGCAATCGTCCATTTTTCTGAGCTACTGTGGACCAATTTTGCTAAAAGGGGGATTCTGGAGATCCCTCCCTTGTAGAATAAAGGACAGCAGATGTGCTCAGTTTGCTCTGTTTTGTTTTTTTTTTTTCCTGTGGTGGAAACTTAGTGTATAGCTGTTTTAAGCTACTGATAAATCGATTAAAAATGAGAAACTTCAGCATTGATTTTTACCTGTTCAAGCCACCATCTAATAACATATATATATTTAAAAGGAACGCTTTATAAGAAAATACCCCTTACCTTTCCATCCTCTTAAACCATGAATTCCCTGAGGTTTATTATATTGTTTTTGTATTTAGGCAAAGACATAGCTAACTTAAACTCAGGTGCATAAAAGTTAAGCTTCTAATCTGCTTTGGTTTTCTAGGATCATTGTCCATATTGCACAGATGGACAGAGAAAGATGGAAATCCTTGGATGGTGTTTTGCTCCCCTTTCCTCTTTCTATTATTTTTAAGAAAAGCTCAAGCACAAATACTAGATTTTTAGGTGGCTGAAATTTGATTAAATGATGCTGTGATTAGTGCTAGGCTCTGCATGTTGGTATTTTCTACTTTTCCTACTCAGCATGAGGGAACACTGAGTAGAAGCAACATGATGTGCTTTATCTTTCCAGAACATACCACTTCCCATGAGGATTTTGGGGCAAACAGAACAGTTTCCAAGTGCTGTATTCAATATTTCTTATGATTCTCAGCCTTAATTTGAATTTTGCTCGGTCTGGTTTTGCTTATGTAGCGGAGCTGATGGCATCTGCTGGGATGGTTTACAGACCGCAGTTTTCTTTCTTCATCTAGAATCAATATGAACACCATAAAAAAGTTGCTGTGGGTTATTAGAATCATTTTAACAACACTGTTGACTCAACAAAAGCAAGAAGATAATGCCTAAGGATTCTGAATTTTTCACTACCTTTTTTTTTTTTTTTTTTAACTGGAGAAATAATGACTTGGTTCAGGCAGATTTGCTTGAGAGGGCTCTTTTTTCTTTAATAACTGAGCCTGTTGCTTCACTGTTGTAGCTCACAGTGGATCATAAGCCTGGTTGTTTTACTATTTTACTTTCTGTGAATCTTGTTAACAAGGTGAATATGCATTTTTTAAGGAAATAAGTAATGACTGTAATAAAATACAGACCAACCATATTTTTGAGAAAATAGGGTTTGCCTTTCTTGTCTTGTCCTTTGTGGTTCAAAATCTGACCCAACAGTGTATGACTTTCTAGAATAAAATACAAATTCCATACTGTGGTCATTAAGACCTCCAAAATGGGAACTTGGGTGGCTTAACAATTAGTTTGAGATATTTTCCCATGAGCATATCCTCTGAAAAAGGTTGAGCATTGTTGAGTCAGAAGTTCTTTCTTATAAAATATTCCTCTTGCTGTATGAAAGGGACGAGTCATTCTCTGAAAAGGTATCTTGTCTGAAGCATTTGATGGGAGATTTCTGAGTGCTTCTTCTGCCTCTTTTGGGTTATGGAGAGCAGTCTGTGATAACATTGCCACTTTGGGCTCCAGCTTTGTAAATATTCATGTAGGAAGTTCTGCCAAGAAAATTGTTACCTAACACTTGAAACTGCTTGTTACCTTTAGGACAGGGAGACCAAACCCTGATGCTCTCCTCAAAGCAGAGGGATTTAGCCTTTTTCACAGACGGTAGCACTATATCTCATTACATTGAGATTTTCTTACTCTAAGGTTGGTTTTTCTGAATACCTTATGGTGACTTTGAGAAATTGTTTCCTCAGTGAATGGCTACAAAGTCACTCTCACAGCTGCTCTATTTCTGATCTGTCTGTAATTTAAATATACTTTTTTTTTTTTTTTTTTTTTTAAGAAATATTTAAACCTGTTCTAAAGAAATAGTAAGAAAATCACGAGCATTTGCTATTGTTCTGTTTTGGGGTAATTAAGAGAAGGATTCTGCATTACTGATAGGAAGGTTGGGATGACTGCTAGCGAAGTACTCACAAGGGAGTTGCTAATCCATTAATGTGCCGTCCACTTCTCTTATGTTGGTCATTTTTTCACTTGAGTGCTTGAGACAGTCTGCCCCTGTGTCACTTAAATAAGCCGTATGTTTTATTCATTCTCTTGAAGAACAGATGTTATGGTTACTCTCATATGTAAAGAGTGGTGGAGTGGTGATGTTTAAACAGTTTTTATGATAATGGAGATGTTTAGTCACATTTATGTTATTAGGGAGATAACACATGCCATCTATTCTATAACTTGAGGCAAGTTATGGTCATGTGTGAAACAGCTAGTTGCATCTAACATTAATTGCCTTCTCTTGCTGTACTTATGGAAGGTCATTTCAGAATCAGGGGGCTGACCTGTGGTTCTGGCCATATATTGTGTTTACTAAATGGAAGAATTACTTTCCCAAATCATTCAGCCTAATAACCTAGATTAATACGTTAATTAATAGATTTCAATTTAAATTGAATCTTGTTCCCACTGCTGAAATACTGGTTAGCTAAGTTACAGATACGATACCTAATCCTCTCTTCTTTGAAAACAGCAGTAAACTGGCTTTCAGCATGGCTTTGCTTTGCAGATAAAGGGAAAGGAGCACTCCCAACTGCTGTCTGCAGCAAGAAAATCTGTTCTGTCATTGCTATTATGCTCTGGGAGCTTCTGCACCTCTTGCTGTGGCCTCAGGTCAGCCAAAGGCTTGCGGAAATGCTTACATCTAGTTTCAGCAAAGCATTCAATTGTGTGCTTAACATTCAATTCAGCAGGACTTTTACACACTTAAATCAGTGCGTGGCATTATCAGTAAGAGTGGTTTGCTCAATTGGGATTACAGGAAGGAAAAACAGATTATCCTGGTGAGGTAGATGTCTCTGGATGCCTGCATTTTGTACCAACATGAAAGGAATCTTTTTTTCAACTCTGAAGCACTCACATCAAAACCACAATGCTTCCCTTGCAGTCATGCAGTTAGCAAAGGAAAGAAAGCAAGCTCTTACCTTCCTCTGAAAACAGCCCACATAATTTGACATCCGGGCTGCTCCATCAAGATGTGGAAGGGCACCTGGAACTGCCCCATCTCCCCTTGTCTCCAAAAGAAGATGAGGTAGGGGAAATATAGGGCTACTCGCAAATTTACAATTGGATGGAAGCATGTGATCATCTTTTATGATAGACATGGGCTACCAGCTGATTCACATATCTATGTCAATCATGTGTAAGCTAGGTCTGTAAAAGGGAATTAATACTCAGTAGACCAAAGTCTGCATGTGATACAGCATTATATATTGATAGTCCTTGTTTATTAACTTATTTTCTTCTTTTCGTTTGCCACTGTTATAAGAGGAACATTTGAATGCATATGATTTATTCATAGAAGCAGTAATGTTAGTCTTTCTAGACTTTATGAGTATTAATTTAATTGAAGCTTGAAAAAGCCTCATGCTCTAAGTACAGATTTTGTATTAGAATTCAGATCTCTTACAGTCCATGTTTAGAAGGCCAGTTCTTCAGAAATGATACCCAAGATAACATTTTCCCCAATGAACCACTGTATTACTACAAAGAGAGATCTCAAGAGCAAATTTTCCATTTGTTTGCAGTGCTGTGAAGAGTAGGCTTGAGTTCTGGACAGACTGGCACCAGAAGGTTGGAAGGAATGGAGAAAAATCCATCAGTGATGATTAAAGATTTAGATTTCACAAAGACATTTTGAGAACTAATTATATAGAATTTGTCTGGAAGATGAAGTAGCATTATTCCAGTGGAGAATTATTCTCACAGGGGAAAGCTGATTTTTATTCCTAAATAAATGAGTAAATAAACACTACTAAACCTTTGCTTTGCTAGGCTATGGAAATTGCATGCTGGAGGACAGTGTAATTTGTAGCAGCCAGTGTCCTTGTCCTTGTTACGTTACATGATCAGCTTACTGTTACTTAATGTACAGCTGTGTTCTCATTCCAATTGCTGTTTTACACTTCTCTTCCAAATTTGGAGTGAAGCTGATGGCTGATTAGCCATTCAGCATGCACTGTGATTGCCCACTGGGTGCGTCAGAGCCACCAAATGACTAGACAGTTGATTTAGTAGAGTTTGAAGCAATCAGTGGGAGTGTGGAAGGTGGAATCCCTCAAAGCTTGCAGCTCTCAGTCAGGAAAGGGAAACTGTTATTTCTCTGTGCAGTTGTTAAACGTCTCTTTCATAACAGGGCTTGATTTCGATTAGATGTCTGAGTACTCAGAAGCGTTGAGTGCCTTTGCTGGTTTTTGGTGGATTAGCCCAAGTACATGGGATCTTGAAAGTAACAGTGCAATTGCACGCTTGGAAAATAAGAGAACAGTATCTGCTTCTGTCAGGAAGAGCCTACAGAAAATAGATATAAAATCCTATGGGTTTTGCTAACTCCGATTTTCTTTTCCCCAGTGACATCCTATTCTTTCAGTCTAGGACTTTTTCCACCTGTAAATGATGTGTATACCTCTGAGGGGTTCTCCATCACTATTTAAAGATATATATGTTGCCTCCTTTAGCAAATTAAGTTGCTTTTCCTATACTACTTAATCAAACTTGATGACCTTCTTTTAGTTTCAAATAGATGTTTTGTTTTGTTTTCAGTGTGGATGTGTTGCATTGTAATGCCTCAAAACTATGGAAGAACTGTTCTGCCATGGATAGAGCTCATTCAGCTTCTCTGCATGTGCAGATCTACTTCCTAAGGGATAACTCTTTTTCATTTTTATGTTACAGTGCTGATCCTGGCTCTAATAAGGATCAGTAATCTCTTTATATTTTAAAGAAGGCACCTCATGTAATGCAGCAGATGAAGGATAGGTGATGAGAATGCATCACTAGCCTAGCTATCCATGCTGATGCAAAATGTCTTAGCTTTGGTAAGGCAATGTCTTGTGCCATTGATAACAGCTATCATTGAAAATGAAGATGGTGTTAGTACGTGTGTACTAACATTTGTGAGTGTAGCATGTATGGCCAATTTCAACGGTCATAATAGGAATGTGCGTCCTTTTTTCTGTTCAGCACTCTGAAATTGCTGAGCCATAAATTTGTATTTCCTAGGCTTTTTCACAGTGAGAAACGATTGGGAGTAATTTCTGTTAAGAATGTCTTACACGTGCAAGTATTTTCACAGATATGACATCGTGTAGCTGCTCAGAGGAGCAGAAAAACCAGCATGGTTATGTTGCTCATACTTGGATCTGTGCATTAATTGAATCTCTAATTAATTCTTTGGCGGAAAAACTGTTTGACATCTGAATGATTTCTCAGGGTTTGCATGCTTCCCTCCTGTTCCTGTTGCCATTTAAACTGATCATCCTTTGGTCTGTATGAGGTTAGTTGATACTTAAGAATTAGACCGCTAATAAGCAACTGATACAGACTTGTTTTAAGGTGCAGAAAAATTCTGTACATTTGTTTTTGTTTGTTTGTTTGTATGCAGAATGAGAGTGACAGCAGAATATTGCATGTTCAGGATGTCAAAATGTGATTATATTCGTCACAGTCATACTTTGGTTTCAAAATCAGTGAAATATCCAGCAGGAAAATATTGTCATCGTTAACATGCAAGTAAGCATTTTTATCCTCCAGTATAAAATATCTGGTGAAATCAGTCATCAATAAATACCATTTTTATTACATTTAATATAATAGCTTTACTGAACTTGTTTTGTACACTTTATGCATGAATAGTAACAGAAATTTTCATGTTTCTGACAATAGGCTATTGCTTAATTTAGAGAGATTCTTACAAGAGATGCTAAAGCTCAGAAGCTTCCATCAGAATTAATTTCATGATATGAACAGTCTTCTTGCCACGGTCATAAGATGTTTGTGTTGTGTCACTGGTACAATTCCCTTGAAGCTAACGTTGAAGATATCTTTATTGATAAGTCAACTCTTTTTGCCTTTTTCTTGAACTATAAGTAGATGAAAACCTGTATGCGCATTTGTACACATCTGAATATTTTAGGTCTGTGTTTCCTGGTTTAGATAGAATCCCATGCACTATGAAATTCTCAGACATAAGCTTTGCATGTAGCTTAGAATTGTTAAACATGTGCCTCAGGTCAGCACTCTTTAGGCAGAATGCTTTGCTTATTTGGTGAGAAGAAAAGCTGTCTATGTTTTCACTTAGTGAAAATCAAATAAGTACTGTAAGAAAAGGATACTAAAATAGCATGGGGAAGTGAAAAATCTAGAGCACTGAACTTGATGATAAACAAACAAAAAAAAATTAAAAATGCAGTGAGAAAAGAGCTCAGGTCCTAGATGTTTTACAGAGATTCCCAATAACGTATTAGGAAAAGCCTAACCCCCGTGTACAGATACTAAATTCCCTCTTGAGATGTCCATGAAAACAGGCATGACTGGAAAACAAAAGCCAATGAGGAGCTATAACAGGAGCATGGAACAATCCAGTTTTTACTGGTTAAGTGAGTGAAAGCATGAAAGAAGAGAGCTGAAACTATAATAAGGTGAAAGATGTGCATGAAATAGCAAAGAATATTTTAGAATGCTAACAGTGATGAGTGGGCTAAGTGTTCAAATAGTTCAAACAACAGAAGAAATAACCTTTAAATATCCTTCTGCTTGACATGATTTACTGTTTTGTTTTTGTTCGTGTTTTTTTTTTTAAAATCTGACCAAGATAATCCATTCAGCAAATGCTCACCAAATTGCACTTAAAATAATATCAAAGTCCATTTAAATAAAAAGATTAAGTTAGGATCTTTTCGACATTTTTTATTACATCGAGCTGCAAGGTACTCTGAATTTTGGTTTTTCTGGCTGTTGTGATAGTCATTCATGCCACCAGTATCTCTGGAAATCTGCTAATTAAATACCCATACTGTGCAGTTCTTCACCTCTGGAAAGCTCTGGAAACTCTTTTGGCAATGTATAGATATACAGAACCATCTTCCTGTGATTTGAAGTACCAATGTTTTGGAGAGATGAATCAAAAAGAAATCATACATCACACTTGAAGACTTGCTTACTTTTGGCCTCTTTTCAATTTCCTAAAGACAAAGAAGCCTCCACTTCCAAATCTAACAATCCAGTAGTACTGAGTGTACACATGATTAAAACCTTAATATCAAATTCACTTTGTGAGAGAGTGAGAAACTAACAAATAATCCTGGTTTCTGAGTCTTTTGATCTCCAGATCAGTGCTTAGCTGTCAGTGTGAGCTGCATTTTAAATAGACAAGGAGGACTTGATCTATCTACAGCATCTGCTTTAGATGATAAAAGAGACAATTTGACCTAGCTAGAAAGTGTTCCTGAGACACAGAAGATGAATATTGTTTTAATGGCCTGCATATTTAAAAACGAAATACAAGTGATGTGAAATGCTCTGTAGCCATTGCTGTAAATAAACTATTAGATGCTCAGGCTAATGAAATGGTTGTTCTTCAGAAATTTACAGTAATAAACAACAGGTATGCCAAGTGGAAGTTCTGTGCATTACACTTTATATTCCCTAGGTGGAGATAAAGGTTAAAGTAGTTTAGATTTTTGTACGTGATGTATTTTGAAAAATAGGAAATTTATGTAATCTCTCTTCTTACCATCTCTAAAAGACTGTAGTTTCTTGTATAGGAAACAGGCTCAGGGAAATTATTGACTTGCAACAAATGTCAGGTGCTTTTTTCTTCTAGAGACGTGTCTTCTCACTCTTCTTTCAGGACTGACAGTATACTCTTTAAAGAAAAACGTGCCTCAAAGATGCTTCCAGGCCTCACGGACCCTAAAGTATATCATCCTTATGTCAGACTTTATCTTCTTGATTTTGCAGAAGTGCAGTTTCTAAACATGGAGACCTTGGTAAAAATGGTTTTCATGTGCTCAAATTGAGATACTTAGTGACATGTGATTAAGATATCCTGACACTTCATATTGGTGCTTCTTAGCCTGTCTATTGCTTCAGTTGATTCAGAGGTGGTTGAATTTCACTACAGTGCATGGCTGGTTGTGGTACTCTTGTATGCCTGTAATTAAAAGCTTAGATGATACGTGGTATGATATACTTGACAGATATAGAAATAATGTTTAGATCTGTTAAATCTATTCAATTCAACATGATTTTTAAATGCTGCTTCTCTCTGAAGACTTTCCTTGTTTATCGGGTACCACATTTGAATGTTTTAAAATGAGACAGAACTTTGGGAAGCTTACTCATTTTAACTCACTCCATTCAATTATTTGCTTTATTTTGTAGTCTTTCCATTTTCCTTTCTTCTTCTTATATGCTGTTCCAACATCTGTCACAGTTTACCTCAGGCATAGCTGAATTGTCAGCAGTCACCATGTTGACTTTGAACTATAAGACTGGAAGAGTGAATTCCACCTGGCCGGTGGCTAGATTGTGTTGTGATGTTCATAAAAGAGAGGAGATAATGTTTGTTATTGTTCATTAGGTGTGTTGTTTTGTTTTGTTTTGTTTTGTTTTGTTTTTTTGAGTAGGCCCAGCCTCAAATAAGAAGCCAACAATGATAAATGTTATAGAAGCCAAAAACTAAGATTTTGTGGCATACTTGAAAAATCAGGGTAGCAAACCATTCTTTGTTATAAATCTTCATCAGTAATGTAGAAAATAGCTCTCTTTGACTGTGACTTTAAATTATAAATGTGACTGTGGAGAAACTGTCCTTCCAAAATATGGAAAATTAGGGTAGGATGCTCCCCTGATCCAAGCTCATTATATTACTCTGCACAGAAGAGCTCACTGAGGTAGAGATGGTGTAGTGTCTTTCCTTTCATGAAGACTGCATTAATTAATCCATAAAAGTATAACTTCACTTTTATGTTGTCATCCGTGTATGTTTTTCAAGCTTTCCAAGCTTTATTTCTTTTGTCTTTGAGTGAAAAGTTATTCTTTCAGAGGTTAGGCATTGTAATGAGCTAGACTCATTAACAAACCATTGTAGCATTCAAATACAAACCTCTGGAAAAAGAGGTGCTCTACTTTGTTGCAAATGTATGCATGTTTGAACAGTGAGTAATCAGTCAGGCTGTCCTCCACTTTCCATTTCCTAACAAATAATTTAGTGTTTGTATTACATAAAATATCTTTGACATCTCACCTATTATCTGTGTCAACCAATACAAACGAAACAAAGGATGAGAAAAAATAAGATAATCTTCAGATCTTGCAGTTGATAGAAATGTAATTGCTTGTACAGTCTTTCCACATACTCCAAATACACACTTGAGAAAAAATGTAGGTGTCCATGTGCTCAATTGTGACAAAAGAGGTGAGAAAAAAACAAGAAACAAAAAACACAAAAATTTTACAGGCCAGAAATACTCAGAGCTGTGCTTGGATAAGTGCAGAACCACATGAAATACTGAAACTATCAATAAATATTAGAAGATAAATTTCACCAAACAGATGTTAGCCTGAAAATATATCACTTAGAATACCCATTATTACAGTCTAAGACCCAATAAATGCAAAGTTCTTTGTTTGTAAAATTATTTCTCATTACAAATTATAACTATGTCCTGCATCACAACAGATACATGTGCTGATGAAGAAAATTCCTAGTTACTGGGGTTAATGGATAAAACTACTTTACTGATTCACAGTAAAGATGTATTAAACTAGGTAAAGTAGTAAAAACACTTTCAGTATCCACAAATACGTGTTCCAAGTTAAACTCAAATTGGGATAGTGGAAGTGTCCAGAAAGAAGGCACAAATCCAATCTGAAAATATGGGAGCAGTGGTTTACGGAACGTCCACAAGAAATAGACGACAAGCCTAAAGGCAAGCAGAACTAAAGTAGAAAAGGCTTTCAAGGCTGTAGATACTTGGGGTGTATAAATTTCCAAAGCTTAATCTTGGGCTGCATAGGCAATAACAGAATGCTGTGGAAGGGAGGGCTCAATGCAGTGCTAACTCCACCTCTCGTGCTCACCACACACACGCTGTTGACTCAAAGCCTGCATATATTACATGTTACATGTACCTGTGCCACCTGGAGAGTAAAGAAACTTGATTGCTAACAATAATACTTCAGCCTACCTACACATGTGAGGCACGTGTTTTTTGTTATAAAGGAAATATTTTCTTATTTAAACTTGGCCTTATGTTATTTTGTAAAAATAATTTAGCAAGTTCATTAGTTTCACAAAAACGAGGTCAAATATCCTGCAAGTTTTGTGTTGTTGTTCTCCTTTTATTAATGTTTTAATAAATATATATGTGCAAGTTCTGTTACATATATTAGCTATGTTATGTGGTTTCTATATGGCCCAAGACAATTGTTCACACACTGCAACCTAGGCAAGCCAAAAGGTTGAACATTCATGACCTTAAAGGGAACACCAAAAAGTAAATAAAATCAGTGTAATCTCCCATGCACTTTTTAAAAATAAAACTAATTTAGTCTGAGTCTGGTCTAAACTGAATATAAATTAACAGGCTTTTCTTCCAGCCTTTTAATTTAGCTAGCAAACAGCTGTTCCACACTTGTCGTAAGTTTTGCAGCTCTCTTGTTTTTGTCCTAGACTGTCACCCCATGGCCTTACTGAATAACCACACACCTCTCCAGCAGGGCATCATGTGGAAATACAGGTAGAAAACTTGAAAGCTAATTAAGAATTTTAATCCATTGTATTCACTCTTTTTCTTATTTTCAAAGTAATATGTGAAGATACATCCTCAGGATTCATAAAACATAATGCTAAAGATTAAGAACAGGCAATGAGGAAACAAAAGCAGCTTTCTTCCTTTCTCTTATATAAATTCTTCTTAGCTAGTTTTCTTAGCTATTATTATCATCATATTTATTCCCATTGTTCTTTTGATAATATTTTTCCTCGTACTGTAAAATAATAATAAAAAAAAATGACGCACATTTCCACTCTAGAATGCATGGCAGAGCTAGAAACACATCATTTACTGTGTACCAGTCACTAACCATGAGTATTGATTGAACTGTGGGGAGATTATTGCTTAATTTAAAGATGTGAATGCTGTAGTTTGACCTGAAGACTATAAAATTCTGTGTCAAGTGTCAGACATATCACTAATTAGATAAAATGGCCCACAGAATCACTTTGATGATAGTCAGAATTTAGTATGCTCCTGCAAATGAATTCTCAGACTGCAGTGTAATTAACTTGTCAATGTATAAGTCTTTGCATTTACTGCTTAGGGTATTATCTGGAATTGTGAAATAAAATCTTGTTGTAAAGTGACAGGAATTCTACATTACAAAAATATTACCTAGATGAGTTCAATATTTTATGTCTTAGTAGTAGAAAGTGACAATTCATGAAAGAATTTGAGATCTCAAGAGCAACTTAAGTTTAAAAAAAAACAAAGAATGGACTACCAAGGCTAAGAAATTCAGTAGTGTATAATTTCCCTTATTATTCCTGTTTCAGATATCTTAACTGGTTGTGCATGAACAATTCAGAAAGTATGCTGAGTTTTTTTTATCTATTGGAGACATCTTCATTAAATAATGCCAATTTTGCCATATATTTTATCTTCCTATAATACGCAATCCTTTATTATATACACATATTTTAAAAAATTGTAAGAGTTGGTAGTAAATTAAATTAATGTGTACTGTATAGTGGTCTATATATGGTAATGTGTATGTTTGCCATTACACAAGCTTGAGAAACATAATTTCTATCTGAAGATGTCTCCCTATTAAAATTAAATGCAATATTTTTCCATACAGATGGATTTTATTCTGTATTTCATTCTGTAAGCAGTATTTAATTACTGAAAACATGTTCATCAGCTTACTAGTTTCTCAATAGTCTCTTGCCCTCTTCACTTGTTTTCTTCCCTCCCATCTCTCCTCCCCCAAATGGTAAAAATAAATAAAGGATGAGCTTCTGGTGTTTTCCATAGAAAGTTAAGCTTTGCTGACATTGACTAATTTATTTTACAGCTCACATGCATTTTGAATTTAAAATTTAATCTGTTCAAATCAGCTTGCATTACCAGAGAATTGTGCTTAGCATGTTCCATGAATGATTCAGTAGATCTTAATAGCTACCTTCGTAATTTCTTATGAATCATTGAAAGAGATCACATTAGTAAACATTAGTGGTAAGTACTAAGCACAGTTTTCATGCAGTCGTGTTTCATGAATGTAGTTGGATCCAAAATCTATGTGTAGCTGTCATGTGAAAAACTGTCTCGCATCTTGTATTTACAGCGTCTTGTATTGCTGGTAGAAATAGCAGTTATTAAGAGAGGTTGTTGTTTTGTAAACTTTATGTCCCAAGGACTTTAAAATAGCTCTTAATTCAGCAGTAAGCTAGTGAAATACTTTTTCTTAATTACGGTTCCCATTAATGTTTTAATTATGAATGAAAAATGCTATTGTTTCTTGAGAGGTTATATTACTTGTTGAATTATTTATTTATTTCCATTTGGAAATCTTTATTCTCCTTTTTTATTATCTTCATGTTCAAAAGCTTCATTAAACTTTATAGTTGCCGTTATCGTCTATTACTTGTACGTACAATCCCTCTTTTTGTTTTCAATTTATATAAATCCTAATAGAAGCACCCTTTTAAAAGTTGCATTCATTTAAGAAAGTTACATGCCACTTAGCAGGAATAGGTTAGGTTTTAATATATAATATTCTGGTGTTTTTATCAAACTGTTTCGAGTGTGATTCTTATTATAGCATTATTAGTGCAGTAACTGAACATGTAGGCCAGAAGTTTCTAAATCAATGGCTGGATAACATAAATTTGAATTTAGGAGTGTCAGCGTAACTACTTACTTACCTTTTGTACCTTTTTTATTTAGAATAATTGCAATATAAGTTGAGTCATGTTTCTCTTTAAATTGTGAGATGAAGGACCCGTAGTCCCTAACCCCTCAGAAACTGTTGCATGGAGACCTCTACAGAGCACTCAGAATCACATATGGTCACCAGTGATTAGCAAAAATCAATCGCACATTGTTTTACTGACAGACAGAGAGATTTAACTTCACGTGATAAGTTCTAAGTATGGCAGACCTAAGGGGTGGAGAGAAGATGCATTTTTCTCAAATTTAGTGCTGATTTCCATTGGTGTCAGAAAGTTTTACCTATACTTGTCTGTAACTGAAATGATCAAGTAGTCCTTGCAGTGGTACCTCAAAGTCGCCTAGCATGCTTTTCACTACAGAGCACGTTAAATCTCTGTCTACTGTATTATACTGCAGTGTAACAATATAAATATATTGCTATAAAAATCCATCATTCATTGCAATTCTACTATGCATTTTTATACTTCTTTTAATGCCACAGCATCCCAGAATGCTATGCAATTGCAGAAATGGCTGCATAAATGCTAAACAATCTGTCCAGTTATCCAACTTTAGGCATCTGCTTTCTGAAGCAGAGAAAACGAGTTGTATCTTGAGCAGAAGACATTAGATTCCTGTACAAACAGACACCAGCTTCACGTGGACTGCAGACCTTTAAGGCAGCCTGCAAAAGAATTTCCTTTTTTCCAGCGACTGTAGAGAGATCAATGAGAGTTGTTGTAGTGGGACTTGTTTTTATCATCTTCTACCACTTGTTCAAATACCTTGATGCTCAGATAGTCTATTTGTTACGGCAACAGGAACAGAGACCTTCTTATTTCATTAGGCAAATATTAAAACCAGAAATCTGCAGATGGAAGAGAGTAGGAAGCAGCCACTACATAAACAATGCAGTGAGGTCATGCAGCAGAGGTGGACTACAACCAATAGACAAAGGATAATAAGGAAACTTTGCATCTTTCATCTACTGGCGTGAATAATAGGACTGATAACTGCCTCACTGTATATGGCTTTGATTTTCATCTTTGACATTTTTTGATATATTTGATACAGACAGGACTCACTTGTGGAAGTGCCAAGCACTTATATCTGCAAATTAAGTCCCTCTGAGATATGGTGGACGTTAAATCTCAACATTTTTTAAAGAGTAGGATCTGCATTTCCCAAGTTGGACACTCAGAATCCAGGGATTCATTTTCTGTTATCTTGGCTGTTACCAGTGATTTAGCTTGCCACCTCACAAAGAAACAGAATGCTATCCATTCTATCCAGGGTATTGGTGAAAGTACACATAACCAAGTTGACTGGAGGTGAAGCAAAAATGCATAATTCTGACATTTCCCAAAATTTTGAGTGTTTGCCCTTGCAACTGTGATACTTTGTGTTATTTTTGCCTTTGGGATATTATATTATGAATAACTCAAAACAACAAAAAGAAATCTTATTTAGAAGTGTTTGGAGCATGTTAGAAAACACTTCTGCATGTCAGGCATGAACTTTCCTCTTCAATGGGAGGTCAAATTAAACCCACAAGAGACAAATTTGGTCTTAATTTTGAGATGTAAACAGTAATTTAAGTAAAATATACCATATGTCTGTTGACTTTCAAGCAAGTCTTTCATTTTCTAAGACAGATCAGTTGTGTTCGCTTGAGAACAGGTGCTAAATTTCATCTTTATTCAGACATTTCCTAATTTCTTACTTCTTATCATAATTCTGGTATTATTAAAAAAAAAGATTTTTTTTGAGGAAAAAAATATTGTGTATGTATATAAACAGGATTATATTTAACTTTTTCTTTGGAAGGGTTATATTGGAGAGCACTGATTTACAAAGGCTGCAGTAAAAGTAATGCCTCCTATTTATTTCCATGGAAACTGCAAGAGATACAAAGAGCACAATAACAGTATAACAGTATTTGATAAGCAAATTTTCAACTACCAAACTCTAATTTGAAAAACCTGTAAAACGTATTCCAGGATTTTTATCCAATCAGAATTCTTTCTGAAATTTCACTTGAAAGCACAGGCAATTTAGCTATGTCTAAAAAGGGCGTTTTTAGTCAGATTTACTCTCTGCCAAGAGAGTGTCTCCATCTCTGCCATTGTGTCCCAACTTTTAGCAGAATCATGACCTTTAAGGCCAAAAAAAAAACAAATTTGTCTTCCTCTATTCTTCTAGGCCATTTAAAATGTGGGGTACCATAGCTGATAAAAAAAAATGACTTCACAATGTTATCTAAAGTACGGATATAATTAGTTTTGTTTACTGTATATATAACTAATCAGAAATAGTGGTGAGAGAGCTCATATATACGCAAACTTTTTCAGTATTTCAAATATGCTGAAGTAGGCAGGAAAGTCATGAAAGACAAAGGAGAATTTTTGGGAATTTTAAAGCCGTATTAATTTTCAGAACATATGCAGTTTTCTGTTTGCTTTTATTGAGAATGTGTCCTCCAGAATAAAAGAGCTGATTTTGCAAATGATACTTTTGCAGGTAATTAGTCTTCGGCATTCCTGTAGATCATATTTGTGTTTTGAAAATAGTTTGAAATAATTCAGCACCAAGTGTAGCTGTTTTATTTTGGTTTTTTTTATGGATCTATTTCACAGTAATAATTTACATGTTACCTTACTTACATATAAATTATGATTTGTTTAATTGGTATGAGTATACAAACAATGTAGAATTGAATTGAATGCACCTGCTAATTTTTCTCTCTCATTCCATCTTATGTGTGCTTATAATTTTCACATTGCTTTTAGGCATTTTCATAATATCAGGAATAACTAGCACCTTACACTGCTCCTAAGTGGGCAGACTGCCACATTCTCATCTGAAAAAGCACGATTTTTCAACAGTCATCACCATTAGCTCTGCACTTTCACTAGTCATGTGCAAGAGCCTGTGTGCTGCACTTGTAAACATGTGCACCAGGTTACCTGGTGTCACTGTCACAGCTGAAATACACCACCCACAGCTCCACTGTGCTCAAATTCACTCTTTGGCATTCAGCATTGCTGAATGTCAGCTTGTGCCATTTTTTCCTCCCGAAGGAATCCAGTGACACACCTTTGATCCAACCATGCCTCCATGTCAGATGCCATTCTGTCAGACTGCCCCTCTGCTGCCATCTGTCACACAGCAACAAAATGTAATGGAATATTGGTGGGAAGATCCAATCTCTACTGCCATACCACCAACATCTGCCTCTGACATCATGGGACAACATAATAAAACAAGAGGCATTACTTTTGAAGCAGCCCTCATAGTATGTTATGAGAAGAGAATAAAACAGCTACAGCCTTAAAATTCTGATGATTAAAATACTGCATAAATCATATAAAGGAATGTATTCAACCTGTTTCTAGTTACTCTGGTTACCCAAATACTGCATTATTACCAGTGGATCTCCTATACTGCTAGGAAGGAAGGTGAAGTAATGCCCCACTGTATGGGCCAAATATAGTGCCTACATGTAGGGTGTTTGTCTGACAGTAGGTTGCAAAACAAGTGTGAAGGATATCTATACTACATCATCTCTGGACACCACATCACCAGAGCATTTCAGCATGCATTTAGGTTCTTCTAATGCAGTGGAATGAGAGCTCCTCTATCAGTTGAATGCCTTGAGTCATAATCCCTTCCTTTCTGGGTGCACACGAATAGATGACATTGCTCTGAGAAACCTTGCAGATTAGCTCCTCCTTGCAGGGTGTGTTGGTGCTGAGCCCTGTGAGGCCCTTCAGAGATGGGTGCTGGACTCGTGGAGCAGAGCTGTACCAGCAATCAGAAAGCTCCCCTAATGCTTTTATCAAACATTTTTATTGTTTTGCCTATATGTTGCTTAGGCCTTTGTTTTTCATTTTCAGTCAGCTGTACTGTAGATGAGTGAAGCAAGAGCAGCAGCGCACAAGATTTAAATTAATTTCTTTCAGGGAGGAGCATACGCAGCTATCAGCCCGAGCTGCAGTTTGTAAGACAATGTTACAAGGAGTCTGACCTTGGAAAAGTATGTTCTTACGTCTCATGTCTGAGATTGATGTTAGTGATAGGTAATGAGCTGTGTGCTGCATTTTCAAAGGAATATCTCTCGATGCAGATATTCATTTAAAAAATGCCGCATGTCACTCCTTTCACAGCTCACAGAGTTCAGAAATAGAGGGGAGGTGTAAGGCTTGGAGAACTGTAATTAAATTGTGATTGTATCCTCTTGTTGGAAGGAATATCAAGCTGTTAGCAATTGAAAATTAATATACCTTGCCAACTGTTTGTCCTGGATGAAAGAATTGGCAATTGCACCATAGTTCTCAGTGACCAGGTATCCCCATGACACATATCACAATGACAGTGTGTACAAATTGCCAATATATTTTGGATTCTCAGAGAAGATGAAGCATAGGGAAAGAATTTGCTTTACCACAACACTACCGTTTGTCATCTGTACTCAGCACAGAAGATAGAAGATGTTGTTGAGGAATTCTCAGCTGTTGCTCTCTTTTGGTCTTTTTGAACTGATCAATGGAGAGTTTCCTAGTTTTCATAATTTCTTAATCAATCTTGATTATATTCCTGAACTATTCTTATTTACTCAAAAAAATTGTTTTTGTGTGCCATACAAGATGTTTATGAAATGGCAGTTCGCCTGAAGACACTACACTGCTTTGTTGCTGGGCTAATTATTTACAGTCATTTTGAAAACAAGGAGTCTTATAAAAGATAAATCAGTTTCATCACTGACTTCTGTTTGCTGAGCAAAGAGATCCTATCATTGTATTTTTCACTGAAAAAAGCATGCTTTATTCAAACTTGACTTTTATTAGCCTGTAGCAGCTAAGAAACATCAAAAGCACTGTTGATGAAACTCGAAGAGTTGTGTCTTTAAAAAAAGGAAAAAAAGCGTAAGTAGGTCTGGAAGAGTATTTAGAAGCAAAAAGAAGGAAGAAAAAAAAAAGATTCAGACAATTATTTGTAGACCACCCCTTCAGAAAGCCTTTAGGCTTAAGCGAGTCAAATGCATTTTATGCTTTCATCACCTGTACCCACAGCAGTATTTCATGTCATAAACAGATCCAGAGGTAAGCTGCTGAGTAACACATAATTTCTGATTTCAAAACCCAGTAAGAGCTACAGATTTGTATCTGTAATATAGAAGTAGTTCTTTGAAGAATCTTGATAAAGATAGTATTAGAAACCTACTTTGTAATTTGTTCTATGCAGATTCATAGATTAACAAGCAGTTTTGTTACGGCAATGGACAACAGGCTCAGTAAGATACACTAAATCAGAATAATTTTATTAGTACAAATACAAACAGTCAAAGTACTTCAGCTGAACTAAGAAGTAGAAATATTTTTCTCCTAGTAGCTACTAGTTAGATATTTTTTCCTCAAGAATAATTGTGCTTATATGAATTCAGAATAAGAAACATTGCCAAACCATCTATTGTAGAATGATACTTAGATATGCTGCCAGTTTATCATCCAGAAAAGCTTTTGGAACATTCTTCAATTTAGAAAGAGGAGCTTTCTTCTGTCTTTTCAGTTGTGAACAGACACAGGTGGGAAGGTGGGATTTGAGAATTATGAAGCCTGACCACACAAAGCCATTAAAAACTCAGCTAATGTCACGAGTCATGGTTGGACAATTCAGTTACTGCCCATGACCTTCCCCTACTGGTTTCATCAGTTATTTCTGCCCACATTAGCAGAGTTTACATCTCCAGCTATTAAGGAATGATT
This sequence comes from Lagopus muta, assembly GCF_023343835.1. NCBI lineage: Eukaryota > Metazoa > Chordata > Aves > Galliformes > Phasianidae > Lagopus > Lagopus muta. The sequence goes on from NC_064433.1 coordinate 38,056,308, forward strand.
ACATTTCCAGATCATATGGAAAAAAAATTGTGACAGACGTCACATTTTGGTACATCCCATAGAGATCAGTGTCTATATTTACAGAACCAGGTGCATAAAGTAAAAAGGAAAATCTTTATACCTTTTTATACTTGAAAATAAATAAATGTGTAATTCTAGTGATATTTCAGTGTTACTGTTATTATTTAAGTGACATGTGCCATTTTAATTTAGAAAAGCCTAAAAATGACTGTCAGGCTTTATGAAAACATATTTTGAAATATTTTCTTAAATAATTCTCCGATGTAAGGAAGGCGTATAATAAATTGTGATTTATACTGAAGGCAATTCTTTTTTAAGACAACATGAAGAAAATGGCTTCTATTGTTTGAAGCAACTATTAGTTTTGTGTTTTTGTTTTGTGTTTCAGCTTTGCATAATGATAATGTTAAGATTCTTCCTTCACTACTTTCAATATCTTGAAATGATATATGAGGACACGCTGACTTTTCTTAAATAATTTCAGTATTTTGCAGGTAGCCTTTGTGCATTTACCTGAGTCCCTTGTACTGCGTGTGGCATCTGCCATCTTCTGGATTTTGTAGGAATTGCTTGCTGCTTAAGTGAGCTTTGAAATACTGGGAGTGTGGTTTCTTCATCCATGTATCTATTGCAGAAAATGAGTGCAATTGATGTCTATGCACAAGTTATCATATCAGGGGAAGTAGCCCTCATTTGTCTGCCAGTCACTGTAGTGGTGTTCAGTGCTTTTATTTTCATGGTCTGGCAAAGCGTTAAGCAGTGTTTCTGTGTCCTACATCATTTTAACTAATAGATTTTTTGCTCTAAAGCAGTTTTGCATTTTGATTAGGTCATGAAAAGCAACACAGGGAATAAAAGCAGTAAGCTACCAAAACAAATAAATAAATTTAAAATTGAGAAACATACACAGAGTTGTTTAGATGGGAGAAATGTACGCCTTACAGAAGAATCAGAGATGTGGTATGAATGTTTTTGAAGCTAGTAATTTCAAGCAGTTTAATAGTCTTGAAAAAGTGCTCACATGTTATGGGTATCTGATGACATGAAGAGAAGTGAAGTTTGAGTTATTGACTCTAAAAATGAGTTATGACCCCTGTCAAGGCCCCATAATTTCAGTGCCCTTTAGTCCCTGTCACAATTCATTCTCACTTCTACATGCATTAATGTGCAATAACCTTTTCCAAAATAGAAGTACTCCTAGGCTAGTACACTCCCCGTGGCTTCACAATCCTCTCTCGATGCTCAAGTCTTGCTACTTTAACTTTGCAGCTCAGTCGAAACCTAAAAAATGACCATTTGCTGATTTGTTGGTTTAACATGACAAGTAAGAATGATTTAATATGTGAAAGAAAACTTGAACCTGGTTGTGAAATTAAGCTCCTGCTTAATTACAGCTTGCAGTAGAAAAATAAAATTTCATCTTTTGTACTGCACAGTCAATATTTCACCTTATGCAAATGATATATCTTGTTACTTCAGCTTTTTGCTTATTTCTGTTTGTTATTATTATCAGGCTTAATTTGATCTTTTGTCTGTTTTCCATTATAAGCTGTTCCCTTTAATGAGATTTGAGTTTTAAATGGGATTTTAGATTTTATGCATGAATTATATACAAGCTTCAAGATAACTGGAAGATCATCTTCTTCAGGTCTGATGATGCTACAGGGAAGTCTGTAGGTTACAGCACAGCTTGCATTTTGACGTGACATGAGAAATTTCAAGTAGAAATGCATGAAAATGATGTCAAATCTCAAATCTGTCCCTTCAGATATTCTTTCTGCAACTGCTGTTTCTCTTCAAGTGATGCTCTCTGCAGGCTGTCAAAGTCCTCATAGCAGCCAGCAATTACTTCTTTTAAATCTTTTCCAGAATATGTTTTCCCCGGGGAATGTCAGCTTCCAGTTCAGAAAGGCAAACTGTTTTTTTCTCAATTCCCTGATGAGAATGTGCTGGCTGATGAGCTGAAGGATTTTTACACCCTATTAGCTGCAAAAGAAGGAAAAAAATCTCTGCCCTTGAGATTTGTCTAAGTGAACTCAGCTTAATTTTTTTTTTTTTAATGCAAAATATAATCTTCATGAAAGAGCAAGAGCCTTAGAGCCACGCTATGTGTCTCTGTTAGTATAACCTTTTAAAGCCTCTAGATATGCATACTGAAGGATGAGATGGAAGAAAAAAAAGATGAAAAAATATAGAGAATATTAACTTTAAAACAACTGATGTGTAATTGGAGCAGAACAAGTAACTGTATGAAAAGCCTCTCTCAATACTCAGCAGTTCATTTTAGGCCATGCAGGCACTTGAGGAGGTTATAAAATGAATCAGTGAAAAAATTAGGCATTGTTCCATGAACACAGAATTGAAGTAAATATCATAAGGCAGAGCAGTATTCAAGTCACCTTACAAAGTCCATTTTCAGCTTAATACTCCCTTCAGTTTCTGCAGCACAACTTCAAATATGTGGTCGTAGAGAACCATTCTCCTCAGTCTTTGTGTAGATTCTTCATGCTTTAAGCCAACTAGAATGCAAAATGTCCTCAGTCAATTGAATAGAAAAGTCTGCAGCACATCCCCTCTTTCTAACATGCCATTCAATTATGTGTCTGCTTCTTAAATGCTACAGTTGGTTTGGATGTACATTTCTCTGGAGATGCAGTTGTATTCTTCAATCAAATGCAAAGCAGTGTTCATCCAAAGCATTGTTAGGCAAGAGATGCACAAGCATGAAGTGCAAACACAATCACAGAATCACCAAGGTTGGAAAAGACCTTTAGGATCAGCCAGTCTAACCACCCTCCTATCACCAATAGTTCTCACTAAACCAGATCCCTCAACACAAAATCCAAACGTTCCTTGAACACCTCCAGGGTTGGTGACTCCACCACCATCCTGGGCAGCCCATTCCAGTGCCTGACCACTCTTTCAGAAAAGTAGCATTTCCTAATGTCCAGCCTAAATCTCGCCTGGCATAATTTTAAACACAGAAGTTAGGGGGAGAAACAGCAATATGTCAATTCGCAAACCACGTAAATAGCCTTCCCATCTCAGGGGGGTGGTGAAGCAATCACTCAGGGTTGTATTTTGAAATCTTCTGGAATAGGAAAGCAACTTCAGAAAAAAAATACACATCCAAAACCTGTTCTCAGAGGAGTAGCCAGTAAATATATTTTTATATACAGTTAGCTTACTTGCCATTAACATTTTTTATGTACCACATCAAAGCAAACATATGGAATTAGGTTCACTTTCATGTTATGGTTGAATGGTATGTGCTTTAATGGGAATGATTTCCCTCTTACCCTGTTAGAGTTAAAGGAGTTCATACTTGTCACTATTTCAACTCTTCCTTCTATGTTGCAAACAAAAAACTCAATGACCAAATGAGGTTTGATTCAGATCCCAGTATCACATGAAGATGTCTTTGCAACTAACTTCAGTGTAGTAAGTCTTTGCAAAATGAGTCTTTCTTGTTAAATGGCATGATGGAAGGTGCTGTTAGGATTTTTTTCTGTGGAAATGGGCACTCTAATTAATGATAAGACCTAGAACTTCAGTGCTGGAGAAGCACAAGCATGAGTTGCTGAAGCTGACTTTTTAGTTTTGCTTCATCTGAACTAGTTGCAGCATTAAAGGAATATATTGTATCTGATGTAGCTCAAATAAAAATATCAAGGTGATGTCAATCAAAACATAGGTACTGAGTGTGGTACCTGCACAATTACCACTTATACAAGCTTACACTTCATTCACAGAAATGTGTCTCTTCACTGTGGATTGAGTAGAATACTGGCTCTGTAATGAAGAGCTTTAATATAAAGTGAACAGAAGAACTGATGCAGTCTCCTTTATTGTTTTTAATAAGTAGAAAGGTAACTATTGGATGAAAGATCAGTCTTAGGTGTGACAACAAGTTGCAAAGATAAATAAAACAAACATTTGTAAATGATAGAGATAATGAAAGGACCATAGTGAACATGGCCTGAAACGCAACTCAGAGGTTTTTACCTAAATGTGAAAAATGGAGATGTGAATTACTGTGCACGTTGAAACTGGGTATTTTTGCATTTACAGCTATGAGGTTGAGGAACTAATAATAGTGGCACCAATACTGAAGTGTTCAGTATATACCATATTACAACAAAGAGTGTAGATAAAGCATTTTTATTTGAATCAATATCACTTTCAAAGAGATTAAATTGAGATAATGCTGGGATAGAGATTTTAACGTTGAATGTGGTATCTTTAAATTTCACAGAGAGAAAAATACCAGCCAGTATAGATGTCTCCAGTTACAAATTTGAGAAGAAATGTTATTAGCAAAGGTATAACACAGTTTTCTCAGAAATGAGAGCAACGTTTTTTCATCACAGAACATATAAATAACAAGAACAAATATTCTATATATATATTTAGTGACAGAATTTTTATAGGAGAGCTGTTAGAAGAAAAGATCCTTAGCTGATGTGGTCACATGGTAGTCCACCCCATCCCAATTAAAAAATAAAAAAAAAATCTTTGTGCCTTAACTAGATAATTCAATAGTTTTGATAAGATTTTTAGACATGTAGAGAACTTAAAATTGACTAGGTAGCAATGAAGGTCCATTTTAAAAGTCAGGAAGTGCAGTGAAAAAGAGAGCTTCCTAAAATGAAGCTGGGTTCTTTAGTAACATGATAAGAAAAAGGAGAAAGAAGGGAAATTATTTTAACAAATAGCATATAACATGACTGTTAACATCAAGATCGGAGGTAAAGTTGGAGTGACCTCATAAGTAAACAAATGCTTGAGTCAGTGTTCAGGAAAGATCAGGGGAATTGATCAGGGGAGCTCTCTACAACTCCTTGAAAGGAAGTTGTGGCAAGGTGGAGGTCAGCGTCTTCTTCCCTGCAACTAGTGACAGACAAGAGACAGTGGTCTCAGGTTATACAAGGGGAGATTTATGTTGGATAGGAAAAATTTCTTCTCAGAAGGAGTGATCAAGTGTTGGAACAGGTTGCCCAGGGAAATGGTGGAGTCACCATCCCTAGAGTTGTGTAGGGAAAGGCTAGATTTGGTACTTAGGGATGTGCTGTAGTGGGCAATGTTGGTTGTACGTAAACGGTTGGACTTGATGATCTTAGAGATCTTTTTAACCTTAATGATTCTGTGTCTCTGTGATATGATGAACATGGAGCCACAGGCTAGGTGACTAAATTACTAGAAAGATTGCATAGAACAAAAATCAGCATATCCAAGAGGCAAGAAGGACTGTAACCTTAGTAAATGAGGACTAGCTTTTTTGATCCTGGGGTACTGGATGCAGAGAAAAGAAGCCAGTCTTATGAAACCATAGGGCAGGAGTTTTAATGACTGTCAAGTCATGAATTGACTATCATGGATGACATTGGGGGAACAAAGGAAAAAGAGCAGCAAGTATTTCATAAATATTTAAAGAAAAAAATAATCCAAAGGGCTACAAAACTTTTAATGATGGTCCATCATATCCTTTGGAAGAAAAAATATGGAGGTAAATGAATGATGAGATAGAAATTGATGTGGTAGTTTATAACTTATTGTCTTGAGAAGACAGCTCTGCTTCTTGCAAAAGAAAATATAGTAGATGGCAAACATTCATAGAATTGTGTAATGACTTGAGTTGGCCTGCTTGCAAGTCATGAGATTGCCCCTTCTCTTACTGCTCATCTCAGCAGGGCATGCTCCCTAGCTCTCTCGCCTTCAGCATTAGAGCAAGGCCTTCGGTTTTGGACACTCTCATTTATTTGGTTTACTATCTTCAATCCCAATTAACTTATATTTCTGCTATTACAATTAGTAAATTATCTTTCCTCCTCAGATCATTGTTGCTGTTTTTTTTTTTTTTTTTTTTTCTTTCTTTATTATTATTCCTTTCTCTCTTTGTTCCCCCCTCCTTTTTCGGGTCAGAGGGCCTGTGGACCTGCTGTCGACATATAGATCTGGACCCAGATAGATCTGGAGATAATTCCATGACACAACTGCACCCCTTAGCTTGATATCACCTGAAAACTTGCTGAGAGTGCACACAATCCTATCATCCATGTTGCCAATAAAGATGTTAATTTGATAATATAAAACTTGGGAACTCCTTTTTAGGGCAGAGAAATTCAGAACTGTAACATGATTAGAAAGATTTATAAAGAACATGAAGGAGGATTTATTAAACTAAGGTTGGAGGCAGGTTGCTGGAGGACTTGCTCTAGGAGTACTTTGGGGGTGGATCTTGTTTAACACTCATTAATGACTGCAGCACAACAAGGTTTTTGCCAATGGCATTTGTAGATCACAACACTGAGATGCATCAAAAGAGGATCAAAACACCATGAAAGAGTATTTTTGAAGTCTATAGAGTAAAATAAATTGTGGAAAAGATATTATAAATGAGCTTGCTTATAATATATATGGAATGCTTCATCTAAAAATGACAGAAGAGAAAATGATACTTGTTGATCACAAGATGAATATGATGAATTCTAAGTGGAATTAAAAGCCCAAATTTGATCATAGATGTGTTGGACAAAGTCCAATTTCCAGGGAAGGGAAGTTTTCATGTCACTATCTACAGTTATTGGTATGACGTCACCTAAGATTGTGTTCTCTGTTCTGGTTTCTGGATTATAGAAAAATGACTGTAAATGTATTGACATATACATACAGGATTACTAGGATGGTCAGCAGAAAGATCAGTTTACCTTAGGTATTACAGGAAAGCTTGCTTAGCCAAGTGAATCAGAAGTTGAGAAGGGATATAATTCATTTTTATGAATGCATTGGATATGGTGAGGTGAGGAGCAGTAGGGAAGAAAAGTCAAATGACAGTGCTGCCACAAAAAAGAAAACCACTTAAGATGACCCTGAACAACATTAGAGGTAGAAATTAGAACCATCAGAAAAGAGATGTTATGGAATGGCTTTCAAATTCAAGTGCTTTGGAAAAAAAAAAAAGACATTTTGCAAAATACAGTATGGTGGAAACCTATAATGGGAATTATAAGATGTAATTTACTGTGATAGTAGAAGAATAAATGGAAGGACATACATGATACCCAGCTTTAAAAAAAAAGAAATCAAGTGCCTATTCTCTTTGATCATTGTTAGATATGTTTCCCTCCCAAATTCTTTTATCTGCATTGATTCTTTCAGTAGGACTATATTTATACTAACGTATGCAAGTGAGCTTCTGTTTGGATTGTCAAAATGTTGTCAGCTTTCTTTTTCTGGAACTGTACATATGTCCATAATCCTGTTTGTTTCTGTAAATTCAATTTCTCTTTTTCGAATGCTTACAACTCAGTTACTTTAACACAAAAACTGTCCTAAATGCTGACACTTATGAAAAGCATAAACACTGAGAATGGAGTTATTTCATGTTGTGCGAGGAAAAGGTTGACAATAGTAAGATGAAAATAGGAAAAAGCAAGATGGGTAAATACCAGGAAACTGAAAAATCACCATCATTGAGCCATTTAAAATTCCAGTGAACATATCTTTATCATAGAATGTGAAGAAGGAAGTTAGTCCCGAGGAAGTGAAAGAACACCACCTTATTTTTCAACTGAATCGTGATTTTTTCCATACCGTTCTCTTCCTTTCCTTTGTCCACGAATTTTTATGGTATCACAGAATACATTTCCACACAGTGAATATTCATAACAATGTAAGCACTAAGATAACTAAACAGAAGTTACTCACAATAAAATGTTGCAAGAAGGGGGGAATAGCAAAGGTCATCAGTTAAGCTACAAGCAGGCTTACTGTTCCGACCACCCTGTTGCAGCTAATACATATTTGAAGCATTAGGCCAAGCTACAAATTAAACTGATACATTCCCTTAAAATCTTAAATGATTCCAATAAAAAGTCATCAGTTGTTTGTGTTACCCCTAAACCTTCATTAATTATTTTTCAGGGCCATCAGTACTGCATTCCAGTGCTACCCCATGCCACTGTGCTTTGCTCCTCTCTGTACACTGCCCTGTCCTTCCACCCTGCTCTATTTCCTCTCCTGTCCTAATTCAGAATGAGTGGATAAGTGTAAGCTTAGTAGAATTTTGTTTTCTATTGATGTGGATATTTCTGGCAGCTATTTCCATCTTATTTAAAATATCTTGGCTTCATTCTTGTTTGGATTCTCTGTCCTGGCATGAATATTGTACTATTATACTGGTTAGTTGATTTCCAAATCAAATGGCTTATGAAATAGCCAAAGTACTTTTATAATGTTGCAGTCCTTTGTACTCAACAATGAAATTTAAAATGAGCATAATTACAATTTCTGGAAACGCCTTTATATTGTGGATAATTGGTTGTTTTTTTTTTTCACTATAATTATTATAAAGCAAAGTAAAATTATTGGAACGTTGGATATTTCTAAGTAAGCACCATCTATCAAAAACCTGTATAGCAGCAAACTCAGTTTCCTGGGGTTATTCTGGTTTAGAAGGAAAGCTCTGGCATCCAGATCACACTGATGTTCCCAATGAGACTGCTTCTGCAGTGCCTAGAAGTTGTCAGAGTTTCTTCCCGCTGAAGTATGTTATCAGTGTCTGAGTATTATTCCTATTTAACGATCTTAACGCAGAGCTGAGGATAGCCCTACTAGCAGTTCAGTTGCATCTTACACTCATCCAAATCCCAGCAGGAAGACTGCAATATAGATAAGAAAGAGCAGGAACAATGCTGTGAAGATAGGATACTCAGAAGAGAGGTGCAGGAGTGCTGGCCTTTGCTCTCTGGTCCCTTTTTATGTTATCTTTTTTCTGTTATCTTCTGATGAAAACCTAATGTAAAATACATGCACTTTCCTGGGAGCTGGGTCAACAGCAGTGGGTCTGTTCTCATAGTTGAGCATCCTCATCACTAGGTTGGGTTTTATTTCATCTGCCTTCAGCTGATCACACAGGTTTTGACTGCACAGATGCACAGCTGGACTGAGAGAAGAGAGTGCTGTCAGTTTCAGCATTGGTGGTGGTGGCTTAGGAGTTGAGAATAATTCTCCATTGCAGGAGATCTAATTTTATTGCTATGCAAACAGAGTACATCTAAATTCTAAATCTCTCTACTTCAAGGATGAGTCCTTTGCCCACAGACTTAACCATGTTTGTTTTGGAGGGATTCTTATGAGTGATTGAAGGTGCCTATGCTTGTCTAGGTAAGCCTTGACAGGAGGGATGTGAGGGCTGGAGGGAGGCCCTTGTCCTCTTGGAATGGGTTCTCATGGGAATCATCGGGTATATAAGGGGTGGAATCCAAAACTGACTTCAGTACAATTACTGTATTTATCACCCAACTGGCCTAAACTGTTGCTCAGATGTTTGCTGTTTTTGGTGTTGTTTTTTTTTAGATTGGGAAATAACGTGTCCATGTACTCTCATGGCCAGTGAACACAAATCTCCTTTGACGTTTTAAAAAATGCACATATATAACATTTTCCTTCTCTGTGTTCTTAAATTATTAGCTAATATAACAAAACATGTTATGACCTAATTATATGCATATTTTGAAGGTATTGAAACTATTAATATCTTTTGTGTGAAATAGAGACATATAAGCTCTGCAGAATGCATCCAGGATGGCCAACATACAGCAATCCGAGCTGTGTATTGATAAGAATATCTGGATATGACACAAAATGGAAATGCTACTATTAGAAAAACAAAAACCCCACACATACAAATAGTTATTGTATACAATTGTTCCAACTTCTAAAAAGCCAATTTACCTTAAAAATCCTGTACGTTATAATGTTATATTTTACAGTCTTATTTAATTTTTTCAGAACATTATGGGATTAATGCCAGGGAAGAATAACAATAAAAGTGAAAATATGACAATCATGTTACTCATTCTCTATGTTCACATTTTACCTGTTGTTCATTTTTTAAATGTTTCAAATATTTTAAATATTTTTTAAAATATGCTGGTTTCATAAAAAGCATAGTACTTTCAGATACCTAGTGCTACAGGTTGTTGTGAGTTCATTGGCATTTATGTTTGCATCAGGTATTTTTTCTCCTTTATGTTGTTTATATTTCCCCATGTGAATGACAGAAATCTAGCAGCAAATGAAAGAAAGTGTGTGCTGAGAACATCAGTAAATGTTGTCTTAGTTGAGATGTTTTTAAATTACATGGCCTTTCAGCTGAAAATACAGCTTAGAATCCTATGGACTCTTCTCATATGAACTCACGTGATTTTTCTATAACCTACTCACTGATGCCTCTGTCAGTGTCTATGTATGTTTGAGGAAGAATACAGAATGACTGTGTTTCTTATCACTCACCTTCAACTTTCCCTATTTTCTATGTATGAATGTTAGTTGTAAGAAAAGGTGAAAATTCAAACCAGCAGCTATCATTTTAGTGGTAATCAAAGGCAGCAGTAGGAAATAGGCATTGCAAAAGAATAATTAAAAAAGGAATTTTTACCAGAGTCATCTACAATGAGGCAGAAAAAAGGCAAAAAAGACTAATGCAGAGCTGCTGCCATTCTATAATAATTCTCCTAATGTAAATAATCACATACATCATAATGAATAAAATATACAACATAACAAAGTTTTACACTGCAGTTATAGTATCACAATAGTAAGCGTGAAGATAATTGTCATGAAATTGAAAAGATAAGTAAATAAATAAATCTTATGCTAAGGTGAGTATGAATGTATGGACACATAACAGATCTTGAAAAAACGTATTTCTGTGTATTGTATATTTAAAATTGATGAGCAGGTTAATGAATATGGTCTGTTGTCATGGAAGCAGCACAACCTTGCCTTGACCAAGAGTTAAATATTATAAGAAATGTCTTTTTTCCATAGTAAAAGGGAAAGTAACTGTGTTACAGTGCGGAGAAAAAATGAATATTTTAATAACTGAAATAAAACCAGCCACTATCAGGAAAAGATTTTTTTTTAAGTACAAATTATTAATGAGTTTTGAGATGACATTCATTTTCCCATTAGCTTTTGTTAATATACCTCAGGGTATATCATTAACCAAGCTCAGAACATAAGGTTTGAGTATCTTGTATTTGCTGACATGGTTATATTCAGTTCAAGTATTTTTGTTAACAGCCATTGTGCCAATTCTGCTGAGAATGAAGTGAATTATGATAAAGTTCAATTGATGTTCTTGGACGCCTCAACTTATTTACATCCTGACAAGGCACAGTTATACCAAACAAATTTTGTTTTACAGGACCTACTTCAACCCCTATAAAGCAGTAAGAAAATAGTACAAAGTTTAGGGAGAGTAAAGTTATGGCTATTCATAAGATAAAACTTTAACAACTATTGTTGGTGTTTTATAGAACAGCTTTAGAATGCTGGTTTTAATCTTTTTGCATTTTGAAACACTTGATGCTTTTCTGTGGTGGTACAAACCTCTGTGCAATATGTTTATCTTACTTTGTTGCTGCTTCAAGGCCCTTTAGAAGTAATGCAGAGTTCCCCTGAGTTTCATGGACTTGCTTTTGGAAGCCACTGCTTAGAAAACCAATCCAAACCGTTTAGAAATAAAATGATGGCTGCCAGGAACTAAAGTAATTCTCTGTACTATAAACACTGGTTACAAAAAGAAGATTTTATCCCCAATTTCTATGGTCACATGAAAATATTGAGGCTTATAAATGTGATAAACCAAATGTTTTAGGCTTTCAAAACAGGAAAAAATGCTTTTTTTAACAAAGGTCAGTTTACTCTTCGACAATGAATTCAATTAATTCATAGACAGATAAGAGGTGTATGTCTGTTGCAGTGATGAATCACAGCCACTCCATAAATGTCTGCAAGACCAAGATGAACAAACTAGCAAATCAGGGAAAACCTGGTTTTAAACAGATAAATATTATATTGCAAAACATATTTTATTTGCATTTTTAAAAAAAGCTTTAATATTATTTCCTTGACAATTCCAAAGTGCATTAGGAAGCAATGTAGATAGCTAGATGGGATGAAATCTTTGTGATGTGACCTCTGAATACATCATCTTGCGTTGAGAAATATTTGACTGAGAAACATGGTAGAAGAACATGATTTCTGTGCATGGTTTACAATGATGGTTCAGTGAAATAAGAACTGCACTGTAAATTCTCATAAATTTCCTGTGAAGGTGGTGAGACACTGGAACAGGTCGCACAATGAGGCTGTGGATGCCCGCTCCATGGAGACATTCGAGGCCAGGCTGCATGGGGCTGTGAGCAAACTGGTCTAGAGGGAGGTATCCCTGCTTATAGCAGGGGGTTGGAACTAGGTGATCTTAAAGGTCTCTTCCAACCCAAAACATTCTATGATTGTGTGGAAAAAAAGAATACAGAGAAGCTACAACCACATGTTTTTTAGACTCTTCAGCATCTGAACTTTATAATGGAATATATAGAAGCCTATGTGATAATGATTTAATTGAAAGGATACAATTTGGTTCCTGTTATGCATAAACTGATTGCTGCTATTCCATTTGAGGTTGATACCTCCAGTCATTTCTAACACTTGGACTGTAGACCATCCCTACATAGGAGTGCTATGCCAATGCTGAGCTTCTGAATTTTACTTCCTAATTTGCTTCTGAACAAAGTCATCTCCATAGCAAAATTTAATTGATGAGTCCAACAAGAGCAGCCTGACAGGTAGAAAGTCTTCATTTTGCCTTTTGTAGTAATTTCATTCTTTGTAAATAATACAGCTGATTTAAACTGCAAGATATCAAGACAAAATTTGATTCACACCACTTTTATGTTCTGTGACTGCAGCAGTTTCAGTGATGCTGCTGCTAGTGCCAAGGCCTGTTGCTGCAGACTAGGGAGAGTCAGAGGATAGATTATGCAGACATAGGAAATATTTATCTGCAAATATATTTTCAATAGCTTGTAAATTAAAAAAAAAAAAAAAAAAAAAGAGAAGATTGACTTTCCATAAGGAAATTTCACAATAAATTCCTGACTTCACCAATGTGAACATAACTTTGTTTTAGCTGATTATGTATTTTAATACAATTGATGTATGATTGATGTATGACTGGATTGTAAATAAATAGAAAACTTCTAATTAATGGAATTTACATGAGATGTAGAACTCTGATAGACTGTAACAAACTTTTTGCTGATTACACTAAATATCTGATACATATTTTATATTAATGATGCATTACATTAGGTTTTGATTAGACTTAATGAGATTTACTTTGAGTCTCCAACAGTACTCAAATTACATCAAAAATTACAGAAATGGAATAAAATGAAAATACTCTCTTTTAGTTTGGTTGAAGTGGTCTTAATTTATAATATTATTCAGCTCATTGAGTTCTTTGAAGAATATCCAAGCTGTTTCCACACTTATTTTCATAGGGATGTGGTATTGAAACTATTCTTATATGCAGCCACATACATTGTCTTTACTGGCAGAATATCATCTCATTCCTTTGAAATTAGAAATGTTTGTCAGCTATAACAGGTTTCAGCTATGTTTTTCTGTGAATTGTAATTAACACATTATGCTTAACGGGCTGCCCTGAAGCTTTTGCCTTATTTTTATAATGATTATTTCTAGGATTCAAAGCCACCGTGTATGAATTTCGCTAAAATACATCTGATTTTTCTGTCTCAAACTGTATTTTTTAGAGTTTTTGTATTCGGTATTACAAACACATGAAGCTCCAATTGATCAGTGCTACTTGTGCCAGACAGAGTATTACTGCATGAAGAGAAGAGAAGCCCAATTTTATCTCTAGAATCAGAATCAGAAAGAAAAGCAAACAAATTAAAAAAAAAGTACAAAACAGTCCCAATATAATGCATCAGACAAGTGGTAGGAGAACATTAATGTCTTCAGTCCCATAGCAGTCTACCTGCCAAATCAGCAGGAGACACTGCTGTCCAGACTTGCAGATTGGATCCAGCTCGCTGCCCACCAGCATTGTTAGGGGCTGAGTTTTAAGCAGGATGCTCCTGGTGCTGATATCCCAGCTTCTTTTCCAACCTCACTGTGTTTTCACACAGCTAACTGGGCAGGTCACTCTTTTGGGACCGGTCTCTTTTTTTTTGGACATAAAAGTGGTTTCAGGTCCATGGCTGGTGTTCTTTTATCAGAGGAGAGGACTTTGTGTTGGCTGACAAATGCACATCCGATGCGACAGTGAAAAAAGTGGGTCTGGGAGACATTGCATCTGGCAGAATCTGCTGGATTACAGGTCAAGAAACAGTCCATTCACTGACTCTATCAGCCAGTGACTTTCACTAATGTAACATACAGATCAAGTTGGAAGGGTTCTTCAAATTTTTTTCTCACCTCAGATTTACACGATGCTCTTCATAGCTTTTACACCTTGAAATTTAAATGTGGGATTGAATTTCTTTGTCTTGGAGAGATTACTTGAATTTTTTTTTCCATTCAAATTAACCTGTATTTTGTTTTATTAATTTTTTATCACTCAGTTTGACTCATTTTTCATTAAGAATATAATTAGATATTTTGAATTTACCTTCCATACCATGATTTTGCATTTTAACCGAAAACGTGAAATGAAGCTGCATTTCTTATAGTAAAATCAAATGTTTTCAGCAAACTATTATATCATCCTTAAATTTTTGATTTAAATTAAACTATATTTTTAGTTTTAGTTTTTTAGTTTTTAGTTATATTTATATTTAGTTATATTTATATTTTTATATTACCCATTTTTATTGGTATGAACCAAATCCAAAAGATGATTTGCTGTTAATTGTGTTGGCTGTGTGCAGGTATCCTATCTAAGTATAAAACTACAGAAACGTTTGACCTTGTCCAGAAATTGTCTGAAATTCTGCTGTTTTAAGAGTTTTCACTTATGGTAGATAAGGAGATGTCCAAAATGCAATCAATAACCACTACAAATCACATCATTTGCACTTCTTTTAACTCTATTTAAATATAAAATCACATTTTATAGTGTGAGCATTGTCAAGAATAGAACAGGTTGTCCAAAGTGATTTTGGAGTCTTCATCCTCAGAAGTCTTCAAACTCCAGCTGCACATGGCCCTGAACAACTGTGCTCTAAGTGATCCTGCTTTGGGCAGGGAAGTGGAACAGATCATGTACAGAGGTCCCTTCCTACCTCCGTCATTTGGTGATTTAGTAAATTTTTAAAACAAATGTAGGCCATGAGAACAAATGTATAGAACATTGTCTTTTTCATTTCCCTTCATTCACCAGTGAATGATTCTTCATGATGAAAGCTCTACAAATTGATAACCACCTGAATAAAATCCATGCATTTTTTAGCTGAGTAATTTCATGCACTATCTCCTCCTCATGGCAGTCTCAGCATGTTTATCCAGTTCAATTTAATTTTTCAATAGCTTGATTCATGACTTAGTGTTGAAATATAGCACCTTTCAGTTTCCCATTTTCTGCTTGCCTATTTAGATATTCATCTCAAGGTGTTTCTTCACATAAATATCCCAGAAAGTGGAAATGTTTTTAAATAATCTTTATAGATACAGAATTATTAAACTTTCAGTACAGTAGTATGTTCCAGTGTGAAATATTTTGGGATTCAGGAAACACAAAGATGTTCTTCATCTGTGTTTGTTGCTGTTGTTAGATTGTACTCTCTTGTTGGGTTTCTGTTGAATAGAATATCTCACTTGTGGTTGTTATTAGCAGTAGTCTGAAAGGCATATATATGGTGAACTAGTGAGATTTCAGCTTTCTAGCTGGTGATGTTTGTGTTCTTCTCTTACAGCTATTGCTACTACAGATATTGATAAATGAACGTGTGAAACTAGCATAGCATCTTTACATTCCTGCTAAAAATCTAATAGCTGGCTCAATGTGTTTCCTGCTGAGGAACGGCATATCTTCTCTTTTGAACTTCAAATGAATAGGGGGAAAAAGGAAAAACTGACAAGACATTGAAGGTAGAAAACTCTTCATTAGAGCAGTGAGGCAGGTAGCTCTACATGTTATCAAGCCACAAGACATCCAGAAATTCAAGAAACACTTAAGAACTATTGAGGTAGAATTTAGCTAAATTCTGCATAATATGAATGAAATTTGGCTTGCAACTCTTATATCTGAAGATGTTTCTAAAAGTTGCACTTGAGAAATCAGGGAAAAATCATGTTGTTTTGTACTGCTGAAATAATCCTGGTGGTTTCATTTTAAGGAATTTAAAATATGATAGCCATGTATTGAACACAGAATTTTTGTCCTACTGAGACTTGCAGGTTAATAAGCCTTAAAAGATTTTTAGAGGTCAGGCATGTTCAGAAATGACTTCTATGGACTGTTTTTGGCTAGTACTTGTTCTCTGAAAAAACTACTTATGTTCAGGCTGCACACGAACTCTGTGCCAGAGTGACTGTGTATTTTTTTGAGTCTGGGTCGGTGAAACAGGATTTCAGTGTTTTGTAGGACAAAGTATTATGCAAGATCAGACAACTCATAATTCCTGAATTCTTGGCAGTTATCCCTTTGTTCCTCTGCCAAGGGAGAATGGCTAGATAAGATGAGAGAGCAGACTGAGTGAAGAATGAAGAATAATGCACTGGAGGAGTAGACAAATGAAAGTGGAAAAAAAAGCAAAAATACAAAAATGTGTGCAGGAGGGAAGATTTTGGAAATGAGTGGAAGGGATTGGTAGTAATGGGACATGGGGACTTGTTATAAGTGGGAAAGAGTGACCTCCTTGCCAGCCGCTGGTTAGAGGCATGGAGATCAGCAATCTAGAAGCAGAGATAGGCTGGACAAAAGGACAGAAGAGATGAAGTTAGTCATACTTTAATTACATTTCTACAGCAGTAAGATGTTTCTTGCTTTCCAGTACTTGAAGGGAGCATATAAACGGGAAGGGGCAACAACTGGGGTGGATAGTGATAGGACAAGAGGAAATACTTTTAAACTGAGACAGGGGAGGTTTAGGTTAGATATTAGGAGGAAGTTTTCCACACACAGGGTGGTGACGCACTGGAACAGGTTGCCCAAGGAGGCTGTGGATGCCCCTGGAGGCATTCAAGGCCAGGCTGGATGTGACTCTGGGCAGCCTGGTCTGGTGATTGGTGACGCTACACATAGCAGGAGGGTCTAGATGATCATTGTGGTCCTTTTCAACCCAGGCCATTATATGATTCTATGATATTCATTTCCTGTATATTGCTTATTATATTTAACTATTAAAAGTCCCCACAGTTAATTATGGGATCCCTTTTCCTTACTTCATATTGCACATATACAAGGACAAGGGGAAATGGCCACAAACTGGAGCATAGGAAGTTCCACACCAGTACGTGAAGGAACTTCTTCACAGTGAGGGTGATGGAGCACTGAACAGGCTGCCCCGGGAGGTTGTGGATTCTCACGGGATGCCTGCCTGTGCAGCCTGCTGTACGGAGCCTGCTTTGCAGAGGAGTTGAACTCAATCATCTCTAGAGGTCCCTTCTAACGCCTACAATTCTGTGATTTCTGTGATTTCTGCAATTTATTATGCCTTGTTTTCAGAATTTCAGTGTGCTTTTTTTTGTTTACTTAATGGAGAACAATTTCATGTTCAAAACATATTCTTTTTTTGAGATGAGATGGGAGCATGTAAAGCAGAAATAGTACTAAGTCCCTTGCACCACTGCCAGCATTTTTAGGTCTCTATTTTTTCCTCTGTAGAATTCTCTGGCAATATTTCTGCAAGATGAGATTTGTATATTTGCTGTGATTTTTGTGGGTAGTTATTTTACTGACACATCTTTGAAATGTCATTACTTTGCAGAAGCTATCACTGCCCTTTTAAATAGTTATGTTAAAATATATTTTAGGTCCTTTGCAGCTTTCTGAAACAAATCCCAGCAACAGCAAATTAGTGAGCAATTGACACAATAGACATGCCATGCAAAATATGACTTCTTTCTGTTTTTATCAGCACAAATAAAGACTTGTCTTGTCTTTTTCTTGATTTATATTTATTACAGAGAAGTAAATTTAAAATCTAATGGAAATAGATAATGTCCTCAAAGAAGTTCTCTAACTATTAGCTTTATATTAAGGAGCTGTTTTATTACTAGCAATTCAAAGTAACAGCAAAGAGATTTAGAGTCTGATATGATTGAAGAAGGGAGTTTCAGCAACAGCTTTATACATGGTTCTGCATCATTAATGCAGATTAATGCAAGTATTACTCATTACTTGCATTACCTCCTTTTCTATGCCACCAACAATAGTTATACTAAAAAAAATGTGTAGGGAAGCCATCCTTCTCTAAAGTGAAGGTATCATAAGGCATCCTGATTCCTTAGCTCTATTTCCTTTTTTTTTTTTTTTTTTTTTTTTTGTATTTTTGTTTCAAATATGGAAAACCAAGGGAAATTAATTGAAGAACCAAACGTAAAAACTTCAGTTTAGTAAGATATTTAATTCTGTAGCTTTAAACAAATGAGTGATCTAATTGCCTTGCTTAAATATCTAACTCATACCTTCCTTGGGACAAGCTCCAATATATGTACTGATCCGAATGGAGTTCAGTGCTTTTCTTGACTCACACAGTAGCTGTGGAAAGTCAAATAAATTCAGCAAGATATTTCAGGAGTCTCACTTAAAATATTGTTGGAAGAAATAGTATGGTACCAAATAGCATATGTTTTATTTACATGCATACAGTACACAAGATATCAAGCAAATTTGTTGTTGCTGAAATAACTATTAAGTACTTAGCAAGTACATAAGGCTAGTAAGTGTTTGGGTGTTTTCTTCAACCTCCCACCCCTCCCTTCCTCCTTTCTTTTTTCTCAGCATAAAATAGATGTACCGTTTGAGTGGATGTAATCGCTAATTCTGGTCATAGTTTGAAACAATTATTAAAAATGTAGTCGTTTACCTGCTAACACCATCACTTCTGTCATTTTTATTGCAATAGCTTTTTGATTAAAGACTTTTAAATGAAGTCTTTAAATATTACAAATCACTGCGTATCCCCTTGCACACAAGAAAGCTCTAACAGTGTTGCTTGGCTGCAGAGAAGCTTCAGATTTCTCTTTTTAGTTCATGCTTATATTTACATACCTCGTACTTATAACTAAGGTGTTAATGCCAATATTTGGAAAGGAAGAATATTGGTTTAGCTGAAGCCTGCCTCTGCTTATGCGTGTGCATGAGACAAATCTGACTCCATCTGGTAAATGTCAAGGCTGGCACAGAGTAGTGACAATTCAAAGGAGAGTGGAAGAAGCAGCCATGCTGCCTTCCCCTGCGGTTCTAAAAGGAATTCGGCGTGTGCCTGTAATTTTGAGTCTCCCTCAAGGTTGACATGGCAAGAATGTGGCATGCACCTTATCCACCTTTATAGAAATATCTAGTTGTCTTCTTTAAACAGAAACAAACACCAACAGTCCTATCTTTGAAAGAATATAAACATGCTAAAATCAGCTGCATCTGTTAACTCTTAACACGCTGTCTAGATCCCAGTGGGAGGAGTCGATGAAAAACTAAGAAAAATGGCAATGAGTTTACAAGCCAAATGTGATGAAGGATATATATATGCATACTATATTACACAGGATGACTTGGGTGTGGCAGGCTGCCCATTATATTCCTCCTCCATTCTCCCTCCTCTGTTTTAATGTTCAGTGTAGGCTTGAGAGTGAATTTTCAATTCTATCGTCGATGAAGCATACAGCCTGAAAACCAAAGTGCTTTTTCTCTGTATGACTTGAAAAATAAAAGAATTTGTAATAAGTTAGAGAAATATTGCTGGAGAATGCACAGTTACTCCTTGGTTTGGTAGTGTGCCTAGGAATGGTAAGAAAGATGACTTCTTCTTGCTATTGACCCTTTTTCCTTTATTAATATGTTCTCAGGTGTGTATTCTGAGTGAATTTGCTGTAAGACCTGAGGTCTTTCAGACCCTAACCTTTGAGACCCTAAGTGGCATCTGCCCCTTTGTTGGTGGCCTGTTGCTACAGTTGCTGGTGTGCATGTGTCTATATAGGCATCATTTTCCGAACAGTAACACAAAGAACTATTTCAGTACAATATTTTGTAAAAGGGGATTCAGTGACTGGTGCTGCATGTCTCACATCAGCTTTTCTCTCATAGAATTGTTTGAATTTCACAACCACTGATAAAAGTGTCATCAGTTGCACTTTCAACTGTAAGACTGAAAAACATTTATAATCCCAAACTGTAAAATGTTATGTAAAATACATTTTCAAATTCTAGTGCAGAGAGAAACACATTTTATATGTACACTGCACCTGACCCCCTCCAAGGTGCTGGCACAAAAGTAAAAACGTGATGGCAGCAGTAAAGACTCCTTTTCCTAGGCTGTTGACCTCAGTAGAATTAATCGTTACCCTGAGTTTTCACTTCTTTAATTCATGTACAAGTACCTAAACAAATAATCTTCAGAAGAGTATGAAAGCTATCTGGGACTTAAATGCAATAGAGAAGAGGGCAGGGAGAGGTTTCTTCTGTCTGATATCCTCTTCTGGCTTCAGGCATCAATTTTCTTGTCTCAGAATATAAATACAAGTGTCCAGAGTAGTGAGCAGCCTTGAGGAAGACAACTGATGTGAAGGTTGCACTATCAGAAGAACTGGTCACTTTGTTCTGCTAATGTTTTCCTATTTTGTAGCAATAATTCAAAATTCACAGGTCCCATGAGTAGAATGGAATGACTGTAATACAGAAATGGGTATAAAATTTCCAAATGGAGCAGGTTCCAGAGGACGAAGTGGGAGAGTTTCCACAAGTATTTAGATACATACTGTGTGACGGCTGTTTGTGTTAGCTAATAAAATTGTATATTGTCCTATCTGCCTCTCATCTTAGATGAGTTCTATATTTGCCTTTGTGATAGAGCCACCTGACAGTGGAGAGAGAAGAGAGCTTCTAGTTGTATTTGGATATTAACTTGAGTAATAATTCTCTGCATAAACCTTTTTTTTTTTAATAGATATGTAGGAGATTAGGTGATTTTCTGCATGTCCAGATTAAACACAAAGGTAATTGTCTTGGAGGCACTGGGGTTGGGTGCTTAATTGCTCATTGGAAATTCAGGTTTTTTTTATACCTGGTGTAAAAACTTGAGCCATTTTTACAATAAATATTAACTGTAGGTGTCTAACAGAGAACAACTGAGTGGTTTCCATTGTGTGTGCAGTTTTGATCCAGCCCTGCACTGATATTTTGCTTAGCAGTAAATGGATACTTTTGGGCACAAACATTTCCAAAATGAGTTACCATAGCACAGACGTTTGATGTACCATGAAAGCTTGAACTGACCTCCAGTTTTCGTTGTTCTAAGGTGCCTGTTTAAGCTAAGTGTGGTCAGTATGCATGGTCAGGATGATACCCGTGGAAGAGGAGCCACCATGTGCTCCTACTATGAGGTCTGCACCTGTCCTAGGCCTGGCTGAGCAGACTGTCTTCAAGAAGCATGCCTCTGGCTATCCTTACCCTTGAAGATGCAGGACTTCCATTTTTTTTTATGTTAATTAAAAATAAATCTACCAAAATCCTTCGTTTGTTATTGCTAATGAATACAGTGCCATCTTAATTCTTGGCATGATCCTCAAATATTGCAAAAAGAAAGAAAAGAAAACCTCCCCAGAAGCACAAGAATACAGGCAAATCTTAAGTTAAGAGCAGATGAATACAGATGACTGTGGTTATTTTATGTTTCAGAAAATGATTTCTGGCTTAATAAAATAGCCATATACAAAACATGTTTAGTACTCTGTGTTTGGTTAGCTTATTTCATTTACTACTATCTGTTGTTTGGGAAGGTGGTTGTGTTTGGCTGAGAGATTTTCTTACATCAATTCCTATCTTCTCCAATTGGAGAATTGGCCCTGCAGCCTGGTAGGGAATGCTTCTGCCATACCCAGTGATGTAGGAAGGGAGGCAGCCAGAACAGATGCAGCAGTGTGGGGCTTTAGGAGTCAGCATGGCCCTGGGCATGCTGCAGCACTCAGTCGGTCCATTGTCGTACATGCAGATCAAAGTGCCTGTGATGGGCTGGGTAGATCAGAAATGGGATGAGACCATCATGTTTATGGGCTATACATGGGATATTTTTGTGGCTACACAGGAGTCTGTGGCAAGGGCTGGCTGTGTGGGAGTCCCTTGTGCTCAGAGTGGGAGATGGGTGGGCAGTTTCTCTGTGGACTGAGAGGACTAGTGTGGTATCATTATGGTACTGATGGATTTGGAGAATGAAAAGGAAATGAGACACTTAGACTCTCTTTTTCCTTCTTCCACTGCTGAAGTTGCAGAACAAGCATTTATGTCAAGGCTTTTTAAAAATCTTTTGGGTTGTTTCTCCTCCTGAGCTATTCTATAATCTTCAGGAGCTGCTGCTGATTTCTTCTGTCCTGCTTTGTTGCTAAAGCAGTGATAGAGAACTTTGATGTATGAATGCTCACTGCAGTGTACAAAATGTTATGAATCATTGCATTTATTTCTGCTTCCTAGAGTACAGAAATCTTACGTAGCCCATTTCCTACCACAATATACTATTACTCACATGTTCAGCTGAGACTGACAGTCTCAGCTACTATGAATCATACTTCCCTTATTAAAAGGTGACAGAACTTCTATCACAAATAAGTTTTAAAGTAAAGTATCTCTATTTTATTTTGTAGCTCTGTATGTTATGTAATTGCACTTTTCATATTTACTCAAAAGCAAAATACACGTAGCTATCATTCTCTGTGTGATGGAGAATGGGTAGACATGATTTGTTTGTGCCTCAAGGAATACATTGATTAAATTGCTTTGGCTCTGTATGCTCCGTTTGCAGATAAATCTCACCTGCTTTTGTTTATACCTTTGTAGAATCACTGTGGCTACTCAGCACGTTTCAGTGAAACATAGCATCAACATATTGCTAGATGAGTAGAGGTTTATTTAAGTCAATCCTAACTTAAATATACAGGAATATATTTTAAGACATACTGTACTTCAGTGAGAAGAATATTCCACGTTAGTAAAATCTTCTATGTAGCCTTGAGGTTACTGAAGTAGAGGAGAGCATAGAAATTGTAAATACGGATGAGATACAATCTAATTTGTGTACTCTTTAAAAGTGAAATGTCAGCTAAGTTTTTAAAGTGGTGATTCTCCCATTAGAATTTGTCCAGCATACACTTTAATGTGACAAAATTTCCAAGTAATCTGCATAGGTTTTCTTTTTTTCCTATGTAAGGAAGGAAGGATCAAGAATCATCTCCTGAAAGGAAAAGTGATAATACTGGGCATGTAGGAGATGACTCATGAGGAATCATTTGTGGAAGCAATATTGCCCTCTTACAACTCAAACAGACGTAATATGCTTCTGTCCCCAAGGGCATTGCTAAGTTTATGGCAGAGCTGTGAAAAACTACTATCCTTCTGTCACAATCCACTGCCACACATTTCCCCCTTTCACTTATGATTCAGCTGCTGCAGTGACCTGTGAACTAGAGTAGCCAAGATACACCTGCAGTTTGTTTCTGTTCTACAGATGTGATAACCTCTGGCAAAGGGATGAGGGAGACAACAGGGATAATAGGTGTTGAGAATACATAAAAGCAGGCTACTGCAAAACGTGATGGGGTTGTCAGAGGTATGAAAGCTCTTAGTAAGTTGGGTTGGACTGTTTCCCTTTTCCTGGCCTGGCTCATAGTACTGACTTTCATATCATTATTGAATTTAATTTTTGATTACATTTTATTTTAGTAAGTGAGTACCAATATTTAGAAATGGCAACTTAAATGCAAAATAAGCTAGGAAGAAAAAACAAAACTCTGGAAAATGCAATTGCATTTAGAATTGTTATTACTATCGTAAGAACAAACTCAGCATCTAATGTGCTTGGGGCTTCCTTCCTCCCTCTTTCTTTCTCCCTTCCTTATCTCCTTCTCTTTCCTCTCTTTATCCCTCTCTCTCTTTTTTCCTCTCCTTTTCTTCCTCTCACTCTCTCTCCTTTCCCTTCTTTCTCTCCCTGTCTCTTCTTCACTCTTGCTTCTTCCCACTTTCTCTATATACTCTAATTATTTGATCTAAAACACAGACTACAGTTCAAGGACAGCCATTTCCCTGCTATTTGCAAAGCAGTCAGCTATTCCATGACTTCAACTGTTTTAAATGATTCATCTTCCTGATAATTTGGTTGGTTATTTAGGAATAATATTGGAAATATTAGACTTTGAAAACATAAATCATATACTGCCAGACAGATGGAAGTTTGTTTTGTCCAAAAATGTAAAATATATGACTCATTCTTATCTTTGGTTTTCCACTGAAAAGAATGGGTGTCAGCTTCCTGTGTAATTTTGATTTGTTTATCCAGCAGTTTTATTTGTCCATGCAGTTTTCTGTATGCCAATTGTGGTCTATATTTGGTTTTCATAAAAGGTATGTTTCCTTTGAGGCTATCGGGTTTGTTTTACCACTGCCAAAACCACAAGTGATGCACCATTACTGGGACTTTTGTTCTTAATTTAAATTTGGCATAGTGTCTCCCTCTGGTGTAAAACATGAGACAAGATCCATTCTGACATAAAACCTAGGAGTTAACTCCTTTGAGATTCAGGATGGACTCTTTTCTGAACTTTTGTACTTTCCTCATAAAGGAGTAAGGGACAGATAAAGGATGAGCCCTGTATACTTACATTATGTTTGAGTATTTCCCAGCATCAGTCCGTTTTAGGGGAATCCGGCGGGGATAAAACTCAGAGAAGCATCTATTTATTTTGCAGAGGGTGTTCCATTGGAGAGCAGTATAACCCCCTTAATGTTTTTCCTCATCTGAATGATTGTGTTACCTTTGAGCAAAATGAAAATATGTGAAGGTGAAAAAGTCAGCTGCAGTTGCTAGAACATCACTTGTAGACTGCCCGGGAGCAATGGTAATAGTGAGTTCTTACATAAAATACATGTTAGATTGAGTTGATAGCAGTTGAGGGTATTTTGAGAAAGCAGTTTCTTCCCTTTTCTCTGTTTTCTTCTTTCCTTTTCTTTTTTTTTCCTCCCTTCTTTCTTCTGTTTACTTCCTTCCTTCTAAGAACAAACGTGAGATACCAGATCAGTATAAAGCATTACAGAATTGACAAACTGCATCACAGGTTCTGATTGAAATAGAAGCACAAAAAGCCCCCTGTGTTTCACCAAGAATTATAAATAGAGTTTATTTATTTATTCACCCTGCAGATAAAGGAAATTACTACATACTAGGTTGTTTTAAATGATCTTAGCTGATGATATCCAAAGCAGACTGTGAAGAAAAAAAAAATACAAAAAAGCTTTGGATGAGACAGTGAGCTCACTGAGCTAACGCTGCTGGTGATGGGGATCTGTTACCTGGTTGTGGCTGTGCAGTCTCTGTGCAGTGGGTGTCACTGCAATCTCAGACAGCATCTACTAAAGTTCCTCTGACAACAAGCTGAGAGAGCAGCATCTCCTAGCTTTTCACAGCCCTTTATCAATACTGAAGGCAGCATAAGTTTACTGATCATTCATTGTGATGTACACTACCAAAAGGTAGGCCTAAATCACTTTCTCTTTCTTCTCTTTTATTTACCTGGTGTTGCTTTAGCCGCACAGAGATAAGTTGCCATGTTTAACCTTTTTGTTAGTATCATATCTCAACATGGATGAAAGAAGATGTGGAGAACAGAGACTGCTTTTAGTTCTGCATATCATGCTGCTTTGTCCTAGTGTCTTTTCCCCTCCATTTCTTTGCCTGAGTCTAAAATGGTGCATGTTGCTGTTTCTGCCTTCGAATAGGTGAAAAATGCAGAGAACATACCTCCCTATTTGTTAGCTCAGTTCAGATAGTAACTAACATTGTTGAGATTTAAGGTGGGTAGCTCTGTATTTTGTAAATAAAAAAGATATTTCAGTCAAATAATTTGAACAGCTATCCCAGTCTTCCTCCTAAGAGGTAGATCATGTACCTTGCTGTTTGGTCTTGACATGCAAATGTGGGTTTTCAGGTGTCTCTGTATCCTTGCTGTTGAGATGTTTGATGATGAACGCCATTACAACTTAATTTGAACTGGTGCTTTTATAAAATTTTCAAAGCAAAATACACTGGAGATCTTAGCATTAGCTGTAGCAGATTTAATACCTGGTCCTGAATTTAACAACAGGCTTGTATCTGCAAGAAAAGTAAAACTTCATTTTTGTAGCTTACCAATATTTATTTTTTTGTTTGCTTGCTTGTTATTATCAAAATTTTCAGTCAGCTACAGAGAGAAGTCCCTCACTGAAGTAAGAGTACAGCTAGATACTACTTATGAGGTAAGATTTTTCAGTGTTTGAATCAGGATGTTAAAATAATACAGACACAGAATTCAAAGTCTTTGTCCCTGTGCACCACAACTGAGAACGCCTGAAAGGCCTGAGGAAAGAGGCCTAGAAGGCAGCACTCTGTTAATTATAACTCTTGTTCAGGAATTCTCACATTTGATGTCAGTAATTTCTGTTGCTTTAGGGTTTTCTTCTGTAGAAGTGACGCTTTATTGCCTGCATCACAAAATAGTGAAGTAGCTCTTTTTTTTTTTTTTTTTTGTAATGATACCCTTCAATTAAAGACTACTGATTATTAGTTTAATGTTACAATACAGTGACATATGTTAAATAACATAGATTCACATATAAACTATGGTTGTGTAGCACTTTATTGAAGCATTTGGGTTTTGTAACATATCTGTTTCTGTGAGATTTCCATATATGATGTATATAGCAGATTTATTATAGCTGTGTTGTATCATCGTTAGGTATTTCTGGGGGCTTAGTTGAAAAACAGGATGACCTTGGACATAGAGTCCTTTTTTGCTGAGACACATTCCTTTCTGCTCATCTCCTTCACTGGGCTTTCCTCCAAAAACAACTAGATTGTGTTTATATTGTGTCCTCCTTCACTTTAGCTTTAGGATCTCGTCATGCTCAGCTATGCTCAGCTCACACTATGTCACATCCATTATGGTGACTTCTTTCTTGTCCTTTACCCAGACTTTGTTGTGAGAACTGTGTCTCATTACTTTGCACTGAGCACATTTGACATTTTTTGTTAGAAAAAGGACCAACAAATGGTTCTAGGGATCAAAATGTGTTTATCAGCAAAAACTTTTAACACTATTAGTAATTACAGCATCAGCTTGATTTTTCTAAGAATGTACAAGATATCCAAATCAGAATTTGGGAAGATTTGAAGCATCATAAGAAATGTTACGCTGTCATCTGAGATTTTTGTCTCTCATCGCTCCATTCCATTTTCCACTCCTGCTTGACAGTGTAGTCCCTCAGTTCAGTGTTCTTCAAATTAAGCTTTGTTTCTCATCGTTAGCGTGAAGTATATGGCAGGTGGATGGTAAACTAGATGATCTTGGGGGTCTTTTCCAACCCTAGTGACACCATCATTCTTTGATTCTCAAAAAGAAGACAAAACAGCAAAAAATCTCCTGGTAGAAATCAATATAACTTGCACAGTGCTATCATTTAATAAGGTATTGATGAGCAGGTGACTGAATTAAGTATTCGATCCTTTCCTTCCCTTTCCCAGTTTTAGTTCTTTTCACTTTTCTCTTTTGCCCTGTTTCTTTTTGTTTGAATAAAAATTATTAAAATCCAACATTCCCTTGACTATTGGGTCACATTCTGCTGTAAAACTATGAAAACTATTGATATGAAGAAAGAATATGGGGATTTACTTGAGGTTCCTCCTTAAAATTTTTTATCCACTGTTAATCAGAGTGGTTTATTTACCTGTCACAGAGTTCTCCATCTCCAGGTGCCTCAGGTATCCTTTCAACACCTGACACATCTCTTGGCTGTCTAAATAAAAAATAATATAGATCTAGCCACACTAAATAGCAGGAAAACAATTTAGTAGTGGAGATTATCCATGAATGAGTTAACCACCACATTTTCCATCAAGTAACACAGACTGAGTAGTGCATAATCCTATCTACATACTCTGTATGTCTTGTCAGCAACATGTAAGCACAGCAAAGTACAACTTAAAGAAGAAAAACTTTTTTTTTTTTTTTTTAGGAGAGAAAAAAAATATTTTCTCCAGTCTCTTGCCAGTGATAAACCATCAAACATGGGAGATTTTATTTACTTTTTTATTTATTGTTGTAGGGGAAGAAAAGCATCCCATGTTTAAGTATCTATGACAGTAGAGTGCCATGGCAAATGTATTTAGAATCATGGAATCACAAGGTTGGAAAGGACCTACAAGATCATCTAGTCCAACTATCCACCCATTACCACTGCCACCACAAACTACTAAACCAGATCTCATAGGTCCTCATTTCATAGAGGATATGTTTATCTAACAACTTATTTATGTATTTACTATTTTGAATTTTAGGATAATTGTGCTAAGTCCCAACAAGTATCAACATTTTTATTAGAGTATAAATATTTAACTGTCAAGCAATCTGAGTTCACCCGAAGATTTTTGCAACTGAGGATTTTCAAAACCAAGTAGTAAGGAGGTACCCAATTGTTTAAAAGCCCCTGATGGAAATAATCTACTATATACTCCTGCCACTGCAAGCTAGTTGTGTGGGTGGGTCTGTGTAAACCCAGCCGCATGGTACAGGCTAATCACTTATTGAAAAGCCTGATCTGGTAAGCAGTGTTATTCTGTTACCATATCCTTCATGGTAACCCATATGCCACTGTATTAGCGTCACTAACAAACTAAGGGGACTGTAAAGCCTGAAATAGGCAGGCCCTAAAAGTTCATCCTGGGCACCAAATTACACCAGCTGCTATAACATATTCTGCTGGGGAATGCCTGGCTGTAAGGTGCCTGCTTCATTAAATGTAGGCTTTATTAAACATTGCATTTTGATACTTTTTTTGATAACGGCAAGAAAGGGACAAAACTGGCCCATTCTTACAGTCTTCCACTTGGAGTTCTCCTCCTGGACGTAGTGACAGGCAGAGCATATGTTCAAAAGGTGAAAAATCAATCACAGAGCTAGGAAGGTTCAGACTCAGGGTAGGAAATAAGGGAATTTCCTGTTTCCTGGATTTAAGCTTTACCCGTAGGATTATAGCTATCTGTAGAGGTCAGACTGTAATAAGTGCTATTTAATTTAAACTCATCTAATATTCAGAGGTTCCTGTAAGTCCCTTTTGCACAGTGTTCCGAGCCCTTTGCATCTGTCCATGTATATACACAAGTTTTTGTTATTTTCATGTGCAAGGAGTAGTATGGTTTTCCAGGAAATTCCCAGCTGAGAAATGACTTCAGGCTGCAGATTGTTCTTCTGATCTTTCTTCTCATGAATTTTAAACCTGCAGAGATGCATTCTGATACAGCTGAGGGCACAGAAGTAATTATAGTTTTTCTTTGCTTTGGGCACACTTATTTCTCTGGAGGTTGCTTTCCTAAGCATGGAGTGTAACAACTGCCTATAAACCAGGTGTCAGAAATTGGTTTGCACAATAATTTTATAGAGAATTGAGGAGCAGTCTTCTAGATGCCTGAAATCTGCAAAATCCATAAAGATTCTCCTGTGTAAAAATAAGAAATAAGGCATTTAGTATGTAATTATTATTACTTTTGATCATACAGCTAAACTGAAGCATTGTAGGGCAAGTTCAAGTTTGTAAGGAATTTTTTTGTTTCAATCTGCTGTGATTACATAGAAAAATAGAACTTTTATTTTCATTTCACATAGTCTGTTTGTTGACACTGATTAATTAGAAGCTCAAGTGAAGTTGGTTCATTAAGGAGCAAATGACTGAAATTCTGCTCAGTTTTTGACATTATAATTATGAAATAAATTCTAGGCTATTGCAGAAAACTCTACTTTGTTCTTATTCCATGAGATAGCCGCTGTCTTATTAGAAAAAACAATATATGGTGTTTTACAAATAAATGGCTGAGTTTTAATCAAGGACTGAGATAATCCTTATTTGGACTTTAGACAGTGCTGTATAAAGACTTATCCTACTGCTTTTCAGACCATTGGGACTATCACATGGACTTGGAAAAGTAATTCAGGATCATTTTTACTCATTCATGGATATTATTTCCATTATTACACATAAAAAAGAGAACTTTGGTATAAAATTCTCCTGCACTGAGGTGATGTCTTAGGCTGAAATAAATAGCTAGAAAATGCTACAAAGCAGACGAGATGTTTTGCACTTGTTTTATCATTTGAATGGGAGTTTTAGAGGAAAACTTGGTTTTTGGTTTGTTTTTTTTTTTGCCAAAGCAGGCTGCGTGGAACAGAGTTAATAGGGTGAGTGGGTGAGTAGAACAGGATCTTTAAGGATACATTTCCCCAGTCTGGTTCTCAGAAGCAAGACTCTGATTCCCTCAATCTCATTTTGTCCTTTCCCCACTTCATGTTAGCAGTGATCATCTTGAAATATTTAACATCAAAATCTTGGGTGATAATTTGCTACTTTTGAGGAATATTGACATAGCAGCACCCAAATAAAACATACTGAAAGACATTTTGGAGGGGGAATGACTGTTTACAAGAGTGGATCGTGACAGGACAAGGGGAAATGGTTTCTAACTGAGGCAGGGGAGATTTAGGTTAGATATTAGGAGGAAGATTTTCATTCATAGGGTGGTGACGCACTGGAACAGGTTGCCCAAGGAGGCTGTGGATGCCCCATCCCTGGAGGCATTCAAGGCCAGGCTGGATGTGGCTCTGGGCAGCCTGGTCTGCTGGTTGGTGACCCTGCACATAGCAGGGGGTTGAAGCTAGGTGATCATTGTGGTCCTCTTCAACTCAGGCCGTTCTAAGATTCTATGATTTTCATTTTCTG
Source organism: Lagopus muta (assembly GCF_023343835.1). Taxonomy (NCBI): domain Eukaryota; kingdom Metazoa; phylum Chordata; class Aves; order Galliformes; family Phasianidae; genus Lagopus; species Lagopus muta. The sequence goes on from NC_064433.1 coordinate 38,087,092, forward strand.
ATTATCAAAATCTGCATACAAGTTCCGTTGTTGCTGAGGAGAGTTTGCAAAAATTTCCAACAGTTATCATGGTATAGAGCAGTGTAGAGCTGGTATGTTACCATGCTGGTGCAGCCTGCACTTGTTGCTTACTTATAAAATCTGTTGATGAATATTAAAATTGTAAGGAATGGAAGTGTTTATGCATCAGGGCAGTTGAGAAAATTTTTCTGTTACTCTAGGAACAGTGGTGTTACTGACAGTTTTTTTTTTTATTTTTCTACTTGAGCAATTCTCAATTACATGAAGCAATGGACTCCATAAAGTTACAAAATGAACTCCATAAAGTTATGAAAAAGTTTGATTACAGTCAGAGGCAACAGATTGCCCTCTGTCGGCTGGACAGTGCTTGTATTAGACTTTCGTAGAAGTGCTGTAAGAACTATACAAAGATGTTGATTATCCAAGCTCTAACTTTTTACTTAAAGTGTCAGTGAGATTCGCTGCATCTCTTCGCTCCAAAAGTAATGCCTTTTATTTATTTCCGTGGAAACTACCACAGATGCAAAGAGTACAACTATACTATTTGATAGAGCAAATTCTCAGCTGCAGAACACAACAGAGTCACCATCATTAGCTATGTATTTTCACCAGTGATGAATGAGAGCCTGCATGCCGCACTCTTCTAAATCTGCAGCAGTGGAGGTGATCCACTGCCACTGTTGCCACTGCTGAAATGCACCACCCACTGCCTCACTGTGCTCACATTCACTGTTTGGTCTCCATAAACATTCAGCAAGCGTTGGTGAATGTCAGCAGGTGGAATTTTTACCACAGGGAGGAATTCCCTGACACACCTTTGCTCCACATATGCTTCCATGTCAGAAACCATTCTGTCAGACCGCCCATCTGCTGCCATCTGTCACACAGCAACAACGTGGAATGGAATGTTGGCCATAAGGTTCAACCTCTACTACCATACCACCAGCATCTGCCTCTGGTGTTTCAAGCCAACATAATCAGATAGGAGGCATTGTTTTCTGAGCAGCCTTTGTACAAAAAGTGATTGTAAAGTTCATGCAGTCCTATAAAGTAGATTATCAAATGCTATTTTATTATTAGTGCCTTTATTATTATTTAAGAAGCAGGAGTAGCGTGCTCCTATTGTAAATTATGCATGAGAATTAGAAAAATTCTTAGGTGGCTGGGGGTACAAAGCCAATTAAAAGCCTAAACTGTTGAGGTAGTTTGAATATCTTATCTTAAATGATGAACAGAAAGCAGTGATGATCTTGTGGTTGAGATCATGAAATAAGTTTCAGGATTCCAAATTTTTCTGGCTCTGCCGTAAGATGTCATGGTTGGTTTCAGAGAAATAGTTTTCTTTGTGCCCAATTTCCACAATTCCAAAGGGGGAATAACACTGTAGTGACAGTGTAGATAAATCAATTTGTTCAAAAAAAACCCAAAACATTTCCTCAGCTGAATACAATTTTAAAAAGATACAAATTGAATGCCTCACAAAAAAATGCAGTGCAATGATATCTAATTATCTCTCTTTTAGAAATTAGTCCTGACATAATGCTTCTGTACATTGGCTTTAATTTACTTTTTAAAAAAGAAATTACTTTGGCACATATAAAATGCTTGTTTGCCAAAAATAATCAATTTATGGAGAAGTGAATGGCTTCCAGAACTGTGAATATTAAACGATGTTTTAAACATTTTCTGTGAAAACATATTGGTGGTTATGTTTGAATGCATGAATTCTGCATGTTGCAGTCATTCCTCCAAATAGTTTCTTAGTAATAGGAAACTTCCCTACCTTGGCTCTTCCACTGTCTAAAGACCAAATCCAATTCTCACTTGTGCGAAGGTTAGTGTAACTGTTTTCAACTGCTGCACTGGAGGTTACTGAGGATGCTACGTTTGGAAAAGATATTTGCAAACATGAAATCACAGAGCATACTTAACCATTTGATAAAAATCAATAAAATGTGTTAAACTTCCAGGAGTCCCTGCAGAAATCACAGAATCACAGAATGGCCCGTATCGGATGGGACCTCAAGGAACATGAAGCTCCAACCCCCCTCCCGCATGCAGGGCCACCAACCTCCCCATTTAATGCTAAACCAGGCTGCCCAGGGCTCCATCCAACCTGGCCTTGAACACCTCTAGGGATGGGGCATCCACAACCTCTCTGGGCAGCCTGTTCCAGCACCTCACCACTCTCTCTGTAAAGAACTTCCCCCTGACATCCAACCCAAATCTTTCCTCCTTCAACTTAAAACCATTTCTCCTTGTTCTGCTGTTATCTACACTTTCAAAGAGTTGATTCCCCTCCTGTTTATAGGTTCCCTTTAGGTACTGAAAGGCTGAGAAAAAAAGATCTTCACAATTGTTATGGTTTCCTGCTTCTCTCCCTTATTGCATCCCTTAATGTTTTGGTGAAATTTAGTTTAACTGGTATATTGACATCCCCATTTCACAAGTTCAGACTAGATTTTTCAATGTTTCTAATCACACAAATAGAAATTAATGGAGTTTTCATTTGGAAATCAGTACACAGAGACTTTTGAAAATACCCCTTGGCATTTATCAGCAGCTAATGTCTTTTAAAACTACACATTAGTGTCTTTAAAACTAGGATTAAACCCAGATGTTTAATGTTACTGAGCTGACTCAGTCCTATTTATGACAATGGGAGGTAGGTGCTGAAATACTTTTGCAGATTTGTTGTTGGGATGTAAGACTGTTTTACACTTCTGAGTTGGGATCAGTGTTCTTGTACACAGGCGTCTGATTATCCTTCTCTGGGGAATTTATCCCTTCTCATTCCCACATGTATTCACTAATTTTTAAGCTGCATTTCAATTCCTGTACTTTTTGTGGGATTTAGATGCCAAAATACGCTTTAAATCTTTACCTAATTGTTCTGTTTTAATCTCTATTATCTCAGACATAAATGTTCAGTGTGAGTAACAGAGTGATATAGTTAAGGTATTGGGAGTGGACAAGCTGCAGTAACACCAAATTCTACACGATTTACTCTGCTTTGCCAAATATGTCAACTCATATGATCCACAGTACCCTGGATCACTTGGAGCAGTTTGTTTTGAAAGAAATGTCAGTGTCCATCTATAATTGCATCACTGAGGATGAGTTAACAACCTAAAACGGTGGGTAAAAATTAGAAATGTGATCCACAGGGGAAATTAATACCACACCATTAAGAATATCAGGTATTTTGAACAAAGACCCTTCTATTTCAGGAACCAAAAAATGCTCCAGCATCATAGGATGGACCTAAAACCAAAAAGCATACTAAAAAATAAAGAATTGATATTGCTCTAGAAGGAAAAGATGATATAAAACATGAAATTCTACCTTGATGAAGACAATATAAAGCCATTAGAGTTCCAATTCTGCATCTTTTTATGCATAAGCTTCGCTTAATGCAAGTGAAAAGTCCCATTGGGTTTAATGGATTTGCAAGTGGGTTTTAAGCTGCTAGAGCACACACACTTGAAGTACAAGCTAGAATAAATTCCTTTTCTTGGAAAAGAGCTAATGAAAGCAATATCAAGCAATACCCTGGAGAATCACTCAGGCTTTGTATGAGTGAATGTACAAAGACTTGTAGGATAAGGACATGGAAAAGTAAATGATGTGGCTCTCCAGTATCTCTATTTAAACTCAATTTGTATGTGAAGTGTTTTGTTTCTATTGGCTCTTCACAAAACCTTGCTTTGTTTTAGATAGGTTTTTGAGTGTATTCGTTTTGGTTTTAGGGGCGGTAGTTGGAAGTGGGGAATTTTTTTTTTATTTTTTTATTTTTTGCTTAACAATTTAAGTATACAAAATAAAACCCATAATTACTCAGTTGGTTAATTGCATATTTTTTCTGGCTCATTGTTGTTATCAGTGGACAGTAATTTGTTGTCATGATGGTCTGCTGGGAAAAAGGTTTAGTCTAGTCCAGTGGTGATACAACAGATGGGAAATTTTGAATTACTGAATTATTTTTGAGTGCATTTCTTGACTGGCTTAAAGCTTCCATACTTGTTTCCTCATTCCATGGGGAAAAAGTATTACATGGGTGAGAAGCTGTCCTTTAGCAGAGCCAGGTTTTTGTATTGTCTTGCAGTGGTTGTTAGTGTTGTTGGTGCAACAAGCTTAATACTCTTTAAAATATATATATATATATATATTTAATAGACAGTATGATATAGTTTCTGTATATAAAGTAAAATAGCTGTTATTCAGAGAACGTTAGACTTTGAGCATTCTACGTGACAGTATCCAGTTGTTGCAGATGAGGGAGTTCATTTTATGTGCTGTGTTTTTTTGAGGTAGTATCCAGTGTTCTACCTCTTGGTTCATAGAATTCTTCCAGGTGATAGCAAACGAGCAATGCTCAAATCTCTTGTGCTCCGTTCATGATTTGAAAAATATTTTGGAAAAAGATGTTTTTAAATTTGAATATTTCTTTGACCTCATTCAGATTTTCTCAGTATTAGAATTACTGCCATGTAGTTAACTGTATTCAATTTTTGGGAATGTCAGGAGAGGACAAATGTAGAAGTTGTGGGTCTGTAAATGATGATGTAAGTGCTAAGGTAAAACTCCTTAACCAAGGAAAGAGGGAAAAAAATATATTCCTATAGCAGGGATGGATTATAACAAGAAGGGTACCCTCCATGAACACAGCCTATTTTCATTTAGCTCCCTTCACACCATTCTAATACTATTTTTTATGCAATCAAGTATGCCAGTTTCCACAGGAAAATATGTTTATATTGGGAGATTAGTAGGAAAGGTGGCTCCAGGTTTTCTCTTTTTTATAAAAAAAAGTGGCCTACAATGTGATCACAGTTGAAAATCTGTTTCACAGATTGTATTTGGCTAGAAACTGAGTTTAATATAAGTAAGTAAGGAAAAAAATCTCAGTTAAAAATATAAAGAAAGGATAGAGAGTTGGGTGGATTCCAAGTGAGAGATGAGGTGGTGTGGTCCTGCAACACCGGAGCATGCTAATTATGGATCTATTCCATGCCTTGAAGGCCAGTAAGAGATTCTTCACCTTGTTTCACTACTTCTTCTGGTATTAGAACGAGAAGACTAGCTTCCATCTTTTGTTTCATATTTGGAGGCCTTTAATGGGGCCTAAGTAGACGCTGCATCTTACCTTCCATGCTGTAGTGAATTTCATCCAAACAAACAGCTTTTACTTCCTCGAAGAAAAAAAACCCACACACAATAAAATAAAACAAAACAAGAAACTTTCTGAATTATTTAAACCCTATAAAAGCATCCCAAACCATTCAGTTCTGTTTGTTTTGGGTCTTGAAGAAAGCCTTCCTCCCAGTTGGGTTCATATTGCAATTTATTTTATGAGGACATTTTACACTAGGGAGAAGAAAAGGGATGTGGAAAGGGTAGATAACCATGTTAATTCAGAAGTAGCTCTTTTTAGAAAAGAATTGAGAGTCCCTTTTTCCATACTTAGCACTGTTTCTAAACTGCTGACAGAGCTGCTCTGCTGCTCAATATGAATCAAAGCTGGACACGGGCAAACTTTCACTGAAATATTGCCAGGAGTATTTTGAAAGTAGAACTATATTTTATGTTCAAATGTTGCATTTTTATCTTAATTTTCTGTCCCTTTTGACTACTATTATGAGATTAAAGTTAGATGGATAATGTCATTTGAGAAGCTGGGTTGAAGTTAAATTGCCTGAGTCAGTTCAAGCAACCAGAAACAAAGCTGCATTCTTCTTGGGTTTTAAGGATTACTGCTGATGGCCAGAAAGGTCTTTTGTGACATTGATATGAAGCAGTGTTCATGACAGCACTCAGTCTTGATTCTCTGCATTTAACTGGAGTACTCTTCTTTCCTAGCAGCTGCTCCTATCATCCATTCATGGTTTTCGGTTTTCCTCAAAGAATCTCTTCATATAAAAGAAACCTCAGGTCAATCCTTATGGGCATTTCATTGGTATCAAGATATCTAATAATTTAATCAGTGTCATAATAAAGAATGTTTTTCTATCGTCTGGCTGGCTAAACATGATAATAAACAGAAAGGCTGTAACCATATGGTACTGCTGTCAGGGGGCCTTGGCATATGGTGGCACTGGGGTGATGTGTGCTTGATTTCTGTCTGAAGGCTTGTGGTAGAAGTAGCAAGTAAACATCTGGCAATCTTCAAAGCTTTGGTCTGCTCTTTGCTCTATGTCTTCACATCACATTCCCGCAGTTTGAAAACTGAGGTAATTTGTTTGCTGTTCTGTAATAGCGTGTTTCTATTCCATCAAGAATTGTTACTGCCAGTGTTCAGGTGTTCAGTCAATACTGTGCATGTATTCTTGTGTCTATTTAAATGGTAAAAGCAGAAAAATTTTGTGCTGTGTAATAAAAACAGTATGCACAGGTTGCATGGATGACTTTACTGAATATCTGAGAAAATACTGCAGTACTTAAATGCAGAAGTATCCTCCAGTTTTTTCATCAGTTCAGCAGAAATATTTCAAGTGGGTGAAGGTAAAATAAAAAAAGTTCACTCACAAGTGGAGGTACAAGAAAGATACCATTTGTCATTGCAGTGAGGTTGTGTGTCATTTCTGCAGGCACCTCCTAGGAGGGGAAAACCTGGGAGATGCAAGCAAGAGAAATCCTTCCATCAGCATGAAGGAGAAAATGCACATCCACGGGGAGACCAAGATTCTTCTTGGGACAAGAAAGTAAATACTGAGGAATGGATTTCTTAGCTAAAAGAAAGAGAACATTAGGATGATGTGGGGACCATAGCAGTATTTTAGTGGTCAGGACGGAAATCTTAACTCTTTTGAAAGGAGTGACAGTTTTCCAATGACACTGCTTGGCTGGTATCACAGCACTAGAGCGTCCTGGCAGCTCATAAAAAGGTATCTTAGCAGTAGGGGTACTGGGGAGATGTCTTCCCCATGAGAGGCCATGAGTAGCTCTGAGATAAGTGGCAGAAGGTAGAAGGGGTGTCAGAGATCCCCTTAAAAATACAGAGAACAACAGAATTACCTGTAGGGCTGCAACTTTGCCTGCATCATAACATGCTGCCCTGGGCTTGGCCCACTGGGGTACAGTGCAGCCCTGTTTGCTACTGATCATTCAGACTCATGAAAAAGTACAGCTAATGTTTGAAGCCGTGCATGTTTATGTGTAAAATACATAGCGGTGGCTGAGGAGGAATGTAACTTGTTTAAACTGTGTCAGAGCTGTTAGCATTGCAGCAGGAATTTGGGCCCTATCTCAAAGCATAATTTAGATTGTTTAACCTAGCAGCAGGAGAAGCGTGAACTTCCAAAGTGTAAATAGTACTTCCAAAGTGCCATGAACTTCCAAATGCATCTAGGACTTTACAGGGTATCACTGATGAGAAGTGGAATCCTGACCTTGAAGCCAATGGGAGTTTTGTCATTGATGTCACTGGCTGTGGAATTTTAATCCAAAAGATGTCTTCATTGCTCAGGTAGAAATAATGTGTAAGTGCATTGAAGAAATAACCCTAGTTGAGAAAGGAAAGTGCAGGAAAATAAGTGTTTTAAGATTGCTTTTACTGTTTATTTTTTAATGATGATCTTTACACCCTATCTCTCATTTCCTGTTTTGAGAAATGTGTTTTCATTCTTTCTCCCTTCATTGCTTTGATAACCTTTCTTCTAACTCTCATGTCGTATAAATGGGAGCGATACTATTTCATTGCCAATCAGTCCAGAAAACATGCATTTTATTCCTATACATCTCCAAGACGTTAGGATGGATGTCACAAGCAATTATTAGTAGTGGTTAGGTTAAGAAAGTATTTAGAGCTGTATTCCCTATGTGTTATGCAAAGTGCTGCCTCAGTGTATGTTCTTAATAGTCCTTTAGTAGGTCATCTGTCTAAAACCTGGGAGAACAGTATTCATGGCTATCTTAGGAATGAATGTATTGCATCTAAGTAACACATTGGCATTTTAAAGAAAATGCTCTTTGAGAATCATTTTATTTCACTGTAAATCGTGCCAAATGAAATACAGTTTTGTACAGTTGGGCAGTACATCAACAGCAATGTAGTAAAAGCAATGAAGATAATTTTTGTGGTGTTTCAGGTTGCTTTTACTGAGCATGTTCTGGATGAAGACTAAACATCCTAATGGTAACAATTTATTCATGTGAATTCCCAATTGTTGCTGCAACTGTTGATAGGCATCCCAAACTGACATCCTTTGTCTTCTCCCTGATCATAAAATAAACACTGTTTTTCTCTATTTGTTGTTCCGTATCTCAGAGATTTCAGTGGGGATATCATGAAATGGAAATTCTTTCAGTAATTTGTACTTCTTATGTCTAAAAGCTGTCAGTGAGGAAAAACCCAAATATAACATCTTCTTAACTGCTTGATGGGAATTATTTTCTCAGTGGCCTTAATGCTGCTGATCAGGAAAATTCTAACAAAAATCTTCCTTTTATTCCTTTTTGTAATTATACAGCTCTCCAGTTGCAACTAGCAGCATTCAGTATGTGCTGGAGAGATTTCTGTCTCAAAGAAACTGCTTTATGAAAGCAAAGATTAGGTTGTGCATATTCTGAGTGAGGCACCTTCTCCTAAAAACACCAGACAGTCAGTAATAACCATCAGGGGGAATAGGCTGGATAAAATTGATAACCAGCATAGCAGGTTATCAATTTTGCTAAGTCTAGCCTAGTGTCAGCCCTAATTGCACATGTTGGAGGAGATCGATTTTGTCTCTTAAAATAGTTAGCAATGCAGTCTTAAGGCAAACTTTTAGTTTTTCTTGGTATTTATACAGATTCTGTAATGCTTTATGTAGAGAGGAAACATATATCACAAGGAAATATTCCCTGTGGTTTTGTTGATATAAAGGATTGCTCTCAGTTCTCTGCATTAATGCACTTGTTTGTAAGGGAGGCTTGTAAGAGAGGAAACCACTCTTGTTTTTTAGCTAGACTCCTAGAAGGAATGCAGTTTCCACAGTGCAATCAGAAGCACAAGCAAAATTTAATCTTCTGCTTCTAGGATGAAATAGAACATTTTCTCAGTAGGAACATGCACACTGTGCTAGTAAGGCTCACAGGCAACATTGCCATGGCCAACTTTTACAGTATTTTTTCTTAATGCTTCCCTCCAGCTCCTAGCTCCCTTGAACGCCCACGCTGCCTCTTCGGCCCAAGCATAACGTCAGCCCTGATAGTGATACACGTGGCTCAGTGTGCTGTGTAGCAGGAAAGCCATGCCACACGTGAAAGTGATACTTCAACATATGCACACTGTGTAACAGGATTGGCAAGTGCAGCTCAGTGGGATTTTGGTGAGATTTGAGGCAAGACTTTGAAGTACTAGTTCAGTGCCCTAGAGGTGAACCAGGGAGACAAGAGAAACAATGTTTTCGCTCAATTTCGCCGTTACATACTTTTCTAAATCATCAAAATTGCACTGTTCCATGGAAAGTTGAAAATTCTGGGAGCACACCTTCTGGAAGGCATTTGGGACAGAGTGTTTCCAACTGGAAAAAAAAATAAATTGGCATATCCATAAATTCTGTATCTCAGTGGGAAAAGAGTGGGGAAAAGCACTTTTGTAACACAGGAGTAAATTCCTGCATGAATTCTGAAATAGAAGAGTTCATTTTACTTTACTTTACTTCAATAAAAAGCTAAAATGAAAACAAAAAACAAAAAACAATAACGGGATGCCATTCAGTATTCCAGTAATAATCTCAGAATAGGAAACAAATAGAGAACAATGCAGTAACCATTAACTATCCCAACAGTGACTGAAATTTGTGCCCATAGTCAAGGAAAATGAGGGATGTAACTGTGGTACTTCAGATTGAAGAGAATTAGTTATTTATTGGTTTTTCATTGGGGCCAGGATACTGAAGGAAAAAGAGAAATTCACATGCTTGGAAAGAGGAAATATACAGTTAACAGAGTATGAGAAATACTTGTGACAGCACAAATTTATGTGCTCTTATTGAGAAAATGGGACTTAAGTGAGGTGTAAGGAGTATACAAATCTTGTGCCAGCACTCCGCACAGGAGTGAATTTCATCCAGCATGAATAAGGGTCTTTCATTTACTTTGTTTATTTTCTGCAGTCACTGTGTCTAATTCCTAACAGTGTGTTTTTCAAATGGTGTTTTCGTACAGCATTGTGCCACCTTGAAATCAAATACTGAGTTTTTATAGGGAAGTTATTATATTGCTTGAATTTAAATCAGTGTGTTGCTTCTATGGGTTACTAAAATGTTTGTAAATCCATGTTAACTTATTAAATGCTGTAGTTCACAACAAGCACTTAACATTTTTGAACTAAACTGCATGAAAAAAAAGGAGCATTTGAGACGTAACTGGATTTTTCTCTGTCAGCTGTGTAGTTTGTGGTACAGCACCTGATATTACTGACATTATTTATTTTATGAGAGCATTTCATAAGTGTGATATCCTGTTCACTGTAGCTTGTGGCTGCAAATTTTGCCACTGTTTCACTGTTAAACATATTTGTGAAGTGTGATTTCAGTATATTGAACAGTCAATTTAATCTTTTAAACATTTTAAGTATCAAATTTCTGAATGAAAAAGGAGTCTGATTTCTTTTAATAAACAAACTCTATGCATGGTATTAGTGTGGCTGAACTTTCTTTTAGTATATGTTCTATAATGCTTCCTTACTAATTTAGTGTGCCTGTAGACTGTCTATGACTTGAAGGTAATTTGCCTTTTCATCAACAATTTTTTTAGGTCAAATGCATGTAAAGTAGCCTGCACTGAAAGGACCTCACAGAAAAGTTTGGATTAGTGTGGTTTGAAATAATTTGTTCATTGTTATTACCAGGAGCAATGTAATTGCCTTCTGTAATACAGTCAGAGCATAATATATTTGTTTTCACATATTATTCTTTTTTCATATTTCTTGTGTTCAGCCAGATAGTTACTGTTTTTAATTATTCATCTCTGTATGTGTATGATGTCTGGTGTATGTATGTGCATGTGTTTGCATCTGTAATTTGTCTATTCAAATATAATTCATAATTTATTGGTAGATATGCTTTTGTAAGGATAGATGCTAAATTAAATTTAAATTTATTGAAAGATATCTGTGATTGGGATTACTTCCAAGATACTCATAGATGCAAAGACCACAAATATTTGTAATGTTTTTCTTGTTTTCATTTTGCCATCAGACATTTATTAATAATTCAGTCAGTATTAAAGTAGATTAATTCTCTGGTAGTTTCTTAAAGCCAGATTCAGATATTGTTTCAATATATGCAATTTGTACAGATTGCAGGAAAAAAAATTATCAGAGCAACACTAAAACAGTCTTCTTCTTTACATGTGCAAGCAATCTTACTGTTGAACTCTGGAAATTAGGTCTGTAATTTTATGAGAGTAGTTTCATACAGGAGGGGTATGCATCTGCTTTTCTTTCAAATATTGAAATGCATCTTGGCTTTATGGTAGTTGGAAATCTTAATGTAAACATTTATCTAAGCAATGGTAAACTCTGCCTCAAGTGTTGTTTCAAAGCGAGTTATTTTCATCCAACAAGTATACCACACATTGAAATCAACGCAGCTGTTTTGCAGGGAAGCTGCATTCAGGGAGACATTTTGTGGCACTGAACTTCTCCTAGCTTTGGGGATACTTTGAATTCACCTCAGTGCAAAAAGTAGTGTAAATCTTTTGGTTTTTTTTTAGTGTTTTACAAATAATATGTAAAGTATGAGTACATGGGTATGACATACATGCATACTCTGGCTCCCTCCCAGAGGTTGAAAAAAAGCGACGAGCATTAGGTTATCACATTAGATAATAAATAAGAAGGAAGAGTTGTGATATTCTAATGGATATGGATGCTTTTTGAAATTCTTATGTGATGCAAATTGTAAATTTGCAACTGATTCAATGTCTGTAATGCATGTGATACAAACTCCTCTGCTTTACGGATTACAGCCAAACCAGGGTCCTCTTAAGCCATTATGTTCTGAAGCAGTACCTCTTTTCCTGTTGTCATTGTGCTTTCAGGGCTCATGTAATGCCCATTTCAACAACACAGCTGGATTAATGTTTCCAAAGATGCTATTTTACTCAGCCATAGCAATCTGCCAAAGTGTATGGCTAAGGTATAGACTTCTGAACCTAGGAATGAAAAAGCTGTGATGTCAGCTCTCGTTACTTATGTGTCGTGGGGCAAATGTGACAATATAGTGCTGTGCTGTGAAAATCAGGATAGTCATTCATCAGTGACCCTTCAGGTGTTCATCCTTGTGTTCATGCATGGTATCATTTTCCTTTGGTCATCTTACACCACAGCTGTTTAGACTAAGTTAGAATCATAGAATCATAGAATCATAGAATCACCAAGGTTGGAAAAGACCTAAAAGATCATCCAGTCCAACCGTTCACCTATTCCCAATAGCTCCCACTAAACCATGTCCCTCAACACAACATCCAGCCTTTCCTTGAACACCCCCAGGGTGTTCAAAATTCTTCAGATAAGTAAAATCTCAAGTATAGGGTAATAATGCAAGTGTCACACTCATAGAAGAACAAATTTCCATTGCCAAAAAGCTAGGTTTCATGCTACATCCAAGGAAAATGTATGTATAGTTATATGAATTTGTGAGCAACTTTGGAGAGGCAGTTCTCTCTCTCCTTCCTCTTCTCACCACTCTCAGCTCCCTTGTCTCTTAAACAAATGTGCAAATCATCTCTCATCAGACTCTGTAAATGATGCAGAACTTTTTATCCTTTCAGAAAATATGCTGTCAAACCCGCCAAATTTGGTGGGGTTTGGAGGAAACTGGAACCATCACAGGGGGCAATATTCATTCAGCTAGTACCACTTAGTGACACAATTGTGATGCTTATCTGCCCCCAGTATTTCACAGGAATCTCCAAAAGATTTGTCAACAATATGATACAGTTTTTCTGATAAACTCCATAAAATGCAGGAGAATGTCTGGTTCTCAGCATTATTTTTTACCTTTCCTAAGAAAAACCTGTAGAGACGGGTATAATGCTGTAGTTCTCTTCCTTTGGTCACACTGGGTGAAGTAATGCTATGGATGCTCCTTTGGAGGTGGTGGGGACCTGCTCTGCTGCTGGAAGTTGATCTCATACCAGCGTGAAGAAGGAGCAAGGCTGACTTGTACCATATGAGAACTTATTTGCCTCCTTCTATGGACTGCAATGAGATGAATTGGCCACAAAATCATGCACTGACCACATATCGTATGTTTTCACACATGTTAATATGTGTGTGGCTTAGGTCCAAGTAAATCATCTGAAACAGTGCTGTTAATAGGCAGTATTTCCTGGTTTAACAGTCCTTTGTGGCCTGATATCTCAACCTATACTGAGCGTAGTTTCACCTGCAAACTTTGTTGCATTTGAAGGGAGAGAAGACGTTCCAGGGGAGCCTTCATTCCTCCAGCAGCACACTTTTACCCACTGCGTGCCCGGGGCCAGACTGCAAACAGCTCAAAGTGGTCAGAATCTGTTATCAAACAAATCAGAGCAGAAAGTCGTATGTCAGACTGGGTTCCTCTTTAACATATTTTCATTTATTGCAGCTTTCTTTTCTCTAAACTATATAAAGCAAGTCTCTCTATAAAAACAGTAAAATATATTAATGTTCTCTGTATTGTTTAGATAAAGAGAAAGGTATGTAATATATGCAAATATAATCTTCATGGTGTCCACTTTGACATTTAGAAAAAAGCGACTTTCTCGGGCAAAGATCTGTCATCACAGAATCTCATACCAAGGTTGGCAGGAACTTCTGGATCCATCTGCTCAAGCAGGGACACCCAGAACAGGGTTCCCAGGCCCATGGCCAGACAGCTTTTGAAGCTCGTCAAGGAAGAAATACCATAACCTCTCCGGGCAGCCTGTCCCAGTGCTCCATCATCCACACAGCACGGATGTGCTTGCTGATGTTTAGACAGAACCTCCTGTGTCTGTGCTCAATTGCCTTTTGTCCTGGCACTGGGTGCCACTTAAAGGAGCTTGAACTGAGTGGCCTTGCCGTCGGGTAACAGAAACACCACAAGTCCTAGGATGGAAGTCAGCCCTGTGGCATCTTTGCCCATGCTAGAAAGTTAGATTGTCTGACTAGTAGCCTGTCCCTGAACCCGAACCTGTCCAGTTCTCCTCTGTGTTCAAAGATAGAGGTGGATAACGTTCTTTGCCCATCTACCCTCAGTCATAGAGAAAAATGAATAACTGGCTCAATATATTCTGAGGTACATTCTGAAGCAAAGAGTTTCAATATCAAATAATCTTTTACCTCTCTGCCCTTCTTGCTGTGAGAACACTAAGGATGTATTAGAATTTAGAAAGATCTGCACTGTCAGAATTGTTTCTGACTGTACTGAATGCACACTTAGCTTTCATTTTCTCTCCTTTTTATTTAGATTTGTGGATTTTCTGTATAGTTTTTTACAGGCTGTTTCATTTTTAAAACTGAAGTTGTCTGACTTGTTGGATGATGTGAATATTCGCCCATACCCAGTTTGAATTTCTGAGTCAAATAATCTCCAACAATTATTGTTGAACTATAGTCTGTCCGTTAGGGAAAGATTCAGTGGCAAATGAAATATTCTCCACCGATTGTTACCCTGTTTCACTGGTTCATTATTATGACAACCTTTTAATGTCTTTTTTTTTCTCACATTAAAAAAAAAAAAAATCAATCAATATACCCAGAGTTTCTCTATTAGTTTAATAATGATCATGTTAAGAAAGGAGTTGTAGTTTGCTTCAATTCACTATATATTGGAAATGGCATTTTTGGTGATCTAGATCTTAATGTAGGGAAAAACTGGCTTTTTTGGGGGATTCATTTGGTTTGATCTCATTTCCTAGGATTTTCTACTGCTTCTGTGCCATAAAAGCTGCTTTCCCTGTTTGAGCTTCTTAGTAGAAGTCATATAGCAGGCTGTCTCCTTGTCTCCTTGTGTTTGCATGACCTAAAGTTTCTCTTTAATTCCTGTTCTTTTTGTCAGGTAATCCCTGACTACTTTTACTCTTAAATAAACATTTCCTGAATATCCTAAATATTTTCCTAAAAGGAATGAGAGCCTTCTTGTCTTCATTCTTCTTCAGTCGAAGAGTGCCCTCAGTTTCTATGTACTTCCAGTGGACTTAAGCTTTTGCCAGAACGCAGAAGACAACGATACAGTGCAAAATTCTTGCTCTTTTCATAGCTGGAACAGACACAAGCACCAAATCCATGGCATTTGTTTTGGCCTAATTCCTCAAATTTTAAGCGCCACATTTCAAACTGTGCTATTTCAAACAGTCCATTGTTTTGTTTCTCTGGACGTTTTTGGAGATAACATCCATGTTTTATTTTTGTTTGTGTTTTGGTTTGTTTTTTAAATATGTATGTTTCAGTGGCATATAATTTGTCCTTTCTTTTTCCTCCTTATATATTTCCTCCTATATTTTGGAATAGTGAATTCCAGTGATACTCTTACAGTTTCCACTTCTCTTCCTACATAAAACCAGAAATATAGAAGTGAAAAATCTCAATAATCTCAAAGCAGGTGACCCTACATTAGTCTGTAATGGTTCTGAACATGTGCCAAATGGTCTTTAACAAAGCTTGACCAGAGGGAGAGATCTGGACATGTGTATGCTTTTGAATAAATACAAACATCCTGAGTGAGATAGCCAAGGAGGTCATTTTGCATTCTGCTGGATATTCTTGAAATTAAGTACAGCAGTTTAGAATGTTGCTGCTGCCATGTTTACAGAAAGAAAACATTCCTCTGGAGAAAATGTGCTGTGGTAGTCCAAAATTGTATCTGCTCCGTTGTGCTTCTGTGTACATATTTTAATAAAACTTTAAGAAACCATATCATTCTATCGTCCAGGTAGCATCTTGAAGACAGTTATAGGTAAAGTAGCTCTGTACTAATCTACAGTTTAAAGAAGGGATGAAATTCCTCATTCCCTCCTTTCTCATACCTGAATTCATACATGCTTGCTCTCATGACACTGAGCTTGCTCCATTGTTTTGTTCATGAAATAAACTAAATCCAAATCAAATAAGATTTCTTTTCTAAAGTTTTTTTTGTTGTTGTTGTTGTTTGGACCATTGCACAAATTGAGATTAAATGTTCAGTTCCATTTTGTAGCAAAACCACAGTCTTGTAGCTTTTTCCATGGTGAATTACAGAACAGTTTTGCTTTCAAGGATGACAGACATGGACTTGGTTAGACTGCTCTATCTGTCTTAACTTGGGTTTCTTATGTTCTTCTATAGCAAAAACTGACTCGTCAGATGTTTTTATTGGCTTGTCACCTTTACTGTTATAAAAACATTAAAAAGAGAATCTATTAAAACCAGATTTTAAAAGGCCTGAAAATCTTAAATGTGCTTTGCAGTTATGTGTACAGGGTCATTTTAGTGATTGTCTGAATCTTCATTAAGTTTTTTAATTCTCAAAATCAGCTTGCCTAATTTAAGAGTTCCTTAGGCGCTTTAAATGCTGTATTTCACTGTTTCACAAGGGAATGGATTATTAAACTGAAATCCATGAAAAGTTTCAGCTAAATTTCTGTCGTAAGTGTCAGGGGAGGATATGGGAGGAAAAACAGTCTTTGGAGCAAGATAAGAATTGGTGCCACCTAGAAGGCAATGCGTTCAGCAGAATGTCACAAGGAGATCTTAGTTCAGAAATTCTGGGAACAAAGTTGTAGGGAGCAGCAAAATTTGACCCATTTGAACTGAAATGGAAGTTCCAGAAACAAAAGTAGCAGTGCAAAAATATAATCCATCTTTGTATTTTCTGTGGCATATGAGCTTAGATCCTACAGTTTTGTGGATTTATCCCCATTTGTAATAGCTTGGGATATATTTGCCAAAATATTAGAGAAACATGAAGTTTATAAACACTGAGTCTTTGTATAACAGAAGTGAGTTTTAATATGCAATACTTTCCTGAAAAGCACTTTGTAATAAGAGATGTGATTAAATGAGATATCCTGTTATATTAACAGAGGTGTTAGTAGTCTTTTTACTTCCTTCCTACTGCAGAGGTATCTCTAGCCCTCCAGTGCCTTTTTCTGTGCATCTGTTTATTGCATTTGCTATAAAGGGACGGATCGTTCTTGACCTGCAGTTATCTTTTATTGCTTCATACAAGTCTTTAGATTTATTTTTCTCTTCTAAAATGACTTTTTACAATTTTGGATCAAAACTGTATAAGATGTTCTGATAATAATTTCATGGAACCAGATGCATACACTTATGTTTGTAATGTATTTGGTTTCCAAGTTTTTGTATATGGAAAAATAATAAAATGTAGTGTTTAAAAAAACATTCATTCTTGGACTAGACTACAAACTGAATCTCTGGTCCTTCTTTACATCCTTGATTTCTAATCTTGCTTCGTTTGGAATACTTCCTTTGCATTTACAAATACTGGGTTGCACCATGCTTATCAAGCTTTTCCTGCTGTTTCCACATGCAGAAAAAATATCACGCATATGTATCTTTCTCCTCCAATGCTGGCATGCACTAAAAAAGAAGAAAAGAAGTCATACAAAGCTATTGAAAAATACTGGTGTGTATCAGATGTGAAATACACGTTTCTAATGAACACTGTGAAATACAGATGCTCATCCAGGATTGTCTTACCATTTGGGTTTTATTTTTTTAAGAATATTTCTTTGACTGGTCAATTTTTCTGTGTTTGGAAATAGTGCAGTGACAAGCACTATCAACCATTTTCTTTTATGAATGTTGTAAATGGGGCTGACTTTGCTTGTAGGTTTAAAAAGTCAGTCATTGTGGATTTTACACCTACCTATGAACTGACACGTAATAGATTTGGGCTTCTATTCATATAATAACAATTCCTCTTTCACCAAATGGACATTATTGATTCTAAAAATACACGTTTCTGTTCAGTGTCTTTTTTAACTCGCACTGGTTTTACATTTATTCAATTCTTACCTCTATCCAAATGTACACATTACTTTGGAGTGCTTGGGTATAATTGTGTTGTCAAAATCAAGACTGAATTGCCCAGGACTTTAATAGGAGGAAGACCAAAACTGAGTGAACATTAGAGAAGCATTTTATAAAAACTGGAAATGAAATCAATCCGTATACATGCATGCAGACTTTCAATCTCTTGCTGTAAAATAGATTTAGGAATCACAGATACAATCGAAAAACGAGTAGGCATGATTTCTGTTGCATAAGAGACTGGTGTGGACTGTGGTGTACCTTAGAGCAGGCTGAAGAATTCCGTGTTACTAAATGACCAACAGACTGTCCTTCAGGTCTGTCAGCTGTGTTGCCTCTCTACTTGATGTAAAGATATACCCTACAAGACACTATTTGGTTAACTGTAATCGAAATGACACCCTTTATGCTGGCTGAGCAGTACAGAGAAGGTAAAGACAAGAGTCTGGTGCCGGAGCCTTCTTTTAAGGTAGCATCCTAATCTTCTTGGAACATGTGATGAGCTGTTTTCCAAGATTCTGCTTCCATTGCTTTCTGGAGATGGGATTCGATCAAAATGCATCTGAGGGAAAGGTGGGAACATGAAGAGAGGGCAGAAGGCGGTTGAGAGCCTGTAACAGTGTGGGGTTGTGTATGGTTGCAAGTGGATATGGTTGCTCAGATGGTGTCCAAGGTCCTTTTGTTTAGATGTAGCCACTACCCACAGATCTGCATTTGGAAATGTCTGCTCTTTCACAGTAGGAAATAGGGAATGTTCTGTATCTTTATAGGTTATAAAGTAAGAGTTCCACTTCTGTTCAGAACTGTCAAGAGCTGTAGAGTGTGATGAGGGCTGTGATGGGTGATCATTTAGGAGAAATTCAGAGGGAATTTTAAGAGCCACCAAAAAGATTTACTTGCACAGTTCTCACTAATTAGTTAGTTTTAAAATTGCCACTTTTGGATTATGAAAAAAAATTAAATATAAAAAGAAATGTTTTCAGAAACAGAAACTTTCATTTTAAAATGTATGTATACTTTGAGACAAATATTTTTGCATCTGGGTTATCTTTTGCTTTATCAGACTGTAACAGCTTCTTTTGGTATTCTTTTTCTCTATCTGGATATGATAACTTTATTTTTTCATTTTTTTCAACCTTTTATTTTTTTCATTTGGGACAGTAATCCTGTGGTACAAAAAAAAATACAGCATGAGATTTGATGTAATCAGTAGCCGAGAATTTAGACTTTTTAGTCAGAATAAAATTTGACTGAACTTACTGAGATGTTGCTCACAAAATAATATTGTAGGGCACCCACATTACAAGAGCAACAATGCTTTTACTTCTTGTAGCCAAAGTACACTGGCTTGCTTCTCATCCAAACCTGTCTTGAGGCAGAATGATATTGGTACCAAAACACAGGGTGCCAGGATGAGATTTTTCAGTATTTTGAAGGTAAAGTACTGTAATGGGTCACTTAGTAAAGCTTTATCCTGTTATCTCTACTCCAAACTTGCTCCATTTTATTAACACCCCCCTCACAAATCCTTTAATGCAATGGAGAGAATCCAGGCTCCTTTGTTTTGAGTACATGTTAACTAAGATCATCTGTACTAAGATCATCTATGTCCTCTGATAACCAGCTTCTTTTTCCTAGACTTCTTCCATTTGAAAATATTTGGCCTATTTGATCTACATTTCTGAAGAGCTTAGAAAACATCAAAACCATAAGTTTGCCTGAGACCAAATTTCTTTCATTGAGAAGACAGTGTAAGTGGCCCAGGGAGACTCTGCAATTTCCCTCTGTGGAAGCCTTTATGTCTCAGCTTGAAAAAGCCATGTGACAAACTGAACGAGGCAGTCTCCAGGAGTCCCATCAAACCAACATTTTTGTGATTTTTTGAGTTCTTGTTTTTCCCATTGGTTTCCACCAGAGCTTCATTTCCATCAGGGATGGTCATGATCTTTTAACCCGTTCAAGGAATGGCATGACAAGAAAGCAAGAAACTTGGCTTCAGGGGAATTCATTAACCCTTTAAATAGCACTTTACTCATGCCAGTCAGGATAAGATTGTACTGCTTGAATAGATGTCATGGTTTCACAGTACAAAATGTTCAGTGTCAATACTGCCTTGAGTTACTCATATATCCCAATTATTCAGGAAAAGGATGGAGTATGGGCTGTGCTGGAGTCAGCTTAAGTAATTTATTCTATCCTTAAAACAAAAACAAACAGAAATTTCTTGAATAAGAAGTTTTATCTTACTTAAAAATGATCAATTCATAAACATGACTGGCACTACCAAGGGGTAAAGAGGTTATGAGATGGATGTGAGAATGGTGTTGGAGGCACAAGGATAAAGTTGTGGATAGTTTAATGCAGTGTTTCTCTCACGTGCTTTATAACTGGAAACTGTAACCCTGAGTGTCTGAAATCTGTTCATACCTAGGGGAAAATCACAGAGTGGTGAGTGGAAGGAAAAAGACTTCTCAAGAAGTTGATTAGTTTAATCCTCAAACTGTCCTGTATTTTCCATCTGTGGAGTTTACAACTGAGGCTGGTTTGCCTAAACTTAGATCTGTAAAGATGCATGGAGTGAATACCTGCTTGCGTGTATCCTAAGATAGGCAAAATCCCACTGCCTGGAGTTATTCCTTTCGTGTTGGAGATCAGGTCATAGCAAGGACTTCTTTTGATCTTCTCAAATGCTCCATTGCATTCAGTTGTCTTCCCATGTACTGCTGTTGACCTGTGTAAAATTAAATGCCTCTTCTGTGAGCTAACATTGGTGAAACGTTTGAAGAGACAGGCTTCAAACTGCATCTTCAGCGGTGTTTCTATATTATTCTTCCTCCAAGATTTCAAGCATCTTTTGCAGGAAAAGCAGCTGTCTGGAAAGTAATTTGATAGGTTTGCTTTGGGCAAGTTTAGACATGTGTTTTAACATAATACAAAATGTAGTTCATAATTTGATAGAGACATGTTCCTCTCTGTAACGGATACAACAGACAGATGGGGGAGCACAAGTTTCAAGAGAGACAATTATGACTCGCTTGCGAAACATGCTTGTTGCACAACAGCTGCTTGCCAACATCAGCTATTCTTTATGTCCTACAGCTGTGCAAATCTATTTTAAATTTTTAAAATTGTTTTAGAGAGACAAAAGTATATTGTTTGATTTAATACGTTTTAAATGTGTGGGGTTTTTTTTTTGTTTTTTTGTTTTTTTTTTTTTTTAAGCATCTGGAAAGTTTTGAAACGAAACGCTTTCAAAATGAAGAATTAAATACTTCTTTTGAAGGAATGTAGCAAAGACAAGTTTTTAGTATGCTTTTGGCTGAATTTAATCTCTGGTTGATTTGGAGACTTAATTTAAACACATCAAATTGAAAAAGAACAATGTAATTTAGAGAGATGAAGGAGGAGTAAGAAGATCCTTTAAGAAGTCAAGGAATTATTTAGTCTTAATAGTTTTCAGGCTGAAATGTAGGTTTTCTAGACATATTTTTTCTAGTTTTTACTGAAACATTTCCTCTTTTGCCATTTTTCTACTCATATTTTTTGTAAGTTGCCCTTGCCAAGCTCCACTGCAAATTTTAAACTATGATGGCTGTGTGGCTTCAAAGTTTGAGAAATATTTAAATCAATTTCCTAATGAAAATGTTCACTGCCTGAAATACAGCAGCTCATGCTTATATAGTCATTTTTTTCAGTCCTCAACATGTATTTTATTGCTCAGTGAATAAGAACCAAACATGCTCTCTGTTGTTAGAATTATAAGTGGAAAGTTTATCCCTTCTGTCACAATTTTCATAGCTTTCTTGGAGAACCAATTAATGTATATACATTTTAGTAGTAGCAGGTTTTAATTGTTTCAGAACCTTCCTGGTAGTATGGGATGATTTAATATTTCATGCGGTTTCCTTTTCTGCTTTTGTACTTCAAAGAGTGGTGAACAAATTAGCGAGAACTTCAGAGCCAGCTACTGTCCTGTAGCTGCACAACTCCCACCAGCTCCAGCTCACAATCCCTTCTTAATGGCTTGAAATGGATACGTCCTTATGGGCCTAAATCTGCATCTGATGACTGAACTCTTCTGATGGCAGTGAGAACTAAGCATGTGGTAAAGCTGCAGGATCAAACCCTTAGGAAGCACATTACGCTAGAGTACAGCTTAAGGCAGCTTGTCTGCCTTGGCTTCTTTAACTATAATTGAAGTAATATATTTTAATCTGTATCTCATCTTCTTTGACTTAATGTGAGGAAGTAAATTAACAATAGCTCATTAAGTACAGTAATTTATTCATACATCGAATAAGTTATATAGATACCTTAACTGTGTTTAAAAATAGATTGCACTACAAGCAGAAAATTTTCTGGTGATTTTCAGCTTACTTCTTTCAGAGCTATTGTTAATAAAACTTTCTATTTAGTATAGAATCTTTAAAAATAAAAATAAAAATGATGTCAAGTATGGAATTTTTTAAAAAGGGGAAGAAAATATAAGTATTAATTTCAATCTGGGCACATAATAGCTATAAGGGCGCATTTTCAAACCTATATAATTAAGGGCTTTAGGAGGGTTAGAAGGCAGCTTAAGTCATAGGATTTTTAGCTGAAGTGCAGTCAGTCATGGGCTGTGCATAACAATCTGGATTTTTTCCTCCGCTGATCAGCCTGAAGGACAGTAGAATGATGAAACTATTACAGAATCCAAATCATGACTCATATATGTCCATTACTCTAAGCATAGGAATACAGTAGTACTGTTTGCTTTTTCTGTTCATAACTATAGGAATAAAATGAGCATGAAAATAATAACTACTATGTAATCCTTTCCCGGAATATTTTAGACATTAGCCATGTTCTCATAACATTTTTGGCACAGATAGATGATTGGATAGACAAATAATCTACCACCTTTAATCTCCTACAAGTAGATACTTTTTCTGAGTATCGACTTTGCTCCATCTTCATTCTTCCCATGTCAGAATCTTCGTAACTGTCATCCACTGCTTGAAAGTGCCTGATTTTGTTCTTTTCTGACTTTGAGGTTATAATGTTTCACAGTCGTTTTCTTCACAGATCCCTGTGGTAGCTTATTGTCTTCCACTTAAGAGCTGAGATCTCTTCTAACAGACTGTCATACTTGGTGATGGTGAGGAATCACCAACAAAATCCAGATGACCTCTCTCACTTTTCATTCCCAAGTGAGGTCAGAATGCATTCTTTTTGCAGTACTTGGGGTCTTGGTCTGTGGCTATGACTCTTTCTGCAAAAAACACATAGAAAAAAAGAGTATCCAGGATTGCTGTTGCTTTCCATTGCTACTGTACCACAGTCTGAACTGTCAAAAATCAGCAGTTATAAGAAGGTTTTCAGTAGATTTCACAAAGGCACTGGGACTCCTACCTTTAAGGTGAAAACTCTGGGGCATGGGAGTTGTAAGCGAAAGGACTTTTGGCCATAGAATTTTTGCTCATATTGTGAGTGTAACAGCAAAAAAATCAATGACTGTTTTCTGTGAAGGTAAGGAAAGGGGAAAATCAACATGTTTATTTCAACTCAAAGTAGTTTTGAAAGTATCTGAGTCCTTCAGGTTGTAAATTCTTTCCTGATTCCTTAGAATATAACTTTCAATATAACATTCACAGTTTTAGTTCTGGGCAAGAAGTCTCAGCCTTTACATAACCCACTGCCCTTCAAATGATTTTATTCCATTCACAGATGAGTTTTGACTTCAACTTGGCTGCCAGCAGAATAGGAGAATTTGAATAAATACATTTTTAAAACCAGCCTTGATAATTTTTTAATCAGTCCATGAGAGCTTCTGCATAAGCCGGATTTGTTTCAAAGAGTTCAGAGAAGTGAAGCTGAGTAGTTTGGCTTGCCAATTTAAGCAAATCTCATAATGGTCCTAAAGTTTCTACCATCCCCACTAATTTTTACATTTTCTTTGAACTGATTTAAATAAATGAATAATATAATCCCAACCTCAGAATACTTCAGTGAGAACTATTGAGCACATGTGGCCATGGAAGTATATGGAAATATTTCTGTCTGTGGAAAGATTTTTGTGGAAATTGGGCTTGGTTCTTGGGTTCTCAGAGACCACTGCAATTAGGGATGGATTTTTTCACCTCACTTTCATTGAAATCAATGAGAATTAAGGTACTCAGAGACCTTTAAAATTCTGTCCTTTCAACAGTTTTGCTCAAAGTCTTTTTAAGGAATAGTTCAAGTCTGTAAGATTTTGCTTTCACTTGCACTGTGTAAATCCAAATATAACTAGTGAGAACTAAAGGTAGCCTAAGCTGAAGTCTGAAATGACTGGGGATATTCACAGCCAGCTCAGGGTATGATCCAAAAGGTATGATGCTAAGGTCTGACTCACTTTAAACTCCGTTTCCTGTTGGGTAAGTCTCCTGTTGAATGTTTTTATTTTTATTTAATTGAAACCAACTGTCTTTCATCAAAGGGGGGGAAGCGTGGCATTCTTGAAATCCCAGATCAAAGAATAGCAATACTCTTGTCCCAGTTGGACAATGTAGATCTTTCTGAGCTTCAGGTACTGTTGTGCTTTGTGGACAGACAGGGTGGGTTGAAACCACTGGCGTGCTCTGGAATATCTCTGTGACCCTGCTGGATTCTCTGGACAGCAAACAAAGGACGGTTTATTGGTATGTAGCAATGAAATTGTTTCAAAGAAAAGCCTATTGGGATGAATTTTTAAACAGGAGTTGTAAGAGGGATTTGTTGATTGTTAAACAATTTGTTGATATATAATATAAAAACAACAACAAAAAAATTGATATGTATAATTAATTGGAATTAATTATATGTGTACCAGGAATAAAGTTTACTAGGAAAATACAGATTACTTTTTATTGAAATGATTTGTATTTATATCGAGTTGGATGCTAACAGAGTAATTGTGCAACATTTTAAAGATACTTAATAGAGAACTTCTGAGCTGTCTGCTAATCAAACCTGCAGCAGTCTAGAAATGAATTAATAAGATGGTACTAATAAAATGTTCCTCAGTCTTGAAAAAAAGCTGGGCAGTCATCCTTCCTGCCTCTGTCAGTGCTGAAGAATTTTTCCATACTGTTCTTAAATATCTTCAATGGGGGGGAAAAAAAAAAAAAGCATCTCTTGATATTTACATTCTAAGGAATTACGCTGTCCGTTAACTTGGAAATAGAATATATCCAAAGAAGTGTTGTGTTGAAAATTCCAGATATTTATGATGTCAACTTGTAGAATAGCTTGAAGGAAAAAAGAGAGTTGGGGCAAAGAACTGGAATGTTCACAAGTGTGTTGGAGGATAGAAATCTTAAACCGTGTAATATTTATGAGCAACCAAGAGGCTACATTCTGCTCTCAATTACTCTGGCATAAATCTAGAATTACTCATTGGAAGTTCAAAGTTTTTGCTGCAGATTTACACTCGTATAACAAGGAACAGAGTTCAGTTCTGTAAGGGTGGGAAAATCAATTTGGCCAGAAGTTAACTTGCCTGGAACTCAAATTCTAATCACAGAAAGAAACCTTTTTCAGGTCAAATACCAGACTGTGCGTTATGTATCTCTCTTTGTCTTTAGCTAAGACACTGAGGCTAGCATTCAGTTCTGTTCAGTAACCCATGTAGTATCCCATGGCACCAGGTATTAGACTGATTCAGCTTTATTGCCTAGGGCAGGGGGAAGTTCTCATAGCAGAGTCATGAAGCTCCACAGAAGACCAAAAGGAAGCTGGGAAATAAAATAAAAAGTTGCTGGCTTATAGCCTGAGAGAGTAAACTTGCAAAGGGTGAGTGATCAGGGAACAATCATAGAAAAACGACAGGAAAAAGACAGAATCAAAATCCCATATTATGATCCCATAAGGATCTGGAAGAAGAGAGGTCTTCCCCAAATTTAAGCAGGTTTCAGAAAAAAATGGAATCTTTTGACAAGCTGTCAGGTTCCACTTTTGAATACTCTGCTAGTGACAGATCCCAGCAGTGCTCAGGTGGTTTGTACTGTGCTGTGCTATGATGGTTTCTGAAAAGAAAATAAACACAGCCTACACATCTTGTTCTTATTCTGAGGAAGATTCTCTCACTGGGTGCAGGGAAGGGAACGGAATGAAAAATAAGACTTTCAAAGAGAGTAAAAGAAAACAATAAGTGAATAATGTATGGCATCTTGTTATACCTTTTCTAAATGTAGAGTGAGGCTTTACTGGTCTGGCTCACATTTGTGTTAATAACGTACCTGTAATTATGCAGTTTTGTACCTACTGAAAACCTTTCCGTGTCTGTCAACAAAGTTATTGTTGGCTGTGATGCTAGAAGAATTTGTAATGAAAGACATTTTCTGTACATAATGGTCTCTGACTTTGTCACTGTGGAAAGTGTGTATGGTACTGCTGACCTGTTCACTTGGGGCTGTTAACTTAGTGTTTGCTAGTTTTTAGCTAGTACCTACTAACTGGCTGCTCCAGCTTAGTAACCAGTTTAGTCTCCCTTCTGGCTTTGATAAAACTCTGCTTTGTTCATAGTTCATCCTAGGCTTATTGTAGGTGGAATAAAATTATTTTGGCTTTCTATTTTATTTTTTTAATTTGTGAATGCTGATGTTGCTTTTATGGCTGCCATATGCTTGTTACATATGTCAGTTCTAAAAGCTTTGCTGATGGATGAAAGCTGGGAGAGGAGCTTTATCATTTATCTCTCATCCAGTACTTTTCTTGCTTACTTGAAGGTAAGTCCAATATAATAAATAATGATAGCCTCCTGTTTTTTTACATGCCACATCTGTAAGGTAATATTTCTCCTCAGTATGCTGAGAAGCAGGAAGGAAGCATCCAACATCTGCAGGATTCAAAGTTATTTTTGACAGCTGTGTGCTATTGGGTATTTCTTTCTTTTTGTGAAAGATAAAACAACCCAGGTGAATTGCTCAAAGGGCATTAATGACTGTCAGACATGTTAAACATATGTTCTCATATGTACATAAAGATAGACACAGAAGATAAAATTATGTATCTATATACAGAGTGGAGTTGAGGAAATAGTTTGCTGACCTGAAAAGTTGCTATTGTACTGTACAATCAGATTTCTGTTGAGATGGCACAAGGTATATGATGTGGTATAGGTGGGAGGTTTGTGATAACAAGAAACAGCAGTTCAACCTTGACACCTATTGATCACAAAACTGGAAGGTTTGGTCTAGAGACATGCAGGATTCATTTCAGCATTTAGCCTGGAGCACACTCTGATCACAGCAGAACAGAGTAAAGCACAAGCTTTCAAGGCTAAATGTAGGAAATGTTCACATATGGCCAACAGGAGATAAAAGCAGACAGTTGTGATTTCAGTGTGTGCATTGGACCTATATTTATTTGAAAAAGAACACTCTCATATAGCCAAAATGTATGTGGTCAAGGTTTTTCTTTCATATTAATATAATGCAGATAGAGAGGAGTGACCTCTCTGTAAGAGCTCCAAGCTAGCAAAGCACAAGCTAAGAGGTAGGAAGCAACAGTGAGTATGGTGATGAACCCTAGTGAAGACATGCTGCTAAAAAATGTGGACTCCGTGTAGCATTATCATAAGTAGTTGATCACAGTAGGCCTATAATCCAAAGACATTGGCAGAGATCATGTCTGCTTACCAAAAAAAAGTCCTAGTGTGACTTCAAAATACTTCATGATATTTGGTCATCATCTGAGAATTTGAGTGTTAGGTAATAGCAAAGATCAATTACTCAGTACACTGCTTCTGACTGCTGTAGAAGACATGCAGAGAAAGTGTGTGGAAACAGAAGCACATGGGGAGTAACAATTTTTCTAGGATATCTATCCAGTGCCAGAGTAAAGTAAACACCAAATTGCAATGGGAAGGGTGGCAGGGAGGCTGATGTTATGATCTTGCGAGACTTCACTAAGAACTGCAGTGTGCATCCATACTAAGCACTGTTGCCAGTATCTTCCTAATTATGGCAAATAATAGGGAATGCAGGTAAATATGAAGTATGTATGTAGTTAAACAAAATTAAAATAATGTAGTAGTGTAAGGAGGCTTACTTGATAAAAAAAAAATACTGTGGCTGTCTGCAAAGAGAGCAAGAAGTAGTAGCAGGAAATCAAAAACATGTCTTGGATCATTCACCCATGCTGATAAGCAGTGAGAACTAACAGACGATATTATGCAATGGTTGCACCTTAGATCAAGATATGAAGAGGCAGATGAGGAGAGATGGTATAACTAGCACAGTAGACATTATAAATTGTGGGTGATACAAGCCAACATTAAATTACCAGTCTCAAAGAAAGAAGGAAGTAGACAGCAGATTGTGAGTTAGTAGTGTTTCTCCAGCTGCAGAGCAGTTCACACTTGTTTAAGGTCAAATATCAAAGCCAGTACCTGAAAATCTATCCGTCTTTGTTTTTAAGAAATATTCTTTAAGTATTAACGTATCTTCTCTTTTCTGGAAACACGTATTCCTAACCTTTCACTCCCAACCATTTTCATGATTATTAAAACAAAAAAAATCCTCTTTTTTTTTACTGTTATCTACATCCATTTCTAGCAAAGAAACTTCTCTTCTATCCCCCAAACTCTCTCTCTACGGTAATTTCCATTGACTGCAGGGGTGTCTGCTGGTGATAGCGAAGCTGATAGACTTCAAAGCCACTGTTGTTGCCGCAGTTGGCCAAGAATCTGCTCATGACTGAAGCAGATGTTTTTAAGGTTTTTTTAAGGTTTTTTTTTTTTTTTTTTTTTTTAATAGACCAATGAGAACCTTATGCAACAGTTTTTTACTTAAATCCTGGACTGAATGCCAGCATAGCTACGTTGCATGACTTCAAAACCCTCTATCAGAACTGTTGCGCTTGTAAGAGGCAAGTTTCCCTTTCTAGCAGGTAAAAGCATATTTTCACTCTTGACAGCTCCCTGATGTTAGATAATTAGCAGATTCCTGTTTAGTCTTCATTGCTTTACCTTAACAAGTTGTTGTTGTTGGGTTTTTTTGTTTGTTTTTTTACAGTTTGTTTGAAAATTTCACAGTAAGCTTATGTTGTAAAGGAATGTTGAATGAAAATTCTGGAGAGTTCACACTGAGTATTGAATCAGAACGGCTTTGATTAACCCACAAACTTAATCCTAAATTCTAGAAATATCTGCTTTTGTATTGTTTACCTTAGACATTTCTCCAGTAACTCTAGACTGAGCTGGAGTACTCCTAAACGCCCTTAGAATTGACAAAAACACTACTTTGGCAACATGACAGTGAAGTTATGAACCTGTAATGTTCTAAGAAATAAAGATGCCAGGCATGCAAACATTGGAATCTATAACTCACCGCAGTGCACCAAAGATGATACAAAGTCAGAAGATGGAGATAGAGATACAAAGTCAGAAGATAGAGATATCTTCAGAAATAGAAAACTCCATGGGAAAAATAAGGAGCATTGAAAGAGACAAAAGAAACCTGCCAGACGGATGCTGGAGAAGTCAGTGTGCCTGCTGTGGGCATTGCGGCCTGGAGTTTGTAAATGGCAAACTGAGGACACAAGGAAGAGAGAAAGGAAAACCTAGCACTTTCATTCTTACAATGGATGTAATCCGTTAGACTAGCTTATGCAGAGTGATGTTAATGGAGGGTTACCTTATTAGCCATAGTTAACAGCAGTTTTGGGAGTAAGCAGCTTTTGTTATTTGCTTCATTTACTTAGAAAGAAACAAATGAACAAATAGATTGCCTTTATTTTATTTTATTTTACCCTCTTCCACCTCCCAAAGAGGATGGCTGATGTTTTCATTAAGCTTTACCAGCTGGCCATATGGGATAGTCAGTAGGTCAGTATGTAAATACTTACATAGCATATTAGCCCTTTCTTATTCTTTCAACATTTTTGTTTACATTTCCCAATCCGTTAGTATTTAAGCTTGATTCCTTTGAGCCAAACACTCCATGATTAAATGCAGTGCATAGCAACAGAGAAATAATTATCGTTTTTAACCCACACATATGCATAAGCCAAAAAAAATCTCTACTTGACAAAGAGAGTATTGACTTCCCATGTAGTCCTTAGAAGGTCATTTAACTTCATGCATGCACTTCGCAAGATTTTAATGCACTTTACATGGACATATAATGTATGTGTATAAATGTCTGAAACCACCTGATGGAAGATACTGCAAATGTAAAGCAGAAGAATTACAAAATTACAAAAGAATTGCAAAAGATCTGGTCACTTACATCAGTAATGGCTCAAAACCATTAACTCCTTGGTCTTTGAAGGGCCAAATTGCTCAGAGGATAAATAGATATCCTTATTTAAAAGTTGTCCTCTTTGAAAGACTTCCCCAAACATTCAGCCAAAGCAGAAGGATTTCCTTTAGGAAGCCGGATGCACCTTTTTCAGTGACTATAACTGGGTTTTGGATTATGTATCTCTTGGAATTCCAAACTGTTAAGAAAAACAACAGCAGTTTATTCAGTAGCATTACACACAGATAGGATTAAATACTTGTTACATGGCTTACTTTTAGACTATAGAATTGCCTAACTCTTGTAAAAAGCACTGCAGTGGAGGTAGGATTATGGTCTGAACATGAGTAAGGACTGGATAATTTGTCTCATCATTATCTGATAGATTGAAAATACCTTATTACACCAATTATGGCATGTTTCTTATTTTAGGTCAGCATTATTATATTAACATTTTTGATATGTTATTAAATATATCAAAATATTTCTATAAATATATATTTATATATAATATTTTAAATTTGGTTTCTTTTTCAAAGGTACTATAATTGCCTCCAAGAGTTCTCTCCCCAGCTGTTTCTAACTGGAGAAAAACTGTCTTCTCAACCTGAAATCAGTACTCACAAAATAGGGTGATTGTGTCATCACATTTAAACTCTTTCAGAAGTCAGCCTGGCTCTTGTAAGCTATAGACGCAGCTGTTGAACCAGTGGGATGAAGTAGGGAAATGGCTCAGAACAGACCTCAGCAGTCTCTGGACCCCTGACATTTCCTGTTTGACCCAGGACACATGCAACAGCTTCCTTGTTGAAGATCATAGACCAGAAGGAGCAAACAAATCTCTTGGCTCCACTTTTGAGGCAGGTGTCCCCTCTCTTGATATTTCCTGTGGTCTGGGAGACATTGCCAGCTGTCTGCTCAGTTCATACAAGCAGTTTGTCTGAGAACTGTGGTTAGAGAGGGGAGCAGCCTTCATGGGCCTCTGGTATCAGATACGATGAGGGAAAGAAAATTTATGTCAAAGTGTTGTATTGTAAATAATTATTCATATTAAGTCTTTAGAACAAAAATTCACGTTAATAGTACAACTACCAGATACCTTATTTTACAAGGTTACTTGGGTTTCAGGTGTTGTATGAAATAAATACTATAGGGACATAGGAATTATACTCAATGCACACATACTGTCTTCCTCTGAAGTACATGTCATTTATTTAACTCAAATTTTTAATAATTATTGTTAAAACATTTGATTGCTTGATACTTCTAAAGTTGTACTTTTGGGCCATATAGACATGACTTTTGATCTTTATTAGAGAGAAAGAAGTAGTTTTGCCTGCAGTATCTCACTGGAACTACCACTGCTGTTGACAAGACTTCAAAGGTTTACGTTATGACCTTAGCTCTGTTTTCTCATATTTAGGTTTCTCCTAATTTTTATCTTCTCGTTTAACATACCACTTGAAATCTTGCTCTCACTTTACTTCCAGAGCTCAGATGTCTTCTAGCTTCCTCATAACTTTCTTAACTTTCCTGCAAAACTTCATTTCACTTGTGTCTGGGTTTCAGTCATAATTTCTGCATATCCTGCATCCTGAGACTAGATAGAGTCCTGTACCTGCCTGGCCTGAGGGTATCTAAGCTGATAAATATCTAAGTGGGTAAATGATAAACCTGCAAGTCCTCTGTGTGTTTAGCCTCGCTTATTTGTCATCCCTATCTGCTTCACACAACCAAGATATTTTCCTCTTGTTTGTATCCATCATATCTTTCTACTCTGTATTTTCTTTATCCTGCCAGCAGTGCTACTGCCTTTCATGCCAGTTAGTCCAATAGTCTGGTGCTGGTTTTTATTTCACGTAGTCCCAGCTCATAGCCACTTCCAGCAACATTTCTACCCCTGATTTCTCATAGGCAGGCCTTTTTTCCTTTCAGGCACCATTCACAGATAGGTAAACCATCTTTCTTCTGTTTTTGGATTCTCTATAGCAGCCTGGCTTGCTGGTCTCCTAGCTCCCCACTTCAGAGCCACCATGAACAATCCCACTAAATTCACATTACCATCATAATTCCTAACGGTGATCTTTGCAGCTCCTACATCCACAGTTTTCCAAGAGTTCATCCCTTTACAGTACTTCAAGGGCACTTCTCAGAGCAGTGCAGACACTTTCTGCCTGAGATGCTGTCCCTCTTCTATCCAGCTTCATTGATATTACCTGCACCTGGTACCACTTGGGGCACCTTGTCCACAGGTGCTCTGTGCTCTGCTTTATGGTTCACATGGAAACCACAGCTGAAACTTAGTTGTTAAATATTCTTTTCCCCTGATATTCTTCATAAAATCCACAGTAATCATGAGGTATGCAAATCTTTTCTAGTGAAAAATGTGGGTAAGTGGTCTCTAAGGACAACAGATGTTTGTTTCTTATCTTTTACTGAGAATTAGAATGAGGGAGAACAAAAGACTAGTCTTGTAACTAGGCCTGTAAATGCATTCTTACCTATGGAGTATTGCTACTGTTTTCCTCCATTACCTTGTAGAAATCAGGAATGATTCTTGCAAATAATCTTGTAGATTTTTATTAATATCTTTGCAGATCAGAAGCAATTCAGGTTTACATTGTTGCCAAAGATCTTGAAAAATGGGATTTTGAAGCTGATGGCAGTAACCTGGTAATCCTACTATAATTGATGATTATTTTGAAAGAGTAATAATTTCCTTGAAAAAATAGCACCAGCTTCACATCATTGTTTCCAAACCCTTTTGGTTATGCGTTGCAGATGACTCTCTCCTGGTAAGCTAGCTTGCTTATTACTTCTAGGGTTTCTGTGCTGGGAAAATGGGTTGCAAAAGAGACTGTGGGTATCATGACCTCATCATTCATATTCAAAAGAAGAGCAGCAAGATTGCCATAATACATTACTTTGTAAAATTATAACCCTGAGAAGTAATAAGATTCAATTGCATTTTTTTGGCAAAGTTCTATTTAAGAAAGTATCTGTCTTATGACTCTAGTTTATTCTTTGTCTTGATCATTGGTCAGCTGTCCTCATGAGGATTTTTCATCTCCTCAAACCTTGCATCAGATAAATCCCTCTTTTCCTGTGGTCCACTTCAGCCTTTGCATATGTGCCCTTTCTAAAGCGTTAACAGTTGTGTCTGAGAAACTTAAGCTACAGTGCTTTATGGTGCTGGAGAACAAATGCAGACCGCACAAGGAGCTTTTTTCCCTTTTGCTCTGCACAAGACCTGTAACACTACTTGGAATGAGAATATTCTGTCCATTGAGAAGAGTGTTGGATGCAGTGGACTGAAATTGTCCAAAATGGAGTGAAGGTATCTCTGTGCAGTCTTCTGTAAAGCTCATTGCTAAGCAGAGGATGCTGAAATAGGTTTTGCTGATTCTCTGTGTACACACTGCAAAACTAAGGAGATCATTAAACGAGGTCAGACTTATTCCTTTAAACTAAAAGCATGAATGGATAGTCAATATAGAATATTGAATTTGTAATTAATATATCATCATGATCTTTCAAATGAAAGGTCGAAGAAAATACTGTGTGAGGAAATGTACTTTTATAATGCAAAATAATTTCAGAAGGTGGCCTAGGAGTTCCCTTCTAGTCTGCTTGTCTATACGGTTTTGTTTTAAATGCTTTTTGTAACTCTTGCCATCTTCAGCTTGCATCCTCGAGACTCTTATTTTTCTCTGAGCTTACATCTTAGTGTGAACAGTATCTGCTATTCAGGTAGAGCAGCTTAACACCATGTAGAGTACAGTGGCAGAATAGCATTCAGGTATCTGTGTTTTATTTTGGAAGAGATACCAGTAAAAGCATGGAATATTTTTGCCCGTGGTGTGGGTGATAACATCCCTTAGGAGCTTAATGATGTGTCATTTTTGTACAGGGTTTTTTTTCCATTACATCACAGTTTAAAATGTGTTTCCCTGCTGTAGGTACTCAAAGGAATCTACAGTTGTCCTTTTAAGCAAGCGTTTATGCTGCTCAGCAATTTGTACTGTCTATTGCAATTCATTTTATGGCTTGCTCTGTCTGCCTATCTGCTGTGTGTTTCCCTGTGTAAGGATTTAAGGTTGCCAGAAAGAATATGTCTATGATCAACAAGCAGAAGCGATGCATTGGACGTGCACTTCATGGAGCTTTAAATGCTTTTAGAAAGGGAAGTGTTAAAACTGAGTAGATGACGTTAGTACCACCACCGAGAAAGGAAGAAAAAAAGTGCCCTGAAAAGCTGTATTGACTAAATCTCCTAACAATGCTCGTGATTTTCCTATATCCTGCTCTGTGTTTTTGTATGGATTTTTCATAGCACAGGCAGACGTTCCCCACACTGTGATTCAGCGTCTGTTCCTAGCCATGCTCTTGCACGATTTTAACCTGATTTCACGGGAGGAACAGGGAATGAAACACTCTAGCTCATGGTTGTCAGCAGTGAAAAATAGCCAGGAATCAGACAAACAGCTTCATTGCTGAGATTATTTCCGGGATAAAAACTCTTCCAACAGCTGTTTGCTTTGGCCACTGCTCAGGTCTTTTTTTTTTTTTTTTTTTTTTTTTTTTTTCATCAGAAAAAAAAGAGGCTTGCTTTTTTTTTTTTTAAGCTGTGGGCTGGTTATTTATGCAGTCAGGAAGAGGTCTCTGCTTCCAGTGTTGTGGTCTCAGAGCTGTTTTGACAGTTGGAGTACAGGGAGATTTCATCTCCTCTCTGCCTCCTTCTCTCCCGTCCTTCATTCACTTAACGTGCAGACCTGGAATGCTGTAGGAAGAAGAGAAAGCAAATTTACGAGTTCTTTAATCCCAGGCAGGCAGCTTTGTGGCAGTTACCTTCAAGAAAAGTTCACGCCCCAAAGGAGTGTTTAGTCTTACAGAGTCACTGACTCACTGAGCAGCGCGTGTGAGTGTCTGTGAGGGAGAAGGCAGAGATGAAGGAGAAGTTTTGCTTCCTTGTGAAACTCATAATACTATTGTTTTAAGGACTTTTTGCAAAGATGACTGCTACTTTTGTTTAAAGTATTTGTTCGGAATTGCTGAATCTGGAGTCTACCAGACTGAGGTCAGGAGCATTTTCTTTGGCAGAAAGAAGATACTTTTAGAGAAGCCATGCCTGTGCTTGGGGTTGCCTCCAAGCTAAGACAGCCAGCCGTAGGGTCAAAGCCTGTTCATACTGCCCTCCCGATACCAAACCTTGGCCCCACCGGCACGCAGCACTACTCACCAAAGTCCTTGGAGCTTACCGGGGCAGAGAGCTCGATGCTGTCTTGTCAGCTCACCTTAAAGTCAACCTGTGATTTTGGAGAGAGGAGAGCGCTTCAAGGGAAAACCCAGGAGCTGGAAGATAGCAAGGTTAGTTGGAAACTTTTCCTGCACATCTGAATTCTCAAAAAATGTTAATTTGCTTGGGCAAAATCTGATAGAAACTGACTGCCTGCACAGCTTGGGTGTGATTGGGTAAAAGATAGACTTTTGCTGTCAGCAGTGAACTTATATAGCAGCCTTGTAAATTTTGTTTGCTCAGTGCTGTCATTTGAATAAATATTCTGTTTTTGAAATATTAATGTTAAGTTAATGATAGAATAAATTTCACAGAACAATCTGATAAAGATCAGTAGAATCACACGTAGAAAAAAATTGTCCCAGCATCCCATAAACAGAGCAATGACATGACTGCACTTAAAAAAAAAAAAAAAAATAATAATAATAATAATAATTTAAAAAAATCTTGGCTTCTTCACATGATATTATGAAATTTATAAAGAGATCTCACACCCACACTTATGCCCACAGGGAGACTCCTTTAGAGCGACTAATTGATTTTCTTTTCACTTTTCAAATGATGTGGATATTCTTGCTGCAGAACCTGAATAGCAGCTTCCCAGTGAAAAGTACCTGTGTTTTTTCGCTTCTGCACAGAACTTCTTCCTAGACTTCATCTAGCTCTGATTCATTATGATTAAAATTTTTTTTAAGAAGTTTTTC
Organism: Lagopus muta; assembly: GCF_023343835.1. Lineage (NCBI taxonomy): Eukaryota > Metazoa > Chordata > Aves > Galliformes > Phasianidae > Lagopus > Lagopus muta. Next base: position 38,123,344 of record NC_064433.1, read on the forward strand.
TTAATTATGATTCCATAGCATTTTTAGACTGCTCATACAGTTTTTCTTTTGTAAAGGAGTACTTTTGGATTCTTGCTTGATAATTTAAAAAACCACTCATGCTTTCCTAGTACTTTTGGTTTGTGGAACTGATGACCAAACTGTGATTAAACATGTATTTGTAGTTGCTTCATATTTAATTTAAGGACACTTGAGTGTAATCAGAGCTGTTACAGTAGCAAGATGGATGTAATGTATGTACTTGGTTTTCCCTTGTTTTTAGTTACTGAATTAATTCAGTATTCAAGAAGAAAGTTGGTTTTGTGGTGAAGCAAAGGGTTGGGATTCTGAACATTTGGTTTCCTTTTTAATCCCTGCCACATTTTCCCACGGGATTTTGGTCATGTCACTTAATTTTTCTCTTGGAGTTCTCTTTGTCACTTTATTCCCTGCCTTTTAAATGATGTTTTGATGATATCAAAGATGTCCAATAGACAGAGACTAGACTGTTCATTTCTTGATTTCCAGAAATGATGAAAAATCCTTTTCTATGACATGAGTGCAACATGAAGATAAGAATAAAACTTTTCAGCACAATGTAATTCCTGCTTACTCATTTATCTTTAATGGAAAAGATTCCTTCTGTTTACTCTTTGATGGTGTTCTTTAGTGAGTATTGCATGAAAAGTATTTTAGATTTTCAAGTGCTATGTTCAGGGGAAAAAAAAGATAGCATTGCCTGCTGAGAACTGTATTTCCTGATTCTTTGAAAAAATTGTAGAGATAGGTAGAACATCTTGTTTCAGTATTTAAACAGCTTAGGATCTATTAGTGATTAGCATGAGACTTAATGGGAGTCAGTTCCTCTGGTGATCCGCATTTACTTCCATGGCATCTGGTCCTGAGTACTGCTGAAGTACTGCTGAGTAAAGTAACAGACTATGTGGACCCAAATGGTTCTCAAATCTGAGTTTGAGAATTTCAGGTTTCTTTGGTTTGACTATGCTTTTGTACTTAGAGGCTGTTATTTGAAAAAAAAAGTCCTGCTAGGTATTAGATCCATCTCTCTCTTCTCAATGGAGGCAGCTGAGCACATTTAGAATATGACCCTTTAAGATGGTTTATGCACATGCTGGTCTGAAAACCTCCCCTGGCTGCCTAGATTTATAGATGGGTTGACTAACTTCTGCAGCTTTTTTGTATTCCCTTTTATAAAGTCTTGAAATTTCCAGCAAAGCTTGGTGGATGTCCTTGTTCAGTTTTTTCCCAAGTACATTTTTTTTGAAGAATGTTCTTTTATTCACTTATCGAGTGAATTTCATGAAGCATTTTGGCAACAGAATTTGCGTAATAAAGTGAGTGGTTATGATGAAGTTGATTTTAGGCTTTTGTCACTAATAAACTTGAATATCATCCTAAATTACTGAATGATATTTTCATTCATCAGTGCTGTGGATTCCTGCCTCCTGTTTCCCATTGCCTGGTCTCCTTAGGAGCATGTCTAAAATATCTAAGTAGTTCAAGCACAAATTTGAATGAGTTGTTAGGGTGAAGGTCACTTCAGGTTTGTTGTGTGGATGCAGATTCCGCATATCAGTGTTCTAAAACTTGACTATTTGTAAGAGCCCATAGTCCTTTGATTTTATTTATTTATTTATTTATTTATTTTGTTAGCAAGGACATTCCTACATGGTTCTATAGTATACAATGGTGTACTTTAGGAGCGTTTCCATTACAACAGTGTTCAGATAAAAGGTCTTTAAGTCAAAATGTTGTAAATACCTAGCCAGAGTTTCTATATGAGAGTAAAATCTTCCTCTATAGTATACTGCTTGTATGCTTATGTTATATCACTGGGTATAAAACAGCACTGTTTTTTGAGGGTAAGATGATGAATATCTGCAGAAGTTGGTGGAGCATATGAATTAATCATCTGGTTAACATTTGCCCTTGTCTGCTGGATTGCAGGCTTTAGCTTTGCTTTCTTCTGTATTTTACACATCCTGCTCTGTGGATCACCAGCTTTGTGTCTGAAAGGCAGTTGGATTGACACGCTCTCTGACACATCCTCTTGCTATCTATAAGTGCTAAGGACCCCAAGATAAATTTGTGTTATATATGTCAATACAGTAGGTCATTGCCACCCAGCTGTTTCCTCTATGGCCTTCAGTCTCACTGCACCTGATTGTTTGAGACTTTTGACACTTGTGTTGGCTTTCTCGCACAACTTCATTGCCAGGGTTGGCTAGGAATACAGCTGCAAACATCAGATCTGTTTTTCCTAAGCATTTTTCCTTTCTCACATGATTTTGTTGCTTTTGCATATGTAGTCTTGGAGGCTTTTTGTGGACATGATACAGTTTGGAGTTTAGTGAAAGTGACATTATTTTAATAAGAACTCTGTAGTAGGGGGAAAAAAAAATGAATGATTACATTCAGTGCTCTTTCTTTATTGGCAAATAAGTTGCTAATCATTAAATTATTCTGTGTGTAATTTATTGAAATACACTTTTGTTCAGAATTTGTGCTTTGGTATGTAGGTCCATCTGCTTTCTTGCTAAGCCCGCTAATGTTTAAGCTGACTGCATGAGCACTTATGATGTGAATAGTCATGCAAAATATTTGAACGCAAGCATTCAGAGCACATTCTTTTTCCCTGAGTATCATATAGACAAAAGTTTATTCCTATATATGTACACAGGAAAAGAATCCAGCTGCTGAATTCGTGAGGTGAAATGCTGGCTTGCCTTGAAGCAGATGGAGTTTTGCTGTTTAGTAGGACCGTGCTTTGTTTTTATGAAAACCACATCTGAAAATACCAATATTTGCTGTAACATTTTTCTAACCGTATATAGAGTAGTATTTCAAATCTGTGTCTCTCCTTTCATACTACGTGCTAAAATAATGAGACCAAAATTATCAGATTGCATTAGGCTGCCTTGTGCTACTCTTGTTGTTGTATTCTGTAAAAGTTATAAAATGAAAAAAAAAAAAATCAATATTGTGGAAATGGCTAAAACAAAGAAACTTAGAGTTTCTTTGTAAAAACAACTAATTTGGGTCACTAAGTGATAACTTTGTGCTGTACTGTAGAATAGTATCGGTACCAATAACATTTTACTCAAGGTGAATATAGTTTCTTTCAGCAGTCCTTGCGTATTTGATGCTGTGGCAACAAGGACATTGTCACAAATCTTCTCTGACAAAAATCTGAGCAGATGCTGGGAGCTGGCACCCATGCTGAGCATGTCAGGCTTCTGATCTGGCTGCCCAGAGCTACTCCTTGTAGTGTTGTGCTGTAAGTTCCCCATAGTTTCCTTCCATCATCAAACTTTCTTATTTCAAGAGTACTGCACTATCATTTAAGCTTGCCAACTTAGTTTTCTATGGACTGAATCCAATATATTAATTGTAGTGTTTTGATTATATGACTTCAAATATAAGACTTTATCCTTCTTTCCCAAGCTAATTCATTCCTGTACTCACATTATCTTACATACATTTTTTTGTTGTTATTTTCAGTTTCTCTGTGCTATCTGTCCTTTGCTGTCTGCTTTATCTTCTTCCTTCCTACTAGCAGACATCTTTACAGGCTTCTACACAGACTAATTTTTCTCTGTATCTACAAATCAAGTCATTATGTTATGACTACAACATTTTTATACCTTAAAGGAAAGCGTTAGGTTCTACAACTGACCCAGTATATGTATGTATGTAAACTTAAAACTTTTATGGATACATCGTTTTATTTTTTTTTAGGGTTTATGTTAAGATTCTCATAACATGGAGATTGTAGAATCATACTATTACCAAGGTTGGAAAAGACCTTCAGTATCATCCAGTCCAGCTGTCCACCTCCAGGGACAGTGACTGATCCACCTCCCTAGGAAGTGTGTTTCAGCACCTGACTACTCTTTCAGTGAAGGAATTTTTCATAATATCCAACCTGAACCTCCCCTGGTGCAACTTGAAGCCATTTCCTTGAGTCCTATCGCTGGTTACGTGCAAGTGGAAGCCAGCTCCCACCTCGTCACAACCTCCTTTCAGGTATTTGCAGAGAGTTGTAGAGATACTGGCATCCAGAGGATGTATGGACACTCTCTTAAAAAGTGATCCAGCCACACCAAGCTCATCACTAAACTATCTAATTTTGAGACAGGAATATCTCAGGGGAACTCAGAAAATGGATCTACTGCCAAGTCTTCTGGATGTAATGGCAAAGAATATGGTGTCCACCTGATGAAAGACATGTGAGCGGTTTCTTCTCTAGAGCATTGAAATCTGAGCATCTGGACTGGGAAAGTGGTCTGTAAAGCAGCAGAACAGAGATGAATAGATGCACTCTACATGGGGAATATGGCCCTGAAAGACTAGGCTCTGTAGTATAGTTGTACCAAGAAAGCAACATTGAAGTGATCTAAAATAAAATTTAACATCAATGCCACAAAACAATCCTAAGTGCTTTGATGTGATTAGGCGAAAAACATGTACTGCTGCTATTGTAAGGGCTCTTGAAGTTCATTTCATTTAGTGTCATAATTCTATGTTTCATTATTGATCTGAAGGCTTCTGGTGTTGGCATCGTTCAGCCAGTGCTTTTGCATCAGGACACTGGAATGAGCATAGAAACCCCTCATTTCTGCCCCATCAACTGTCAGCAGAATATCAGCGGTGTGGTAACTCCTGCCTATTGCCAGATACCAGACTTGAAGAACGGCTAGGATCCTCTATCCTCTGTCTTAAGACAGTTCTTAAGACAAACATTTTTGCTTTCTTTGCATGGGTGGAGCTCCCTGACTGTGCCTGTGGGAGTACTATGCACACTGGAAACCAGATATGTGCCATGAATGACTTCCATATCTCTGTCTTTATTCAACTAACCCTTCCACACCATAGCTTTTTTGTGTCCCTTTCCCACCATTCCCCAGCACTCCCAAGTGTGGCATCCGTTGCAATCCCACATCTATTTGACCTTTCAAATTCTTGGACACCTTTTTGTCTGGTCTCACAGGGCCAAACTTCACAAAGTTTCTTGACATACTTAGTCTAGGGAACATAAATAAATGAGTTTATTTCCCCACTTTGTCATACCCTTCCTTTTCCCAGTGCTAGTACATTGGAGATGTCTGCCTTGTGGGTTGGCAAGAAAGGAGGCTGCTCGTTGCGCTGAGTGTTTCATTTACAGTGCTATGGCCAAGGCAACAAAAAGGACAGCAGAAGCAGCCAGAGGCCGCCCATCTTCTTCCCACAGTGACTGCTAGTGCTGGGAAGCTAGCACTGTTTCAAAAGCACTGACTAGCTGCCAGAAATTTCAGTCGGCACTGCTGACACCTGGGACTGCATGTGTTTAAACTTCACACTGGCCCAGTGAAGCCAGGACAGCTGGCAGGAGTTCAGATTGTCAGCATTTTCAGCTTCTTGCCTTGCGGTCTGAATTATTGCTTTATCAAACAGATAACAGCATCTTTAATGTGCTTTGTGTATTCAGCACCATCTGACTATGCTATATTATAACTGATTTAAGAGTCTCGTGCTGCACGAGTTTGGAAGCAACTTTACTGTTACATGTTTATTTTCTGATCATCTGTAGCAAACACATTTTCACTTAGTTAAGATAAATTAACAGTAAGACAAGTATATAACTCTAAAAGCTTTTGTATTTATGAGCAAATTGTAATGAGTGTGGGTTGAAATAAGCCTTTTGTTTATAATTTTTAATTGGGATTATGAGTAGGAGGATATTTACTAACTCAGGTTTAAAACCTCTGCTTACCTTTAGACTTCTTTTTCTATATTTCTCTAATAAAAGAAATTAGAACTCAGCATATTTCATATTAAATGGCTACGGAGAGCTGACGCAAGGCATTGATAAAAAACAATTGCTTTTACTCTTTTGTATTGCATCTGTGCTTAGGGAAGCTGGCAGGGGATTTCCTGAACAAACAAGTTTAAAAAATTCTCTTTCCTTGAAAATGGAAGTGTTCCTGATTGTATACATACAGCTCCCAGAATGTGTGAAAGCAGCAGAGCTCCAGATCCCAACGCAACCCAGCAACGTTTGCTTGGTGCAACACCAGAGCTAATAAATGCAGCCCCTCTGGGTAATCTGTTCTCCATGACCATAAATGGAGATAAGTGGTCTCTGTCTCTACATAAAAATAATGGGCTTATACTATACCCCAGGAGGTTTTTGTTAGGCATCAGTGAAGCTTTCCAGCAGTTAATAGTAGTTAAACAGAGGCACACATTATATTCAGAAGGTGTACCATCTCTGCCACTGGAGAATTCAAAAAGCCAAGCAGATGTACACCTGCTGGTCATTGCGTGGTTACACTGACCCTTTCTTGTGCAGAGGAATAGGTGACTCTCCTGAAGGTCTCTTTTCTCGTTCACTGATTCTGCTGAATGCGGGTGTGTGATGGTGAAACTGCTACTCTGGAAGCCTGAGCTGATAGCCCTGTGCCTCACAGTGCCATTGAGATGTAAGAACTCACTTCGGAGACATCTTTGCTACAAAATATGGCATTGCACAGGATGGGTGTTTTCAGAGGTATTTCTCTGAAAAAAATGCAGTTCCTGTTAAGTTTCCTGAAAGCAGGAATAGGTATCATCAGAAACCAGCAAGCTAGTTTCTCATTCAGAAATATTCCTTACCATGTGGGATGTCAGCATTGGAGTGTTCTGAAGTCTCAAGAACCTGTGAAGTCTGACAGTAGAAGCACACACAGAAACCCAGTTCTGTGCAAGGGACCTGGAAACCCTAAGAATCCAATTAGTTTAGAGCTATAAGATCCTTCAAAATCCCTTCAGGAACACTGCAGTAAGTCTTTCAGCCTGTCCTGTTTCATGGAGGCTGTTCAGACTGCTCCCTGGGTTCCAGGAGCTTCCCAAAGCACCCAGTGCAATGAGAGGTAGCACTAAGATTGAAATTCAGTTCAGCTGAAACTTATTATTTTCCCTAAGTAAAAATATGTTCTCATGTCCTCTCTAATTTTTTTTCCAGTTTCAACCAGACCTTAAGCCTAGAAACGTTTACTAGATTGAGGCCTTAATGCAACAGGTAGTGTGCATGCAGTAGAAGTTACTTACAGCTCTATAGCATATAAGGCTGTATTTATATGGCTGTATTAGAGTGTGGGAGAAAGGGAAAAATATCACCACAGTACAGAGTGAGAGAGGAGATTTAAGGGGAAATGGATGATTTTCCCACATTTGGGCTAGGTCTTTGTGATAGGACTTTGAATCTCAGGTCCTGCATATCTTGACTTCCAGCCTCATATCATAAACACAAGCCCAATCTTTGTCTTTTCTAAGGAATCAATTAAGAAAGAAATGTTCAGATTATTATTTATTTATCCTGTTTACTTCACAAGGAGAGTTTTGTTTCTTTCTTCCTCCTAATGTCAATGGCTGGCATCAGCCTGAGCCCAGGTCTAAAGTGGAGTTGGAATTTTACTCCAGAAGCCACGTTCTTTGGTTTGGATCTATCTGATCAACACAGATTTTGACACTATTTATTCAAGATGCACAAATATTGTGCCCTTTGTAGAGTGGTATAACACTCATGAGAAGTCTTGTGTGTAATGCTGCTCATAGGCTTTTCACTTGTTAAACATGATGTAGAAAGTATAAATATTTATGAAATAAAAGCAGGCCTTTCTTAAAGAGAGATGATATTTTTAGTACTTATGTCTGCTTTTGTATATACTGATTAGCTTCCTTGTAGCAGAAATTCTTGCATTTACAAAATAATGAAGGCAAATCAGTTGCAAAGAAATGTAGTTGTTTTAACTCTGTGTTCATTCCCACTGACTTCTAGGCCCATTGACTTCTTTCTCTAGTACACTAATATTTGTGAGTTGTGTAGCTTTTCTTACACTTGCATGCAGAGCAAGCAAATTGTAGTTCATTTAAAGCAGCTCTGTGTTTCACTTTGACCTGATTCACAGGATGTGGTCTTGGAGGAAGCCCATGCTTTAACAATAGCCTTTTGACAGCTAGAGTGGTTGGGGACTAAGCTGGGAGAGGAGGGAGCATCTATCTATTCTCAAACCTTCTAGTGGAATATTTTGTGTGAATCTTCACTTGCCTGTGATGTTTTTAAGGTCAAAACCCTTGCTTTTTTGTTTTTACTGGCAGCAGAACTTTGGCTGAAAGATAGCATAACTTACTTAAAATTCAGAAAAGGAATGTGGAGTGTTTTGTCTGGTAAATGCAAAGGAATAATTCCCTTGTGTAAGATGTGTAGATTTCTGATGGCTCCTTTGTATGTTCAGTGTAAACCAAGTTGGAAAATAAGCAAATCAAAGGGAAGCAGGATTTTAAAGCTATTAGGGCAGGATCACAGTATTTTTGGGTATACAAAGCGAGAAGGTGCCAGCCTCTGAACTAACTGCATAAAATGTAACAAAAGTTAAGCAAGTGCAATATTAATATCGTCCTAACCTACTTTCAGCCTGATATTTGGTCTGACTTACCTTTTTGGTTATGTTTATTTTCCCATAGCCTCCTTTACTGCTCTGCCCTTCCAATCCTACTCCAGTGGAAATATTTTATCATTCTGTATGTCTCTCATCACAAGCTTAAAATATTTTGCTAGGGTGAAACTCACCAATTAGTGAATGAATTGCAGCAAATCGGCAAAGGTAGAACAAAAATAGATGCTGGCCCCTCTCCTGTGTTTTCCATTTCAAAATATCTGCCGTTGAGAATTTAACACCTGGCTTTGTATCATGTTGATACTGTGTTAAACTCCAAAAGATTTGGCAGTAAAGGCTTCCTGTTGTGCATCAGGAGTTGATTTACAGGGCATGTGTAAAACCATCATGACTTAGTAATCGGAGTGGTCATGCACAGAGAGACGACTTCCTAAGACGTGTTGTAAAACATTTGACCACTTTCATTAATCAGGAAAAGCTGCATGGCTCATACATGATTTAGGGTGAGTAAGACATAAGTCAGGGTGCAGGACTTTTACTCACCACTACAACAATGGGATTTACTGGCAGCACTATGCAGTAAACAGGCTGTTTTCCTTCTTGTTTTAATTTTTTTTTTTTTTTTTCCTGTAAGATGTCTCTGTAGTGGAAATAAATAGGCATTAAATAAGAATGTAAAATAACAAATAAAAGTTCAAAAGGAGCTTAGAAATATCCTCAGCTGATCGGCCTGACTGCTTTAGTCATTGCTGGCCAGCTCACCCGCCAGAGATAGCATGCTGGAAGGAAGAGCTGGGGAATCTGTTTCTCATGAAGGAGCAGCACAGATCTGAAGGCTTGAAGGCTACAGGTTCAGATTTGCTTTTGAAATGCTTCTGAGAGGGAGTAGGGCCTAGTGATTAGCACGGGAAGCCACAAACTAGTTTCACTTCTGGTTTCTATCACGTACCTCTTTGAAATCAGCTTATGTGCAAAATGGTACTAAGGCCATTATTTCAGAGTAAAGGTTTTTGGTAGCTAAGTATTATTTCCTCTTATTTTTTTAATACCAAAGGAATAATCGAATTAGCTACTTCTAAAAATATTGTTGAAGTTACTTTGAATGACCTTAGGAAAACTGATTTTTTTCACCTAATCTGTTACTGATGTTAACAGCTTCCTGTCTGACAGCTTAATAACATGTACATCCTTAGTTCTTGTTTGTAATAAGAAGACACAAGTAGAAGCCATTGAATATACAACGTACATTTGTCCTGTGGAAATATGTGATCAGAGCAAAGATAAGAGGAGAATAACAGTGTCTTTGCTGTTTTCTGTACCTCAATGTAGTATCACACTAGAGACTGGCAGAGTTCTGAATTACTAGCCGAAGCCTAAGAAGCAGAGTATTCAGTAAATAAACTATGTCTTACTGACAGTCAGATGCCTTGTTTACAGGCAATAACATCACCACATCCTTATCTTTGAATGCAATCTAGTTTGCAAAACGTTCATGTCCTGACTACTCTTGACTGAGAACTTGGTTTCTTCAGCTCGGTGTTGGCAATAGGTTGGTGGTTGAATCAGTGAAGAGTGAAGGCAAGGAAGCCCTCCCAGCACGGGCCGACTATGTCAGTCACAATCTTTCAAGAGTTTGAGCCTATAAGCTATTAGCAGATGGGAGTGGGGAATAAAAGAAAACTGTGCAGAAAGTAGATCATGACTTTATTCCCGGGGCACTGTACTGTCAATACAGAATTTGTCTGGGTTGTGCTGCCTCATCTGTGGGCATGGTGCAGGGAAGTGTAGAGTCCCAAGGGAACCTGTACAACCAAACCAAGCAAAGTTTTGAAGAAGGAAGCACATGAGAGTGAGCATATTTGGAATTGGTTTGTCAGACCGAACACTGTCATTCAAAAAAAAACCACAAAAAAACAAAAACCTTAAAGGGAGTTTGGCAACAGAGAAAGAATATAATACAGGAGATTCAGATCAGCAAAAGACACACTGGAGAACTCAGACTCCCTAAAAACAAGGGGATTAGGGACATATTTGCATCTATGGAAAATTTGATCCCTTCTCTTCTGAAAACTAGAGATGATCTCATTTAATGTGAGAGAAATGGTAAGATCTCATTGTGAAATACTGATATAAATGCCAGCAAAGGCAGAGTGATAGTGGTCATATTTCAGTCCAATGGGACAAATGTTTCTTTCACTTCCCATTAGAAACTTGAGCTTGAATAACAGTAAAGTCAGGATTTTCAACAGTGATTTTCACTCGGATGTATACATGTCTTTCAGGATTTCAACAACCTTTGCACACAGTAACCAGTGATTTACAACATGGTTACAAAATAAACAAACGTTTTGTCCAAATTAATTAGGAAGGAATATGAATCCTGATCAAGTTATAAGCAATGGCAACTCTTCCAACTCTAAGGATTCTGTGATTCTAAATTTACAGCACAGAGATAATAAATGTAGGTTTAGCCCTTTGGCAGCAGCAGTGCATGGTAGGTAGATGGAAACCATTCAAAAATTACAAATCTGTGGTTCACATTGGAAGTGGGTATATATGCTCGTATACAGGTCCCTATTCACATTTATATCTGTATTTGCGTAAGTAGTCACAAGAACATTTTTTTTTAAATATTGCGAGAGGCCTGCAGCAGCTAAGGAACTTGAAATCCCAGTAAAAGAACAGAGACTGTCTCCAGTACCTGTTCCCAGTTGCTTTCCCTGTTTCTCTGGTAAATGAACTTCCTCAGCAATGCAGAGGTCACTGATACACAGAAAGAAAAGATGTTCAAGTTACTGAGGAGTCTGTTTCTATACAAACTACATATTGTTGCCTCCTATCTGTATACTTTTGCAGCTCTCTGCTTTTATCATCTCCCCAATGAACTTTAGAGAGATATTTTTTAGCTAGATCATTTTCAGTGCCTCATTTGGGAAACTCGTCAAAATCATACTTCCATAATCAGAACTCACTGTGTAGTTGATGTTATCAGAGGGAGTTTCTCCATTTTCTCAATGGGGGCTACTCATTGTGGCTAGAAAATTCTTAATTTCTTATATTATCACAAGATAGAATTTCAAGCCATTCAGGCTTAGATACTGAATGCTTCTTCCACAAACCAGTGATATTTTCTAATCAACCAACCTACACCTCTGCCTTGGAGGGTGTTATGTCTATAATCCATGCTCGTTATTCATGCTATACTAAAGTATAGCTAATCTCATCATTATGTAGATGAGTAAAATAAACTATGCAAAAATGTATTCTATTTTTTTCTGTGGAGAAAAAAGAGAAATCTCTTGGTTTCATTTTTTTACCTTTGTTCATTTTTAAATGCTTCCTAGGTTAATTCTTGGAGTACTCCAGGTTCAGTCAGTACCTAAACTCCAAGGTTTATACAGTTACAACCTCTGCACTGACATCTTTTTCCAACTCAAGAAATCCATCCAGAAGTTGGTTAGTAACTGTCAGCCATTGCCATAGAATCAAGTTATTTTTTTTTGAGAAATGCGATTAACTTCTCTGCCAAACTGTCTGTAGAGGTTTTACAGGTAAACTTGGGTGAAAACTGCCATTAATAGTGCTGCTAATTGGGGAAATTGGTTTATCTGTCAGTGGATGTATTGATGTGGCATACCTTATGTATTTGGGTCATGTGGACTATGTATCCCAAATTCTGTGAGCATCATGGTAGTTGTGTGCAGAGCTGTAGCTTGTGCCTGAGTCCCCAGCACTATGTTGGGAAAAAAATCCTTGAAATAAAATGCATAAATGCACTACATTGTAGGCCCAGGACAAAGGCCTTATTTTTGGGAACATGAAGCTTTTTCGTTATCCTGAGCTGTTTTATGCCAGGCAACTGGTATTTTCTGCTAATCAGAGACTTTTACTCTTGGAAGTTATGCATATATAAACTGTGGATATATGAAGAAAAAAATAGACTTCTTTGTGCACTGAAGCCATTCAGGACAAATTGTTTCATGAAAGGCAAGCATATTAAAGAAGAAAATAAGACTCCTTCCATCTGTCTTTTTTTTTTCCTTCTTTCTTTTATTCTGTCTATTTAGATGACCTATGGAACTTAGATTAATAATAATAATAATAATAATAAAAATCCGCAAATATGTAGGTTATGCTTGCTGCTTAAGTATTTGGAAAAATGGATTTTTATTATGAGTGATATCATTTTTGAGTTTTCTAACAAAAATAATAACCATGATTGGCATGTCACTGCCTTTACTTTCCTTGTATGGTACAGTATGTAGCTCATGTCCATTTCTGCGCTGTATGGCCGAACTGAAGCACGCACAAACAGTATGAGGAAAGGGTAATCAATCTGACTGCGTGAAAACTCTGAGGAAATACTGATAAGTAAAACAGCTCATAAATTCTGCATAGAATTGTTCGCATTCATGGCTCCAAAGATTAAAATTGAGGCTCTTTCTGTCCCACCCATAAATGATTTTTGGCAGTAGAAATGAGCACAGTAAAAATCTGCTCACAATCCTAATTGCCAGTCCCTTTTTTGCCTTCTCTGTCCTCTTATACATGCAAAAAAGATTTTGGTCTGTATAGTCCAGTGTTCTGAAATGCTGTATTTATTTAATGTTTTTTTCTTTTCAAGTTTACTAATATTAGGTCTTAATAGCTGAGTACTGTTCTTTAGTCAGGACTACATGTGTGTGACAAATAGTCAGCATGAGCAGAAGATGTCGAACAGGGGACAGGCTGTTTGGGACTGCTTTTTCCTGTCTGTAAATAACTTGGGATTAAAGAAAAATATCAGTGAAGTTCAAGAGTGCCCCTAGCTATTTTCCTGCATCACAGATCAGTGAAGTCTGGCTGGTGTGGGGAGCGCAGAACAGAGAGTATTTGAGAAAAAGTTAATTCCTTCCTGTAATTCTTGCATTTAATGAAAACTAAACCATATTAGTTGTAACTGTCAAACTGGGAATGCATAGAGGACTCCGCTGGAGTCTGAGAACAGACAACATACAGGCAAGGCGGTCAGATGTTCTCAAAGACTGTATGGAGCTCCTGGTCATAGCATGGCTCATCTTACCTCATTATAGCCAGCTACCGGGTTGGTGTCTAGTCTGAGCTAGCTGCTTGGGCTTCTATTGTAGTCAGATTGGAAAGATAAATACTTCCTGAGGGCAATTCCTTTCACTTTCCTGAGATGTTTATGTAAAGGTAGAATGTCTCTCACCCTCTGGAGAAATGTACATCTTTACTTTAATCAAGGGGAGATGAATCAACTGGTTTAACATCTACTTTTCAAATGTGTGATATTAATTGAGATGAAACTTACCTGTAGTATAGAACTTTTATTTGGGAAGATATTCCCATTTCAAGTACTGAATGTCATTATTACTACAGATTGTACATCTATTTTCCAAACTTTGTTATTTAAATCTTCTGAAACTACTCTGAAATCTGGTCCAGACATTATTGTGATAAGCATGCTGGAGCCAGGCATGCTTTTTTGAGGAGGCGAGGAGCATCCTTTTTTAATTCTTAAACAGATTGGTGATACGAAGTTCTTGAAAGTCCCTGTGAAGTGGTGAGGAGGAGTGATGAGCAAGCAAAGATAGTACTGAAATGAGCCAGTCACATACGAAATCAAGGTATCTCTGTTAAGGAGATACGCTTCACTTTGATATATTTTTGCAGCTATCTTTCAGGTCAGTGCTACAGAGATAGTAGGCATACCGAGATGAATCATTACCCTGAACTGCTGTAATGAATCAGTTTACTGAATATGTGACAATGCTGCTGTGTGTACTCATACATGGGCTTTATCCGCACACAAAAGGAAAAGTATCTAATGAGTTGGTGAGCAATGTATTTGCACATATACTGAAAATCTCTCACCATTTCAGCAGTGTCCCAGTGCATGATTTACACGTCGTTTTCACTCAGCTCCAGCATGACTCCTTCCTTCTTCATTTGTTGTCACAATCCAGAAACTACTTACATACTTAAAGAAATAAGGTATGAGGTCAAGTAATTTACCCATTATAAAAATGAGATATTCAGTAATATTCTCATACTTCTGCAGAGTATTTCATATATAAGTTTAGAAAAGTTCCTCTTGCACATTACAACTTTGCCATGTGATGCTTTTCTTCCTTCTAGATAGGAACTGAATGACATGGCTTTAACAGCTGCAGCTGTTGCTTACAGGGAAGGACAACATTAAGGAATTGTGGTTGCTCCTTATTAACTTGATAATAAGTAATATATATATAATATAACTTCATAATAAGTGTCAAAACTACATGCAGGCTTAATCAAATTTGATGCGTACTCTGAAAAGGGTGTTTTTCCTGTCTGTATTCACTGAAATCTCTCAGGTAAATCCTTTCTTGAGCCATGAACTTCTTTGCTTGGCAAATTGTCTTGAACTAAACATAACTGGAAAGTGTTGGAGCTGTCACCTCTCTAGCTAGCTTGTCTAACAAGGCTTGAAGTTCAGCTAGTAGGAATCTGTACATTGTCCTGAATACACTCAGCACTTATGCGCTGATGGTGACAATTCAGTTGCTGTCATTCATATTTCAAGTGAGGCAGAAACAAGAACACAGATGTAGAACCTATCAGAGTGGGAATGAGATTTCAAGTAGATTAAGAGTATATTTTGTGAGATGGGGCAAAAGATATCTAAATGCCTGCTATCCAAAAATATAAACACTCTGATATGTCAGTGTTGCAGGAATATGGGAAATGAGCTTTTTAAAAGGGTGACTGATATGTACATATCAATGTTGAATATATCCTTACAAAATACCACTTTTTTCACATAAATGATTTTCCTTTCATACTGGACAACCTAAAATTTGGTACTGTCAACTTCTCTGGTTACATCTAAGAATCAAATCCCCAATCTTTTTTTTTTTTTTTTAATATTTGTGCTGTTTTCTTTTAGAGGCTCTATATATTTCCTTCTTCGCATTCTCATGGCTTTTTCATTTCCTCAGAACCAGAATTACCTGAATTGGTAATTTAATATTTTACCCAGTTTATAGGTTAGTGGAGGATAATCACCATTTGCATCTGACTTGTTGTTTATCTTGTAGCTTCTTACTCACAGAGAACACTGCTGATCATCCTAAAGAAAGTGCATAATACTATGTACATTTTCTCTTGTCTCTCCCGTTACATTAGAAGCGAAACTGAAACAGTTCAACTCAGAGAACAGCAAATCAACAACTTGTTAATATGTTTGAGTTGTTTGGAATCAGTTTTAAGACACAGATTTAATTTAAATTGCAGAATGCTGAACTCTGCCTCTACAATTCCACTAACATTTGTTATTTACTCATGTGAAACCAGTGATGTTCCAAACTAACTTTTTAAGACTAAAGAAACTCCTTCGTTTAGCTTCATGATAATAAGTTTCAGTGTCTCAGATAAAAAATGTGGCACACTGAAGACAACAGTTTAAATGAACTCACGATTGAATGATGTTCCATCATTCTTATGACTTACTAGACGATAAGTCTTAGTGCTCAAATAAGGGTTGGGGCCCAGTAATAGATACTGAAGAAGTAGGACAACGATATAGATTCTGTTCTAAAAGACCCATGAAAACAGCCTCAAACAAGTGAGTAGAGAGGAAAGCAGCTATAGATAAATTGGGTTTTTTATCTATGTTTATGTTATTACATAAATGTTTAAATATTGAACTTCTGATGGCCTTGCTGGAGTATGCTCACTTATTGCTAGTTAGATACTACAGCAGAAATTGCTCTTCATGAGGGGCAGTGAGAGCCTTATAGACCTTCACTGCCCTCAGGATGGAGATGAAGAAATGTGTATATTTGGGAGAGGAATGAATGTGTGAGCACTGAGGCCCTGCTATTGCTCTCTGGACAGTGCAGCAGTGTTAGCAACTGATAGATATGTAAGGGCTCTGGCTGTTTGAAAGAGCTTCAATTTATAATTCAGTGAATCAAAGGAAGGATGTCCAGAGAAATGGACAAAAAGCTCTTCACAGCTGCCTCCACTATCTGGCATGCACTAATTGCTGTGATTGTTTGTTAAAGCAGAGCTTTGATGATTAGGGAAATCTTTTCTGAACAAAGTACACATTGAGGCTGATACTGCAAAGTTATCTGGAAGCCTTTCTGTGAAAATGACTGCAACACAAATGCCACAGTGACTGCATTCACTTTCTTGACCATGCAGCCAGCAATTTCATTTTGTCACTGAAAGAGAGCTTTTCTTCCTATGTCCACAGGAGTGAAGAAGCACAGAAAGGAGAAAATTAGGACAAATTCTCTCATCCTTGTTTTTGTCAGGAATGATACTAACATATCCAAATCTTCTGTGCTGTGGGTCATCGTGCTTACAGGCACGTTGCTCCTAAATACACAGTGGGCAACCTGTGAGGCTTGAACTAATAAAGATGCTATGGAAGGGTAGACAAGGAAGGAAGATAGGGCCCCAGTAGAAGATCACAGCTGCAGGGGATAGGGCTGTGCAACTCAGAACTCAACAGAAGGGTTCAGACACACAGTCTGGGCCTTGAGACTCTGTATAGACATAACCCAGCAACTTTCTTAGTGACTCCGTGTGCATAGAAGGTTCCACCCTTTCCATGTTAATTCTTACAGAAGTTATGATGTTAACTCTGAAAAAATGCAGTTTAGACATCTGAAAAGGAAATTAGAGTTTGACTCCTATCTGTTCATGTAGTCACTTACTAGTGTTTTACACTTCTATGGCTGACCTAATTAAAGTCAATATCTAACTAAACAATGCAGCCCATGCAATATTTTTTGCTGATTCTGTTCCTCCATCTTTCTTATCAAAGGCTTTCTCAGAAACGCACTTTGAAACACTTCACAAAATTTACCACCAAAACCAAGAAAAAAATAACCTTTATGCTTTTGGTTTACCACTGGCTGGTGTTCATATGAAACAGCAAAAGCTTGCTAATTTTTTTGTATGTTCAGGAAAGATTCTATAACATGTAGAGTAATGAAAACTTATCTCAGGAGCTATTTAACAGTGCTGGAAGTAGCTGTTTATTCTTTGTAGAAGAATGCCTTTTCTAACTGCTCATTTACCCCTGCACGAAAGACCCAGATTGTGGACCCATCTCTGCTACTCCGGAAAAGCCAGATGGGGTGGTTTCTGAAGCACATCAGTGAACTCTTGGTTTGGCTGGCAAGGACGACTTGGGAACAGCACCAGATGAGTCATCCTCCCTCTCTGCCTTCAGGGGCTGAACATTTTCCTTACACAGCACTTTCACTCCCTGTTAGGCGGCTCCTGACAAGTAGGGCAGATGAGGATCCTCCTGGATCTGGTTATTTTAGAGGACAAGGCGTGTTGTCAGAGCATGTTCAATGTAATGAGGCTAGTGAAAATATCTCCACTGTTGCAATCTCTGTGAGTAGGGTCCTTAACATGACCCTCTCCAAATCTTGGTAGTTTGTGTCATACCTGACTGGTACCTAAGCACTCATTGATGTGGGTCTAACTACTGCTGCAGCAACAGCCTTAATATGCTATGTTGGAAACAGTAATAAGAGAATAGGTTTTCTGTGTAGATATTTTAAAATACAGTTTACAGCTGCAGACAGCAAAGCTCACAATATCTGTATGAGGTTTAGGGGGAGATGGTTAGCACTCTGTTTTTCCATTCTTCATTCCTATTATTTCAAATTGCCATAGTTTTTCTATCGCTGATATTTGTATAAAATATGTAGCCTGTCAAAAGAAATAGTGATGTAGTCTGGCTTCTTAATGTTTGGTGCCTTTTGGTGATCATCTGCTAGAAAGTGGTGTCAGAGTAGGCTGTATTTAAGGAGAAAAAAAGGTTCAATTTTCCTTCTCCCTCATCAGTAATTCACCTTGTCTGTACAGTGTTCATAATATAGATGGAGATGTACATATATCTATGTAACTGTATACACATATATTATACATATGTATGTTATCTGCAGCTCGAAGGCTTTGTGGATTTCTTATTCATGTGCTTGTCACAGAGTGACATTTTTTTTCTGAACCTTGAAGATCTTAGACTTTTTTGGGGGTAAGTTCACACTCCAAATTTAGCTACACCTCATAAAATTTAAGAAAGTATCTGGCTAATGGAAAGTGGAATATTTTCCAAAAAAAAACCAAGAGAAAACGCTTATCCTAACCCTGCATCTGTATCACTTGCAAACCTCATTCTTTCGTTATCTTTGTCCAAATCAATAGTAGATTCCTTTAGCAATCTGAAACTCAGTCAGGAAAGGTGTCTAAGCAAAGCCGTTTGATTTCTCTGTGGCCCTGAGAAGCTGGGTATGCTAGTTAGCCTCCACAGGGTAAACCTAAAAGGCCAGGTAGGCGTTTTATTTTTGGATTCTCCAACCTACATATGCATCTTTTAGTATTCATTATTTTGTTTACATCCTAAAAGTTTTATATGATACAAACACAAATGATGCTAAACTAAATTGGCAGAGAACAGCTTTTAGAGACAAGCATGAGATCCTGAATCTGGAAATACAGGTTTTAGTTGTTCAGTCACACAGTTCCTGTGTTTGAATACAGCAGCATTACGCAAGAAGCCAAGAAAACAAAACAGCACTAACTGTTTGGCATACTTCATAGAAATTCAGCTACAGAGGAAGAAGAGAATTTAAGAGAATATTAGAAGCAGCTGCAGATACCTCAAGCAGGTTTAAAATTTTAAGAGAAGTACATATGGCTTTAAAAGCAAACAGGGAGGAGTGCTGGCATTGGCTCATACAATTTTTGAATGGCAAGGAGCATAATATTTCAGTAAGTCTTCGTCAAACTGTTTTAATTAGTCTACAAAAGAAAAAAAAAGATCTTATGAACTAAAAACATCTTGCACTGAGTGGGTAAACTTGATCAGTTTAGTCTGAATTATTTGGCTTCAGTCTACGTCTCATTTGATGTTTGTTGGCCTTTGTACAACTGCAGAAGAGTCATGTAGGAGAGAGGGGTTGGAAAGTACTGTAGACTGTTCTTTTCAGAGACATTTGTCCCTCAAATTTGTGTACTTGAGCCAGAGAGTTCAGGGTAAAGCTTTGAAAAATAGTGCTTCTTGAAGCATAGCCATGTTTATCTGGCATGGATTCACATACAGTGGATACAACACTGGCACAATTACAAAAAAGGAACTGATTATAAAAGTGTATGGAGTGATGGTTTTAATAGGGTCACAGTTTATTAAAATCATAGCAAGAAGAAGAGGAAAGCTCTTCAGAAAATATTAACTTATTTCTCCTCCCTGCAACATTTCTCCCATTTATCCAACAATCTATCACTATCTTTTTCTTATGGGCACAAAGAGGATAAAAGATAGACGATCTTAGTGTTTCACCTCTTTCCAACACTTCAATTATGAAAAAAAATGAAAGTTTTTTTATTTTATTGTTTTGCTGTGGGTCATAGCGGTGATGGTAAATTCTGAGGGATTAAAAAGAAGAGTCTGTGAGATTCTGTCTGTTGTCTTTCCTCAGAATAGTGTGCAGCAGACAGCATTCACTGTGCACTTAAAATCTGGACTTATTGTGAAGGTTAACTCACATATCCAGCCATTTTCAGGGCCAAACTTAAATTGTTGGTGAACTGAGGCCAAAAGTCCACTATGTAAAAATACGCATATATAGTTATGTGTGTCTGAGTTAGAAAAGACTGTGGATGTATGCAAGTGCACAGAGACAGTCAGGCTTGAATTCTTCCTACATCAGCCACCTGCTGCATAAGCAATAGGACGAGTAAAATGCAGTTGCAGGAGCATCCTGTTCTTTTTACTTTAAAGACAGAAAAGCATTGCAGCCAATTTTTGAAAACTGAGCGGGAAACAGAAAGGAAGCAATAAGAAAAACCCTCAGGAGATTTGAAGTGTTTTTCCTTCAGTGTTGTTTACTGTACTGTTGAAAAGGTATTGTGCTCTTACAGAACAGAGTAAAACTGCATTCCTCCAAGCCATTAGAAAAAAATTCTAGCTTGGGGATAGTCCAAAAATTTATAGCAAACTATGGGTGGACCAGGCTTATCAGATGATTAAAGGAGCGACTTGGTGTGAAATTATGTGAAAATAAATCTCTCTTACTGCAAATCATAAAGTAGTGCACTCTTAAATCTGAAATATAAGAATTGAAGATTTTTTATTTATTTATTTTCTTTCTTTCTGGTGTTTTCTCAGTAGAGATTTGGTATTCTTGCAGTATTTTTTTTTAAACTTGGCTTTCTGTAACTCTTAAGGGGCTTCTCCAGATGTTGGATGCTCATTAAAATGAATTCTGTTCCAGTTCAAAAGTCTTTGGAGGAGCACCGAGTAAGGCAACAGTCCATTGATTCCTTCACATTAGACTCAGTGTTGGGTTCATTTCATGCACTTAAGTTCAGCAAGTAAAAATGTGCAGCTGTTAGCTCATTTCTCATCAGTGCTTGTGGCCAAAGAAGACTTTTATGTGCTGTTGCAATTATTTACATTTTTTTGGTGGTAAAGATAAAGGATGCCTTCGATCGTTGTCCTGTGAGTCTGATGCACCGATGACGAATCGCTTTTAAATCCACAATGAAAAAAATTGACTTTTCTGCCATTAGTGAAAGAGGTTAGAAACAATATGACCAGACTTTGCTGAGTCTGTTGAGTAATTTGAGCATGTTTAGATTGGCTTGTGTTTGTGTTTAGGAGAAGGCAAAAACAGAACAAGAGTCAATTTTTAAAATTCATTTTAAGATCAGGGTAATCCCACATAGAGTAAGAACATGTTACAATGGAAGGAAGTAAATTCAAGAACACAGAGGTTATATCCTACTTCCTCTGCTTTTTACACTGACACGCAGTAATTTCATAGACTGCTCTAGAGATGTGGATTGTGGAAATGTTTCTTTTCCCCAGGGAAGACAAATAATTACTTTCCAGATTTGATTGCTAAAAGTAAACATATTTTTTTTTACCTACTGTGTGCACAGTTAATCAAGTGTGTAAATTTTGGATTAGCAGATTGGATTAACACTCAGTAAGCAGCATTATTTTTAACCCAGATGCTTTTTCTATCTCATAAAACAAAATGTTTTCTATTATCTTAGTGAGACCACGATAATGGTAAGGAAATTATGCCTTTTAAAACATTGCATGTTAAACAAAGTTCTAGACTGTAGAGTTAAACATGACAGATTTCTAATACTCAGGCAATTCTTTACAACAGTTTTCAGTAATCCCCTTGCAAAAGCTACAAATTGTTGATTTGCATGTGAATTTTATCTGTGCTTCATGACCATCAAAAGAAAAAAAGTAGTTCACCTTAAAGCTATTTCCATCAAACAGAAGTAGTCATGAAGACTTTCTATTTTCCTAATAACCACTTTTACCAAAACACTTCATGTGTCTTTACTCACTAACAAAACCGCTACTGTAGCTATGACACACTGGATAGTGTGATAGTTAATTATTTGTGTGATAGTATCTTATCTGTTATATCTTTATTATGCTAAATCTTATTGCAATAGATACTCTATACTTTTTGCACGTTTCCATTGAAACAAGAACCTTTGGATTTTCTTGTTGGTTAACAACACAAATTCTCTTGACATAAAATATATGAGATGCTCTGACTAGATGGCTGCTGCCAGCATTTGAGGACACTTAAAGGCCTACTTGAGACAAAGAAGGATGGAACATGTACATAAGAACAAGATATTATTGAACTGAAAACAATTGCACTACAAGAGTATACAAAGACAGGATGACCAGGCTACCTAAAATTAAGTCATTTAGATTTAACATTGAAAATACCTTTCCTATAGATTGCATGATTTTCCTTGCTTAATGAGAAAAGTGTTTGATTTCTCAGTGAAATTTGTGACAGATTCTCCAGGCCTGCATTCTTTATTCCTGAAGGACTTCAAACTTTTCTCTATGTGAGTAAGCAAAGCTATGAGGGCTACTCGGAAAGTAATTCCTCTTATGTTATCACAATGGCCCACAGTGTCAGAGGTGGATGTTGGTAGTATGGTAGTAGAGGCTGAACCATCCTGACAGTGTTCTGTTACATTTTGTTGCCCTGTGAGAGATGGTAGCAGAGCGGTAGTCTGACAAAATGACATCTGACAGTGGAAGTGTGGGTGAAGCAAAGATGTGTCATTTACTTCCTCCCTAAGGAAAAGATTGCACCCACTGACATTCATGACATTTGCAGAGACCAAACAGTGGATGTGAGCACAGTGGGACAGTAGGTGGTACATATCAGCAGTGGTGACAGTGACGTGAAGACAAGCCATGTTCGAGACGACCATGAACAGCTGTCACACCACAAAATGAAGAGTGTCTCGATCACCTCTTCTGTGCAAATTGGCAGATCAGTCTTGGTATGGAGCTAAATATTGTTTTCAATATGTTGGAAGCGATGGCGGCAATGTTGGAATTTTGCAAAGTTTGCATTAGATGGGTCCCATGAGTGCTCACACAGGAACAAAAAGAACACTGTTTGCAAGTTTGGTCGGAACTATTAAGGCAATACAAGGCTGAAAATGTCAGTTTCCTGGATGACATCATTTCCAGTGGCAAAATGTGGTATTGCCACTGCAAGCTGGAGTCAAAATGACATTCCCATCAAAGAAAAAGTTCAAGATGCAGCCGTCAGCAGGGGAAGTGATGTGTACTGTCTTTTGGGTCCTGGAACCCAGATAAACCATGAACTCTGACTGCTCCATTGCAGTGCTGACTGAGCTGAAGGCTTAAACTTCTTGAGTCAGGTCAGAGAAGATGACAATTTTTTTTTTGCAGTACAGTAATACCAGGCTCCATAACAGTTTGAAAATGGTGGAGTGCATTGCAAATCTTGACTGTCCTACCACACCCACAGTAGAGTCCAGATTTAGCACCTTCTGACTTCACTGCCATCAGCTTGGGTTGGTGAAAGTTGAACTGGGTGGACAACATTTTCCTAGCAATGATACTATCATAGAAGCAGTGAAACAGTTGGTTACCTCCGCTGCTGTAGATTTTAATGATTGCAACATGCGGGCTCTTGTTAATTGTTGGCAAAGTACACAGCTAATGGTGGTGACTATGTTGAGAGATAGAGTCTTGTTACTCAGAGTTTGCTCTATCAAATTGTGCTCTTTGCCTCTGTTGCATTTCTATGGAAATAAATAGAAGGCATTACTTTTGGAGTGACCTATATAGTTACCTGTAATCCAAAGGTTCAGATGTACGCATCTTAGTAATTCTCTGGTACTCCATGTGGATGGACATCTTTTGTTCTAACTTAAATGAGAGTAACTGGTTCTTGTTCCCAACTACAGTTACGAGTATCACTTTTGCTTTACCAGAGCACACAGAGTGAACCAGAACCACTGTTACTGTATGCAGCTGTCACTGATGTTGTATTTTTGACGTGACTTGGTGGGACTGTATTAAAGTGAACTGGGACTAAATTCACACCACACCTGACATCACTTCGGGTTGAGTGTTTTATCTATGAGTACATCTGGGAGCCATGCACATGCATGTCCAAAGACAGAATCTGGTCCTTTAACTCTTTGCCAGAAGGTAAGGATTTGAAAATCCCAGAGGCCTCATGGTTGTTATTCATTCTAATGAAACTATCCTAGCACTAAGAGAATTTATTTGTAACATATATTAGGAGTTGTCTTTTTTCCTCAGAAGGCTGCACATGTGCACAGCAGCAGTCTTATGGTGGTTGGCAGGTATCCTTGCCTCTGAAATTCCAGCACAGGGAAAGATTATACTCATGGTTGCCATCTGGTTGGCCTCGTTCTTTTGTTTTCAGACAGCAGGGAAAATCTATATCAAATGGATAAAGAAAGTTTTTGAAACCTGGCTTGACAGAACTGCTGGTTGTGGATTGTTCTGTTTCGAATCCTTATCATTTTTTTATTATTATTTTTAAAAATATAATACGGCTTGCATTTCTAAACATTAAACATCTTAACATGAAAGACTTGAGCTGAGGATACCTTTTATAAATATCCTCAGGAGATGTGACTTCCTTGCAGCCATTTTTTCTTGGAAAACTTGCTTCCCTGCTTTGGATGAGGATTTCTTTTGCTGATAAATATTAGGATAAAGTCATCAAACTGTTTCTCTGTTGTTGTTTTTTTGTTTTGTTTTGTGTAAAACCTATGGTTTTTTCTGCATTTTTTACCATGCTTAACACTGAGATTTTGGCTTCTTTTTAACAGTAAGGGCATGGTTTTTGGATCACTGCAGAACTTTCATTAGTTAAATGTGTATTCATTATGGCATCTATTATTCTTCTGCAAGTACTATTGAAACAGTTTATGTCACATCTTTTTAAAGTTTCTTTCTCTGATTTTACCTCTCATATTGGTTTCAATTTATCAAAAAGATGTTTTCATTTCCTTTTTTGTCCAATGTATGGCATCTACTTTGAGGTTATGATTTAACATACTGCTGTGCTGCAGAAATCTGTACATCTCCATGACTCTCTTCTTACAGTCTTATGGAAAGAGTGTTGGAACATGTCTTTGCAGATATTACCTTTGTACGTAGATCAGGATGCCAAGAAATGCAGATATCCATATGTTGAATGGCACTCTGTAAAACGTGATCATTTCTGTGAGGCTCTGGTGTACTTGATCAGGGTACTGCAAATATTGTACTCTTAATAACTCATAAACCAGCCTAAAAGATTTTGGAGCCAAGTCTTCTCCCATTCCTGAGCCAAAGAGTAAAACTTTATTCTTAACAATTTTTGCATCCTTTACTTTTGAACAGAAGGAAAAGTGAAAATTTCACAGAGATTGCTGTTGAGGCATATTAGAAGGACTGATGTTCTTTGATCCCTGTAGTAACCCTTGGGATGGAGCAGTAGTTTAGATTATCATTTCTTCAGGCCAAATTAAAAGATGGTCTGTCTCACTTCATTGCAGATGGGAAGATGGATAATCTTAGCAGGCATCAGCCCTTTCAGAGTTCCTGTGTGCTGATTCTCTCTTCTCTACCACCCACTCACATCTGTTTAAAGATTTGGTATAATTTCATATATCATCACAACTCCAAAGATTGCTCTGAGCTCCTCTTTGTGGTGTCTTGTGAGCTAGAAGTTACTTTGGCACCTGCTGTATTTGCTCCCCACTCATAAGGAAATACAAGAGACCTCAGTAAGGTGTTGACTGCTTTTCTGGTTTTTGTCTGTCCCCTGCTGAGAGGCTCTGGGGAAGCTGGCGTTGATCTTGGAGTGGAATTTGGTTGCTTGGGTCACTAACCCTAATTTAGGCTTTTGAAAGGAGACTTCCTGAAAGGCAGCACGAGGCATCATTCTGGATGATAAACTGTATGGCAGTGCTGTTTAAAACTAGGAAGCTGGCATGCTTTGAGTAGAGCCTGGATGTCTTTTTATGTAAAGTGTTTACTCTCTGTTCAATGAAGTAGTGCTTCAGTCCCATATGTTTTTATTTTACTATTTTTTTTCCTTTACATAGGACAGGACAACAGTGACCCTTGAAGAATGCTACAAAGACTTAGTGATGATTTTTTAAATGTATTTTAGCCAAACTATAACCTGTTTAAAATGTAGCATAATTAAAACATAGAAACACAGTTAAGATATTGAATGGGACACGGAACAGATTATTAATCCTGGATACTAAGTTCCCTTGTTTCAGCTTTCTTTTCTTTTACAATTTTTTTCCTGTTCATAAGTCTGAATTATGAACAGTCCTATCCTTCTTGAATTATTATGCACTTCATTTTCCTGAATGAGCAGGTGAAAGTGATAGTGTAATAGGCACCAAATGGTTATGCTAAACCTTTGATTAATGTCTGTCATTATAATATTTGTTCAAATGTAACAGCTGAGGGCTTTTACCATTTTTATTGCTTTTAACATTTTGGTCACTGGGCATTTTCTGCTTATATGCATAGCTTGTCTTATACTGCTGTTAGATAAATGGAAAGGATGATTACAGATTGGCCACATTTGTTCCTTTAAGAGCCCTGCTGATTGTTCTAGTTACAGCATTTGACATAGGAGATCACTGAGGTGTAATCATATTTTTAAAATTGAAAAGCCTGTCTGACTTTAATCATACTGCGCTGATATTCAACACCTTCCAAAAAGGAGCTTCCCGAAAGCTTTTTTAGCACCATGGGTGCTAAAGTAAAGAAGTAATTGGCATGTTCTCTTCACTAGACATGAAAATCAGGAAGGCAGTTGCATAAGATTAGAACTTTGGATTAAGATCTACTCTTGACAATACAAACAAAACTTTAAAAGAGATCAAAGTGTCTGTGTCTCTTTTAGAAATGTGCCTGCCACTTAATGAAATGTTTTTTATAACTATGTCTGGTATGTTTGCTGTCTGTTGTTTCATGCTCAGCTTGCAATCTACATGGCCTTCAAAAACATCCATGTTGCTCTGCATAATGAATAACGTGCTAGTGCTGTTCCACCTGCGGTTTTGGATAAAGCTTTTGCAAAAACTTAAACATGGCAGTTTCTCTGCCCTGATTCCTCTTGTCCACAGCTTTGAGTTAGCTTTTGTAGTCATGTAGATAAACAGAATTCATAGAATGTCTACCAGAAGCTAAATTAAAAATATGACTTAATCTGGGTCTGTTCTCTGATACTATTGACAGGCTTTTGTAACAGGAGATAAAGAGAGGAGTAAGTGGTGGGTGTAGGAAGAGGATGGGACTTTTTAAACAGCTGTCAGTTATATCAATTTCAGCATTCCTGAGGCTGAGATTCAGTAGACTCAGATTAAAAATGAAAACACCAAAGATAAATATGGAAGGCCTTTTGACGACTGTGCTTGTGTCCCTGATGAAGCTCTACGTTTCATAATTACTGTGGGTAGACTTTAAATTACTCTATTATTTCCTAGCTTTTTCCAGAATCTTTAAAGTCTGTCTGCTAATGAGACCATTTGAATGTATGCATGTCCTTGACAAAATTAAGCATTAGATATGTATAAAATAAAGCCATTGGAAAAGGAGTAATATTTAAGAATTAAATAAGAAAGAATTTGCTCCTAACACTTTAGATCTGTCAATGATTTTGAGAAAAAATAGCAGTGCACTGTATCTTGAAACATCAGAAGAATTCCTGTCTGTGGTGATTTACCTGTTGGCGTAAGTAAACCTTTGTATTGCTTTTCATGGGATTGTATATATTTTTTTATGTATCAATATATACACACCATATACCTATTTCCAACAAATATACTAATTAGTAGCCTGAAGATCTTTTAGCTTATTAAACTCATTGAGAACCTCTTACCACCTGCAGACCCTTTGTAGACCCTATGATGCAGCATTTGCCACCAATAAATGCTAAAATGACAACTATTGCAAATGGCAAAATGTGTGAAGTAAACACATAAAACTGAAAGAAAATGCTTTAGGAGCATGTCTGATAGATATGGAAGTATAAGCAGTCTGAAGGAGTAGGCACTGCTGTAACATTCGTTTAATCATTCATTAACACTGTATCAGCTGAAGTTCTCACCCCGTCCTCGCAGTTACCCACAGAAATGTTGTTCCTTTCCTTCATTTCACCAGAGACATCCTCTCTGATAACTGTGTAATTCCCCATACAGCAGACTCTAAGCTGACTTTAAATTTCTTGTGTCCCTCTGGCCAGTCCCAAATACACTTTTGCATAAGGTCTGCTGGCAGTGCAGACTTTCAGACTGCGCAATTTTAAAAGAGAATTTTCACAAAATAGCCAAGGAGGAACAGGGAGTAAATGTCCTTCATACAAATTTTCTTCCCTGGCATGCAAACACTTCTTGTGCCTGCAGAATCCATCCATGAGAAGGAACCTATATAATTTTAGGAAATCAAAAGGTAACTGTGAGAGTTAGAAAGAGTTGAGCTGATTAACATGAGATTCCTCATATCTCAAATATTAGGCATAAAGATTAAGAAGCTATTTATAGTATGCTACTAGGGATGATTTATAGTGGATGTTTAGGTATGTAATGAAAGGAAGTTACTTGATAAAGAATTACTATTGTGGGTGGTTTCTTTTTTTTTTTTTTTTTTTTTTTTTTTGTAACAAGCCAGAGTTTATCCTGTGCTAGCTTTCAGAAATTAAGGTTAAATTTTCACTGGAGTCGACATATTCGAATTAGTAGTATAATATTCATACTGTTTTGTAGGAAGCTATGTTAAAAAAAGTACGAATGTTAAATCCTGCTTTAAATAAGAAACATAATGATGCTTCAAAGGAAAAAAACAACCGTATTTAGAAGGAAGGAAATATTTTAGTTGACTGACAATTTCTCTCTTTTAAATTAGCCTCAAATAAAGAGAATGAAAAGCAGGTTTGTGCTTTTGTTTGGGAAACATGAAGGGAATTATTTCTCATCATTAAGAATGGGTCCTTGGCTAATGACATTTATTTTTCCTTTATTATTATTCATTTTATGAGAATTATTAAGCAGATCTATGAACTGAATCATTCTTTTGAACTTGTACTGTTAAATAAAGTTGAGATATCTCCAAAGACAATATTATTATTATTATTAATAGCAAGTTTGTGTGTCATCTGACTAGAGATCAGCTCATTTTCTTCACATCTATCCCCCCTTTTCCAATCAGTCTAGTTTACTGACTAATGACTGTCTGATCTCAACAAAGTTTCCTTTTCTGTTTTTTTCAACAAATGCTTAAATGTTTTCAATTCACTTAATTTTTCAATCACTCAATACTTCTCTTCCTTCGCTCTTTTGATTCACTGTTGCTTTTGAACCATGCTCTGCATATGTTCTTTGTTGCATCACTTCCCGCTGTTCACAATGTCCTTCCCTTCCCTTCCCTTCCCTTCCCTTCCCTTCCCTTCCCTTCCCTTCCCTTCCCTTCCCTTCCCTTCCCTTCCCTTCCCTTCCCTTCCCTTCCCTTCCCTTCCCTTCCC
This sequence comes from Lagopus muta, assembly GCF_023343835.1. Classification (NCBI taxonomy): domain Eukaryota; kingdom Metazoa; phylum Chordata; class Aves; order Galliformes; family Phasianidae; genus Lagopus; species Lagopus muta. The sequence continues at coordinate 38,152,649 of NC_064433.1, forward strand.
TCCCTTTTTCCTCTCCCCTCCCTTCCCCTCCTTACACAATCGTAGAAGTCCTTTTAAAAATATGGGAACACATAAGAAAGAATATTGTGGACTGTGGCTTGCTCAAATGAATCCTGGTTGAGTTAGTCTGGGGGGTTCCTGAACTCATCAGTTGGCATGTGCTACCCTTTTCTCTACTCTTCATCACAGATAGAAATTGCATGAGAAATTCCTTATATAACAAAATTGTTACGACCTAAAAAATGCAACTATTAGCATAAAGTGGTTTTGAATGACAAAATATTTATGTAATATTCATACAAATATAAAGAATATGCACTGTCAAGAAAAAATGTCATTAAATCATGTATCATCATAATTGTTTTGCATGCATATATTTGTTTAGACTACGTGAGGTTTAGGAACAGAATGTAGTTGCTTTATTTTATTAGGAGTATGATTTGAAGTCATAGAAGGTTGAGAAGAAATGTCTTGAAGAGGAACTGAATAAGGCACTGTGTCATTCAATTCCAGATTTTTTCCAGGAGATGAAGGAGACAGTGTAGAGGGAGGAATTAATCCCATGCAGTGTAAACACAAAGAAAGGTATTGGAAAAGAAAGACATCTGCTAGTTAAGGAGAACATATATTGGCAAGAGATGAAGTGGGACAACTGAAGGAAAGCTTCTTTAACAGCTCAGAGGAACATATTTTAAATCTCTTTTGGAATGAAACAGACTGAAGATTTCAATGCATTTTGATCTGGACTTGGAAAAATGATGCCAAATTAGGAAAAACCGAACTTTTAGGAGTGTGGTTTAATTTTAAGGAATGAATATACTCTGGATGAACAGTGGAAAAGAACATATAGCATATATAGGGTTTTTGTATTTGGATATTGTTTTTTGTTTTTGTTTTTGTTTTTTATCAGAACTAGATGTGCTTTTTAGAGTGAAAAATGAGCAAGATTCCAGATGTAAGCTAGAGTTTCATGTTCTCAACCCCAGGTGTGGAAGTTGGATGTAACTTTAGGGTTTTCCTTCACTAACAGTGTTGATTAGCAATGGCCTGAGTACTAGCTAATGGGACAATGAATTGATATTGATAGAATAAGCAAATCTGAGGTGATATATTTGACATCAGTTAAGTAGAAAGAGCCGTAAGGTAAGAAGATCTTTGAGATACAATCCTTTTAACCGAGGACTTCATTTTAAGAGGTAGATACAGAAAACAAAGTAGCTAAAGCTGAGAGGCACTATATGAACAGTGAGATCACAAATTGCATTACCCTCCAGGGATCTAAGGAAATAATCCGAACAATTTTGTCTAATTTCTTTAGCCAGTGACAGACATGCTTAGGTTTTTCTTCAAAGATTTGCTTTAGTGAAAAGTTCTGTTAGCTGTGGATGCCTTAAAGTAGTTTACTCCTAGTTGAACCCTGCTTTCTTCTTGGAGTTTGCAGGAATTTCCCTTAGTCCCTCAGATGGCTTAACACTTTGCCCAAGCTCCAAACACATCTCACTCACACTGATCACAATGACTGTCGTTCCATTTTCTCTTTCAAACAACAACAGAAGGTGGACTTCTGAACCTTTTCTTCATTGATTAATATTGTGCTTAAATGCTGCACTTACACCAAGAACAAGTGTAGGGTAAATTGGATGTTAACAGATTACTGGATCAGAAAAAGTTAGGGAAGGGACAAGTCTCCAGACAGGCTGCATCTTATGCGCTGAGGAAGGAGAACGGAATGACTGCTACTGCTTACACAGAAAAAACTGTATTGTGGATAACTTCTTCTCTTTGGATGACTACTCAATGCACAACTTAAATGGAGCGGGGTTTGGTGAATAATTAAAAGGTTTCTTTCTGCATATTCTCTTTAATAAGGAAGGGAGAAATCAATTTATTTGAATTTGATTGTAAACAATATTATCCCTGTGCTCCTATTTATTTTCAGTGCATACTTTAGAGAGAATAAAACTTGTAGACCGACTATATTAAAAACAAAAACAAACAAAAAATAACATAAATAAATCTTTGGAAGAAGAGGTGCCTGATAGCCAGATATATGAAATTACAGGATAAGGACCCTTAAGTATTGCTCTTTGTGAAAGCTGGCTTTGCACAGCAAAAATGAAAGGGTAGACAATGGTTAAATAGAAAGACCACCAGTGAACAACTTCAGAAGTTTATAGAAAACACTGCTTCTACAGGATTAGATGATGTGATAGTTTTCATTATAGCATGAACCTTGTAAGAAAGAATGAAAAAGGACAGCTTTCTTCTTGAGAACTGAAATTTCCACAACCAATCCCTCAGTTTTCTCTTCTGTTTTCCAGCAGGGCAAAATGGATTTGATATTAGAAATATGTTCTTTCTGGATCCAATTTCAGTTTAGGCCACACTCTTTAAATAAGAATCTATAATCCAACCGGCTGTTCTTGCGGAGTTCTCTTTAATATATCTGTAAACCTAAATACGTGTGCAAGCACAGACTGCATGAATTTAACTAAATTGGCTTGAAACACACATATTTTAGCTAAGTGAGTGCAGGATTTTGTACAGACAATGTCTATATCACCTGCCTTTGAGTCCTGTTTTAGTTAGGAAATATCTGAATGGAATGTCTGTGAGGGAGGAGAAAATGCAGTTATAATCAGTTATTAGGAGGTTTTTAATGCAAACCACATTATGGAGGGAACAGGAGGGAACAACTACCGTTCTTCAGCTGGTTACTGTGAAGGCTGCTAAAAATCTGAGACTTCTGAAAAAAAAAAAAAAAAAAAGTAGTTCCACCTTTTCTGGGAAATATTTTACCATTTTAATAGGGAAAAAAAATAAGAAATATCCACATAGAAAAAGAGAAAATAATCTTTGAGTATTTAACACTTTAATTTTAAGAAAAAGAACCAAAATGTGCTCTTGATTATACATTACTTTCAGTAAGTCGAAAGAGGGTAGTACAGCCAAAGGATAGAAATTGGCTCATGGACATAAGGAAAAGAATGGATTTGAAAAATTACGAACTCTGTATAATCATCATCATCATTATTGTAATAACACATGTGGTTGAATTTTAGAAGAGATTTGCAAATGTGGTGACAAATGATGAATAAATCAGAACAAGTGACAGAAAATGCAACTGAAGATTATTGCTGTTCAAAAACAGGAACAGTGCAAGGTCATCTGCAAGTTTATATGTATTTATATATATATTTAACTTGTAAATTTTACAGTGAAGTTTTACTTAATACACACTTGAAAGTGTGAATATGTGCATGAAGAATGTTGCTATATAATTACAAGTATGAATTCCTTTAAATGTCCTTTGAATATTATATATTTCTAATTAATTCCTATTGTACCAGTTGAATTTCTGATTGGGAAGACACTGCTGTAGTGTGTCTGGTTGTCCTTATTACTCCCTAAATGACCAAGTGTCCAAGTGTCTGTGTTGATAATTTCCAAGCTGCAGTGAATTGGTCTAAAAGCTGTTTGTAGAACAGTTCTACTTCCTTCCACCACCTGCAAATGCAGAACACAAGAGAGAACTAAAGTGAAATAAATAGCAGCTGTTCTTTTCCCTGCTTGATAAGTTGGTCTTACACCAGAAATCTCCATGAGAGTTCAAAGTACTGGAGACAGGAAGATAGGAAGGCGTCATGAGCTGTGCTAACGTGAAATAGTTCATAGAAAGGGTCATGTGAACAGAAGGACTGTTGATGACTAAAATTTTGCAATCTGTTTTTGTGGCCCTTGGGGAAAATTACAGTAGTTCATCTTCCTAGAAAAAGGCTAGATACTTTATAGTGATGTTTGGTAACTAAATAGACTGTGTGGCTGCTTTTAACTTCGAGATAACACAGAAGATCAGTTGGATTATAAAGAATTATATTCTACAATTCCTGTGTCTTGCTTTAAAAACACAGATGCATCTGTTTAAATGAACTTCCCATAGAAAGGCAAAGCTGGACTGTTTCATGAGGCTAAGGTGAAGATTTATAATCTTTTTGGCTTTCCCACTGTAATGCAAAAGTTAGTCCTGCTGCTCAATAAATCCTGGATTCCTTCTTAATGTAAATGTACATGGAAATTGCCTGCATATGCAGTTTTCGAATTTCAAATTTGTCAAGCAGTATTATAAATATCTCATTTTGAAAATACTAGAAAATGAGTTTAATATTTGAAAGACATAATTTGAAAGACTGAAGAGAATTACGTATCTTTCATCATTCTGTGTTTTACGTACCCAGGTTCTGCACCTTATAAAAGCAAAGTTCTGAGTTACAAATATTCTACTGCCCTCCACTGAGAGTATGGTAATTGATCTTGAGGGTTATATCCTGTATATTGGACTAGTTTCTTAGATTGTAGTGGAGTGAGAGCTTCTCCAAAGGATATTTTACTTGTCTGTTCATCTCAGCATCCAGTGAATGTCAAGATTAATCCTGATCTTGTCTCCGCTCACTGGAGTCTTGAATGTACCTATTCTAGAAGTTAGGCTTATAGCTCTGGCAACACTAAGCATTACAATTAGACTGCTATAATCCTGTTCATGAGAATAACTGTTATTTATTGAGACTCAGGTCATGCTTCTTCTTCCATATTTTAAATCAAAGTTGATAGTGACTGTTGGAGAGGAGAAGAAAACACGTTTCAGCTGATGATTCAGAACTCAGAGCGTGCTTGCTGTACTTGAAAGGAAGATTGGAGGACTGGAATGGAAAAAAAAAACTTTTTTTTTTTTTGTTTACTCTTTTGAGTCAAAGCTTCATTGGCTATTTTACATGCTAGTCACCAAGGATAAGGTTTGAGTTCTTACATGGATGTATGGTAGCTTGTTAAAATGTACGTCATTGCTGGGGCACAGCTTTGTACTTCGGATGGTTTTTTTTGTTCCATTCAGTAAAACAGCATGCTAAAAATAAGACATTTATGAATATTGTTTTCCAATAAAATTAAGAGCAAAAGCTATGGAGAATGTTTCTATTCATAATAAACTTTGTAAAACCCCTTTCTTTAAGGAAATAGAAATCTTGAGCCCAGGTCAAAATATTTGGTATTATCCTTATGTAGATAAAATTACAATCTTTATTTTTTCCTCAAATAATCATTCTGTTTATTATGATAATTTAAATTATTAACAGGTAAGAAATTTAGAAATCTATTTGCCACTTGTTAACTTTTTCAGTTTGAGCTGAACTTAATCCTCATGCAGAGGATATGACAGTATATGACAGTAAGGATTAAATCTAGCAAGGCATAGTAAGGACAGCTCATAAATTTTTGGGCAGTTGCACAGGGAAATTCATCCTAGGTGAAATTTGTGTGCTTATTCCCACTGAAAATTGCTTGATTATTTGTTGAATCCTGTTAGATGGTTCAAATGACCCAACTTTTATAAGTGCTAACAGCTGAGAAAATTAAATCTGCAGTTCTGATAGGAGTTAAGGCTGCACTGTAATAATTGGGAAGTATTGCTAAAGTTCTCTTTAATTTTCCAAGTGGGTTTGCTATTTCCTTACCGAGAAGGCAGGCAAATATGTTATTTGCACAAGCCGTCATATATGGATACACTATTTTAAGTAAAATTAAAATCATCTGAAGTGAAATTAGAGTTATAGTAATGTTGCTGATAATATTTGCATTGGTCTACAGAGCCAGCAGCTCATCTAAATATAGAAGTGTTCAGAGAAGATAATGAGTTAGAAAATCTTCACTGATTCTAATCACTCTCTGCTTACTGTTGAAAATTCTGGGGAGACAGCAGTGCCCTACACTTTGAGGAACTCAAAAGAACTTCTGCATGAGCCTAATGTGACTCTAGGAACTGTTTCTGTGAATGAAATGCACAAAATGAACAGTAACAACTTCCCAAGTTCAGTTATTATTCTCCACAAAAATCTGTAGAATCTATAGAATTTCTTGTGATAAGTAATGTCTTGCTTAATTGCGTTTGGGAGCCAGAGGACTGCCAGACACCAAATAGTGATGCCAGTTCCTGAACAAAACTGCAGGAACAGTGGAGACTCTCATGTCACTACTGTGAAGATCTGCAAATGTGTGCTGACTCAGAAGGAAGTCTAGACTCTGTTCAGTATTTCTGGAGTTTTTTGAAGGGGTCATAGAGCATCTGGGTAAAGTAGGTCTAGTTGACACAGCTTCCTACCTCAGTTTCCAGAAGGTTTCCAAGATGCTCTCTAAACAAAAGCTTTGAAGAAACTAAGCAGTCGTCACATGAAAGCTGGGAACTCTTGTATTTTATAATGTTCAGTTGGTTAAAACAGAGGTTAGGAATATATGATTAGTTACTATAATGAACAGTTATTAGCAGTGACTGGTGCCAGAACCGTGTGCATAAATGGCTCAAAGAAAAGACAAAAAGTTATCTGACCAGGTTATTTATGCTGTAAAGTTATTAAGACAGGACTAACTACAGATATTGAAGAATATTATGACAGTGTCTGAGCAAAGAATATTATGACAGTGACTGAGCAAAGAAATAACATAACATTCCTCACAGACTAGATTTATAAGAGGCACAAGTCCTAGAGTGTGGCACAAGTCCTATAGGAGGCACATCATCTACAGTTCACACATTAACTGATAACATCTATAATTACTGCCTTGGAGGTAGGTTCTGCCTTAGGTTATGACAGATAACAGCATGAAAATGTCAATTCAGTGCTCACTATAGTTAGAAAGGCCAGTTAAATGTTAGAGATTATTGGTAAAGCAATAGAGAAGAAAGTAGAAAATGTAATTCCACCATCTGTGCCATTGTGCCAATTCATTCTGTCTTGTAGAGGAGAAGGATCTGAAGGTTTTGGTCAACACTTAGCTGAACATGAGCTTGTAATGTGCTCAGGTGGCCAAGAAGGTGAATGGCATCCTGGCTTGTATCACAGTGTTGGCAGCAGGGACAGGGAAGTGATCATCACTCTGTACTCAACTCTGGTGAGGCCACATCTTGAGTTCTGTCTTCAGTTTTGGACCCATCACTACAAGAAAGACATCAAGACCCTGAAGCGTGTCCAGAGAGGAACAATGAAACTGGTGAGGGGTCTGGAGAACAAGTCTTATGGGGAGCAGACAAGGGGACTGGGATTGTTTAATCTGGAGAAGAGGAAGCTCACAGGAGACCTTATCACTCCCTACAACTGCCTGAAACGAGGTTTTGGCGAGGTGGGTTGGCCTTTGCTCCTGGGTAACAGTGGTAGGATGAGAGGTAATGGCCTCAAGTTGTGTCAGAGGAAGTTCAGGTTGGATATTAAGAAAAATTTCTTCTCAGAAAGAGTGGTCAGGTGCTGGAACAGGCTGGCCAGAGAGATGATTAAGTCACCATCCCTGGAAGCATTCAAGATTCACTTGGGTTTTTGATGATCCCTGTTTTTTTCTAAGTTCTACACAGGTAACCTAAATACTTGAGAAAGATTCATAAATTCTGTGCTGTAGCAAAAGTTTTAAAGTTAAGCAGTTTACTACTTGATATTTATATCCATGTATATCCATGTATTTATATTCATTTACTGAAATGTTGCTGATTTTATGCTTTCTTAAGAGTGTGTCACAGCCCGAATACTTTTAATGTGTTTCTTGATGAGCACTCTGGGAGGCTGTACTGATATGTTCACACTTGTGAATAGGTACTGATATGATAGGTACTGTTCAGCACAACTGACAATGGAAAATTCAGGATCGAGGCTAGTAAATTTTTAAAATAATTATTAATATTCCCTGTCCAGATTTTGTTTGTAGAGAAGTCCTTGATATGATCCATAGATGGCAAACGAAATAAAATTCTTTTTATATATCTGTGGATTTTGCTTAGCTTGTGATATTCCAGAAAACTAGGGGCATAAAACACTTGTGGTTGGATATGGTGTGGAAAGAGAAGTACAAAAGAAGCAGATTATGATATGGAAAAAGAGATGCAGCAGATTTCTCCTTTGTAACTGTGATGGTGAGTCCTAGAAACCACACTAGTTCCAGCTAGAGGCCACCCAACTGCCTTAATGAGTCAAAATCCTGTGATCTGAGCAGCCCAGGCTGTTCTAATGGGACATTTTACTTCCTAATGAGTTTTTACTATCACATTCTCCTTTTTCCTTGCTCCAATTTATCAGGGTTGAATTTAATTGCTGTGATCACTTCAGGGAAAAAAAGGATAATTTGATGCATGGAGTTCTATATTATGTCAGCTAATGCATATTAATGAATTCATGCTTTTGTAATCAAGCTAATAGTGACCTCAGACCCCTATTAAGTAAGGCAAAAGCCAAATAAAACAGAGCTCTGACAATTTTGCAGACAAAGTGTGGATTTTAATGTAATGTAAGAATTCTATTTGGGGCCTGTTTATATTGGTGTATTATCCTGAAGAATGAGAAAGAATGCAGTATCTGTGTAAATAAGAATGTACTGTTTTTATTTTAACTTCATCTTTTAAAGGAAAAAAAAATCTTACATGATTTAAAGAAAATGATAAACTTTGAAAAATATAATCTATGTAGTTCTGATAGCCTTGAACAAAACCAGATCAAACTTAGATTCAAACTTATCACATAATTTAACCCCTTGTTAAGCAATATGTTGTATTTTTCAAGTGAAATTCAGCTTAAATACTATAATTAGATTATAGACTATTAAAACCATTGCTGAAATAGGATTTGCAGCAGAATTTTTGGATGGAATCTACTTATTCCTGAAGAGTGTTTCTGCACCCACTGCAGCTTCTAAAGCACCTCTTCAGGAACATCTCTACCACTGGATCTCTGTAATCATATTTCTGAAGATAGCATTCATTTTTATGTCTACTGTACATACATTCATTAATTTCTGCATGCACATGAAAACATTTACACAGTACAGAAGGGTGTATAGTTGGATTTCTGCAGCCCCTCTTAGTCAAAATCTTAAGAAAATAGGTCTTAACTTCAGATTGATATCCAAATACAGTTTAAAAACATACACCGTTTATTAGTGACATTTGAATTATGCCTGACTTGGCTCAGTTTAGTGCTTTGTTATTTGTCTGGTGCTTCAAATATCTTCCTAACTATGTTTAAAGACACTTTTGGAGAATGTATAAGAAAAGTCTCAATAAAAGACATCTCAAGAAGAAAAGAAAAAAAAAAATTCTAAATAAGGAAAATCAGAAATCAACAAAAAATGGAAATGGAATTAAGAGAAAAGCAGACTAATGATATCTGCTAGAGGCTTTCACATTTAGGAGACTGACTCAGTTTAAGTCCAGATCAGTAGCTATGTGATGGCCTATGTGGAATAAGTGTGTGGTCTTGCATGTGAGCATGTGTTGATATTTTGGAAGCCTATACATCAGCTGGAACCAATTAATACCCTGCTGGAGATCACAGCGAGGAAGGCCAGTGACCGAGATAAGCTTGGAGACTAAACTGTCCTTTGACCCAGGGGATGGCTTTCTCAGTGGCAGCTAACATAGCCATCGTTAAGAAATTTGCTACTTTCAATATTACATGCTGTTTTGGGTAAAGAGAAAAATTCCACTTCCGCAGATGTCAGAGGCCTGTAAAGACTGTTAGAGTCATTTCAAAGCAGAATATGTAAAGTTGGTAAATTCCAGTGTCCTAGCCTTGGTTTCATGTAGTAGCATTGAGATTAACGCTTCCCATCTTCTAGCAATATTGCTGGATCTTGCCATCCAAATTACTTATGTTTACTTGTGGGGATAGAAGTCTCATGATTACTTTTAAAACCCTCTTATCTGTACAGATGGGTGGAAAATGCAGAATCCTAATAGAAACTCCTTTGTACTAGAAAAAGTGAAAGCTGAACCTGTATGACTGGAATACTTGCTCTTTTAGGGAAAAGCTTCCAGGCTTGTGAAAGATTTCATTGTGAATAAATTAAGGTGTTTGACTGAACCATTTGTGTAAAGTTCCATACAGAGATTTCCGCATACTGGACCCACAGGCAATATACATATATATATAGGATACCATACAGATAGTATGATAGGTTAGTTGTTCTTGCCAGCCTGTTGAATTCCAGCTTGCTCACTGAAACCAGAGATAATTTGTAACATTTGCAGGGTGGTGAGGAAATCCTCATCTATCTCAATTTCACATTTATGCAGAGAGATGCATAATGTCAGTGAAAAGCAGATGTGCAATAGAAGAAGGGCTGGTTTTCTGTGTCAGAGTGAGAAATATGGTTTTCTTCCCACTCAGGACATTGACTGTCTTAGTTGTAACTCTCAAAGCTGCAATATTTTCGAGACATGAGGTGACATCAAGTACACCTGCACTGGCAGTCAAGTAAGGGATTTACTTCTGAACTCTGTGAGACAGCAGATGTCCATATGTACAAACTAAATGTGGAAGATTTGTAAAAAGTAGTTAGGAGGATGTTGAACTGACTTTCTGAAATCTTGAACAATCTTAATTCTAACATTACCAATGGGATTCTGTGGTCATTTTGGAAAAGACTGGTCACTTCAGGTAATTATGCCACAAACTATAAAGTTATTATCACTGACATTATTTGATTTCAACTGTAAGCCTACAAAATCTTATTTCTTTCCATTGTGAAATATTTCCGCAATTGTAAGATTCATCATAAAGTTCTATTTGTTAGAGATGCATTTGGTCCTCAAGCCCCTCTTACTGGCCTTGGAAATGTGTATGTCTTTTGTTATTAGGACTTTAACTATCTACAGGTGAATATGCTTTCACGTTTCTTTCACACACATGAAGACTAAATATGCATGTAAACATTGAACTGCAATAGATTTATACTGCTTGTATTTGTTTATGAATGCAGCACTTCCGTGGTCACACCACCACTGGGATCCTTGTGTAAAGCCCTGATGATTTTTACCCCACCAGCAGATACCTGGCAGTCCTTTTGAGTTCTGTAACACATTACTTTAAAAAATAGTGAAACTGTTATACATGCAACCTTTTTAATATCCTGTAAGGAGGAAAAGAAAAAGTTCTCAGGCAGAAATACCTGTGTTAAGACCTGGATCACATCTGCTGTGTTCATCCTGTTCAAATATTGTTGGAATTACTTTTATATTTACTATTAAACATTTTCTCTCTGTGGGAAGAAATGATACAACTACTAATAGCCCATCTTATCTTTAAACCTCTCTATCCTAGCAGGATTTTTTTGTCCATTTGAGTTTTCAAACATAGAATCATAAGCACAGGAATCCTCAGGTAACTCTTTGATGTAAATCATGACCATAAAACAGTTGAAAGAATTAGCAGGCATAAAATCATTACTTTGTTTGTGTTTAAGGTTTTAACCAAATCTTAAAACAGATTAGGATATCTGACACAGTTGGGTACTTTCTCTTGTTCTTCCAGGGTGCAAACTGTCAGGAAGCCTCACAGAAACCTAAGGTTCCTTTTGATGACTTGAGTGTGTGTGTAAAGATGAAGGACAGATCAATAGATCAGAGATCCTACACCTACTTACACATTAAGTAAACTTCTAGTCTGAATATGGAAATACATAACAGTGCAAAAATAATAGTTTGATTCACATGCCAATGGAGTGCTCTAAAAAATCCAACAGCAATGGATGTACAGGTACAAGAATGGTGTTTTATGTAGGCCCATCTGTAAAACTACCTAATGGAAAAAATTAATATAATTTCAGAACTCTGCAGAATACATTGTAAATGCTGAAGATTGCCATTAAAACTTCTCATATTAGTTTTTCTAACCTTGTTGTCAAATACATGATGGGTTGTTTTACTGAAGCTAGGCATGACACTGTCTAAGTCTGGGTAAGTGCCATACACCTGGCTTTTGCATTATTACAGGCTTCTGACCATTGAGTTGGAAAACAGCTGAATACTGTGTTACAGGGTACATCACTGATTAGATGGTATATGATTATTAAGTAATTTTTAGGATTTTTTTCTGAATATTAGCCATGAAGCAATAGAAGTCAGTAATGTAAAACAGTTGTTTCTCAGTCAAAGTCCATTAGAATCCTTGAAAAAAATCTCATTAAGCACGCTTTTAAAAGATGACCTTTATCTAAACACTGAAGAAAATTCTATTATGTTTAGGAGGCATTTAGGTTGTTTTTCAGAGAATTATTATTGACAATTGTCTTTATTCTGTTTCACTGCAGGTTTTTGTTTAGCTTAAAAAAGGAGAGGACACAGAGGTTTTTTACTAGGGGGTCACTGCAGCAAGATAGCTGAAAGACCAGGATCTTTAAGTTTCAGAAATAAGATATGACATTTTCTAGGTTTAAGCAACAAAACGGGTTTGATTGCACAGTCATCTGTTGGGTTACATCTCATGCTTGCTAGCACATGAGCCAGAGAGAGAACAATTGGCTGTAAAATATGTAAACAAAGGAGTTAGAAAAGGCCCTGAGGCTTCCCCATTTAATTGGTATGTGCATTCTGGATCTACATAGATGCTGTTCCCTCCTGCTTGAGTGCATTCATTGTGCTGTGCTTCATAGCATTTAGCCAGTTATGCTCATTGCATGTTACAGTGCAAAGATTAGAACAGGAAAGGCTACTCTTTTGTCACTTGCACTTACTACCTGATCAGCAGAAGGCACATCAATTGCTACTATAATCTGTTTTTAGTTAGATGTTTCTCCCAGTAAAAGGAAAATAATCCAGGAGAGGTAAATACATTCACTCAGTTTAACTGGAAAGAATGTAGGGGCTGACAGCTTGAGTCCCTAACAGTTAGGTATACTAAGTTCCTTTGTTTTAAATGTGGCAAAGGAGCAGTATGAGCATATATAAAAGCTAAACAATTTAAATCTTATTCATCAGATTTTTCACTGTTTACAGTGTTTTTGTAATGCTGGCTGTGTTCGCATTTTACTCCCAATTCACTGATGCTTTTTTTTTTTTTTTTTGGAAAGTCATTTGAGGACATAGGCTTCTGCTCAAAGTGTTCTATATTCTTTTGTCTTTGCCATTAACATTGCTTCAGCCTTTAGCTAGGAGGGAAAACACATGTGTGACATCATTCCAGGGAAGCATATGATGATAAAGCTAAGCAGATCCAATACTTCTGTGCAGAGAGGTCACTTTTCCTGCTCACTCTCACCTGCTCCTTTTAGTCCTGTTCCAGGCCACATGCAGTATTCCCCTGCTTGGGGCTAGTTCCAGTGCTTACAAAGCTCTTTGCTGAATTGTTCACATTTTGAATAATAACTTTCCTCTCTTTGCCAGGCTTTTTTCCAATTATGTTTGCCCAGGAGGGTGGGCAACAGCTATCCAACTTTGGGGAAGACTAGTGGTGGTAAACGTGATTGTAGGAGCAGATGATGGGAGATGAATAGAGCAAGACATCATTTTGGGCTATATCACTTCAGACTTGATTTGGTTTCTTCATGAATCCACATGGTTTAAAAGCCACACTTTAACTTCCTATATTTAAGGTTTATTATTTGCTATACAATCTAAAGAGACGTGGAGCATCTGCAGTAGCAGTCCATATACATGGGTGTATGATATTATTGATGAAGATATTACTTATGAACTTATTCATTATTGACATTGTATATTGATTTAATGATTCATCTTTTTGTTTTTTGTTTTTATGTGCATAACCATGGCAACTTAGTATTAATTCACCATGGTATTCTCGGTTCTAATTATGGTTCTAAAAGAAAGCATAAAAGAGAAACTGAAAAATACCTATTTTAATAACCTAGACCAAAGTTTCAGACTGATTGAAAAATATTAAGAACGGTACGTTAGTAGTAACTTTAACACACTGGTGAAACAGATAGCATGGTAAGAATATACTCGGTGCTTTAATGAGCTGTTTTAAGCTTCTTTAAATGTAGCAATCTTATTGCAGCATTTGACTGTGTAAAAATGTATTATCTGGAATAGGGACTCCAAGCTGTGGTGTGCAGGTGCCCTGACTCCCAAGAAGACTTGATTTCTTGTTCATTAGATTATTTGTCTTCCTACAGGGATTTCAATTTTGCCCTACCTCTTTGTCAGACTCTTCTCATAGAAATTCCTTTTACAAAACTGAGGTCAATAATGTATTGAAAATGAGGTCTTCAATAGTGGCTTTTGTCAAAGGGTCTATAAACAGACAGCATCCAGGAGCTATGCTGTATGAGCTCATACAGATAGCTTGTATTGCTGAGTAAGCTGTACTACTCTTTCCCAGTGGACTTTGATGGCTGTTAAAATATCTGTGCATATCAGAAATATATTTCCAGCATCTAGGTGAGGAGTGACTAAGGTAAAAATACCTGTGAAGAAGGTATTTTCTGCTAGGTAGATTTAGCTACCCACTTGGAGGTGATTCAGTGAGGATTTGTGGATACCACTAAAGGTTAACGTCAGCAGGAAGCCCAGAAGAGATCTTAAACTATATCTAAATCTTCCAGTTCCACTATGACCATATATGCTTCTAAATATACTCCCTTCTCAAGCAGTATCCCCTATTGCTCAGCTTCAGCTGCTCTTTCCATGTAATGGATTATTTTTGAAGCAACAGTGCATCGTATTGCTGGTGCTTGAGTTCACATTATGTAACCAGTGAATCTAGGTACCGCAAACACATGGCACCTGTAAATACTGGTCTCTTTCTTGTGCTTTACCATAACCCTTTAAGTAGGCAGATGGTTCCATTTGAATTTTTTGTTATTTTAAAAATCCATTCTTGTCTTACCCTTTGAAAGAGTTTAAAACATCTTAGTTTTCAGGTTCTTATGTATTACATAGATTATGTTCCTTGTATGATAGATCCCAGCTTCATATTCTGTCTGTGCAGCTTTTCTTAGAAAAACTTATTAGGTGCATTTTCATCACTGCATCCTAAAAGATACAATGTGAAGGAAGAAGTTAGTAGTTTACATTACTTGTGTATAAGTATAGTGAATTCAGTGCCTGATTTTTTCTGTATCATTAACTCAGCTTTTGTATTTGTTTTGAATGTTTGTAATTAATTTGTTTGGCTTGCTATGTTATGTTTAAGAAAAAAAAGGCTTATGGTTTCTTACTTTCACGTTTCTATCAACATTGTATATGAAAACTGGAGCAAATCATAAGTCTTATCTCAGAGCTTACTTGAATGTAATAATAATTTAATGGCTAAGGAATCCAACTTTGGAAATTAGTAATACACTGTTATTTCTGTGTTTTAAAAACCTGCCAGAGTATTTGTTCAAAGAGAATAATCAAACACAGATTTCTTTTACTCATTGTATAGAGTGAAAAAGCAGTGTGCTTTGAGCTCTTCAGATGCTGTATAAAAAGCTGACTATGGGTCTTTCTAATTCAAAACAGTAACCATCCTATTATCACTTCCTCTGACTTTCCATCAAGTGCAGCTCTCCATTATTATGTCTCTTGCTCTTGCTCTTGCATACCATCTGCAGCTGTTGTCATCAAAATACCAATTTAAATCTGCACAGGTAAGTCAAAACTGCATTTCAAATCTTCTAGGCTACTTCTTTTTCTTTTTTTTTTATAATTTATTTTCTTGAGGTTGAAACAACATTCTAATGAACATCTCAGTGTCAGTTAGAATTACTTTTCACATTGTTCTTGAATCAATTAGCAATGTGCTAGGTGGCTGCATGTGAAGTCTAACTGTTTGTAACTGCATGTGAAGTATAACTGCTCTGAGTCCCAGAGCACTAATAGTTTGTCTTGCGTGCGATTCTAACAATGCTAATGAGCAGCAGAAAATGTAAAGGTTAAGAAAGGGTGATGTTGAAGCAATAATGAAGAATGATTTGGGGGAACCTGACTCATTTCTCTCTTAAATCAACTTCTAATTTAAAATACTGAATATACGCTGCATGTTCAGAAATTATTGGAATGAATTAGCATGTTGGGATTTGTGCCACTTTCATAACAATACCGCTTACAATTTCCAGTATTAGATCAGGTTAAAACTAATCTTTTGCTGATGGATTTTTTAAATCAGAGCCCTATACTAATGCTGTCCAAAACTATCCAGTTATGCATATTGCATGGATATTCAAAACCAAAAATAAGCATGAACAAACAAAAAGCTAAATGACTATTTGGTCATTTCCATTAAGGATTAGCATTTGATGTGTGATGTTTTGCCTTACTTTATTAGACATTGTTATTGTCTATGAAAATTACTCAGAATACTTTCTAACTGCTTAGTGATAAAGTGTAAAAAAAAAAAAGATCCTCATTATCTCAACATAAGGCCTTTTCCTTCTATTAGCACATGTCTTTACTCGTGCTTAGTGTGCAAGAATGACAGTGATGTTCAGTAGTCTTTTTTTAATTATCACCTTTCTCTGCTGTGAGCATCTGCTGTGCACAATGTCAATGACATATTTGCAAGATCATTCCCTGACATTGGTCTCCTGCCAGTTGATCTTGCCTCAAGCACACAGATGCCTTTCTCTTGAATATTCTTAATCACTTACTTTATTTTTACCCAGCTCAGTCCACCTAAGTTAGATTCACTAAGTTAGCTTCAGGATGGAAGAGAAAGCATTAAAAAATGTGTAGACTGTGGTGTGTTGCAGAAAGAACTGGCAGTCTGTAGATAATCAGGAAGATCATGAACTTGAAGACTAATTTCTGAAGTTTTCAGTTACTGACAGATTTTACAGCTATTACTATCATTATTATGGAACTTTTGACAGCTGTATAGGAGCTTCACTGATAAAATAATAACAGGACATAGTTTGCTTCCAGCTACATCACTGAAAGCAGGAAGCAAAGATGTCCATAAGCAAACCTCACCTGAAGAACTGCGTACCTGGAGAATACAGTCTTTTACTTTGGAAAGTCATAAATGAGGACTTGTCATTGTTTGTGATCTCCCTAAACAGTTACCAGCATAAGGACAATGAAAACAAATGTAATTCAGGAAATACACAGTCCTTTTTTTTTTTCTTTTTCTTTTTTTTTCTTCTTGAACAAATAAAGCATTTAATTGACTTCCATATGGTTTTGTGGTTCCCCCTCCCCCCTTACTTTCGTATAAAAGAAGACGGCCTTTGTGGAATTTCCGTTTTTATTGCTGTATTTTTAAAAATGAAAAGCAGTTATTACGAAGGAAAAGCGTAACAGGAAAACAGATCCCAATACTCTGAGCCCAAGTGCTGCTGCCACTATTTGAATACAAACAAAAACCAAACCTTCCTGCGCCTACACTCCAAGCCTGCTTTGATTTAGCATTGTTTAAACTGCAAGGATAGCACGAGTACTGTAAAACAAACGATGCCAATGAAGTGACAGTGTATGTTTTACTGAGAGATTGCTCATTCACTGTTCAAATCTCCCAATTCCTTCTAAGACAGTTAATGACACAGAGTCACTAAGAGTGCTTTAAGATCATCACAGGCTTTGTGTCTGCTGACAAATGACTTAAGTGGCTTCTTCAGCAATAAGCAAATACCTTTAACGTGTATCTTGGGCTTTTGCTATTACTTTCCCTCTCCAGTGCTTTTGAAGAGTTCGGTGTTTATGCTCAACCAATTCTGCTTCCATTGTCTGTCTTTGTTCATTTTCCTTCAGGGTGACATTCGTTTTCCTTCAGGCCACTTTGTTCATCTGCAGTTCCCACACTTTCCATTCTAGCAATTTATGTTTCTATGCCATGTTTTTGTTTAGTTTAGTTTTGGTTTTGTTTTTGTTTTCTTTTTAATTATACCACACAGTTTTCGATGCTGCAGGTAATTGTGTCACAGAAAATCACAACCCAATTCAGGACTGGGGACCGATTTTTTGGGGGACGGTTTCTTTATGAATACATGTAGAATAAATGCTTTTCAGAATGGAGCCTTTCTGAGGAGTTCAGTTTACTTAAGCAATCATTTCATTTATAGGCCTATTTTATAGGTCTTCAAGAAACTTAAGAAAGGCTTATTTTTAGAATATGGGTTGTGGTCTGCTGGGACTGGGAGAAAATTATAACTTGTTTTATGGATGGAAGAAAAACCCTCAACCCATTCTAGATGCTATATATTTAAAACATAATGAATAAACACTCTTGCTGAACTATGAATTACACTTTGGGACTGTATCACTCCATTTCTTAGTGCCACAGTGTACATTTCAGAGTCCTCAAAGCAAGAAGTTGGGGGAGGGGGGGAAGGATGCAGTGCCATCTCCCCTTGTGTGATGGTGAGGCTGGGACCTCCTCAAGCCTGCCTGGCAGCTGCAGGGTACTTCTGCCACATCTGGCTTCCGAGTCGAGGCTTATTTATTATTGCTGCTCCTTCCAGCCAGCTAATTAGCAAGCTGGATGGTTAGCATGCTGTGGATTTTAGTTTAGTTTCTATTTGCTTTTCAGTCAGAGCTTCTATAGTTGTGGATAGATGATGCACACATTGAGGTTAATAGAATCAAGAAGGTTGGTTTGGATCAAGAAGATCAGTGATGGGACTTGTGCTAACTTGTTCTACTGTCCTGGAGATTAGATGTCTGGTCATCTGCCTGACCAGACTCGGGAGGCTACCTGAGTGTTTGCAGGGTCTCAGGATAGGATACAGGGTCTTTGAGAGCAGTGCTACTTGTTGTCTTTATGGTTTAGAGATATCAAATCTTCTAAGTAGGCTTCAGAAAGGAGCCGTAAACCCTCCAATCAATGTCTGTTTTCCCATCAGGAGATAGTCACATTCCCTATATGAGCTATTGTAACTCCAAAAAGAAATAAAGCTCACCTTAAGATTCTAAGCAGTTTTTTTAAAAGAGATTTAGGGCTTATTGGAATTCACTGGTATTCAGATGCCAGTCTCCAAGATGTATTGAAGGATGTAAGCATAGTGAGTCACCTCTTTCCATCACAAGGCCTTGTTTTCAGGTTTTTTTTTAGGTTTGTTGACTTTAAGCATATGTGTTAATAAATTTTTTGAACAGATGTTGGCTTTACCTAGAAATTTTAGAAGAAAAATTATAAAATTATGTTTCGTTTAATTCTGAGAGGGAAGTTGAAGTGCAGAGCAACTACTCTCCCCTATAAAATGGGGAAAGTCCCATAACTATTCCACTAATTGCTGTGACAATTCTGTTTTGGAGAGGAATCCTTGAATTTGGCAAAGGAGAGCTGGAGGGTCAGGAAAGTGCTTTTCACTCCTTCCCTGTGAAAAATCTTCTGAAATTTGAACAGGATGTGAGTGTTGGAAACGCTCAGTTCACATAAACTTGCCCTGAACATGCTCCAGCCCTTGGACTTGCTTTTCCCAGCAATCAGAAACTGCCGTGATACCAGCCACAGGCACTGAGAAAATCGAATCTCTGCTTTGAGCAACAGCATCTCTTCTCCTCAGACTCTGAAATCATGAAGAGGCCTGGGGTTGGAGCTGAGGGCAGTGCTGAGGAAGAAAACTAGCAGGCTGGGAGAAAGCTGGGGCCCAACGAGTCAGGTAAGCGAGAGAAGGAATAGGGGAGGGCTACAAACTTGGATGAGAAGACAGAAGGAGTGTCACAGGTGAGAACTGGAATTTTGTTTTGATCTTAGCCCTTTATGGGAGGACCTTGCCTAGTGTGGGAAAAGGGAGCGGTGAAAACTAAGCTTTGGGAAGCTACGTTTGGTAGAGTAAAGCATCCTATGAGCTGTGATGTTTGGGAATTTAAGACATGGCTAGGAAACCTTTTTATTGCTCTTAGACTGATGTAAAGAAATGAAAAGGTGAGACTGAGGTGAGAAAGACTGGGTGATATTACCTATGGCTACCAGAGGTGCTTGATGCCTGAGCTCTAAATCCTGCTGGCCCCACAGGTCTCAGGAGTCTTCCAGTTGGTTGGACTGGCATGACTGCTGTGGGAAGCACTCTGGTGGAAGGGCTGCCAGCTCCTCTGGGTCCCTCTTCTCAGCACAGCACAGGGCTCTTCTGTTCAGGTTGTTTGGTCTTTCCGTAATCAAGCAGAAAAATCCAGTGTATTTCTCTAAGCATCAGATTGAATCTCTCACTACAGTATGTAGAGATTTTCTTAGTCATGTCACTTTTAAAATTCATGAGTAAAAGATGTGGAAAAGGTAGGGCATTTTAAACAAACTTCATTGTACAGATAATTCTTCATTGGCTACAGGCAGAGTCCTGACGGTGTTTCCTTACCATATATGAATGTGGTTCACCCAGCTGTTTCTGTGTTAACGCAGTTAATAATCCAGTGCTTCATTAAGTTTGGTCACACATCCGTAATGCTCAAGACACTATAAAAGTTTTCCCCTTTGTGTAGTAACTGCCTTCACTTGTGAATGGTGTGCATATCCGGCTGTAGAGACAAACCTCTAATGTAAGAGATTGATAGCAGAGCACATTCAGGC
This sequence comes from Lagopus muta, assembly GCF_023343835.1. Classification (NCBI taxonomy): domain Eukaryota; kingdom Metazoa; phylum Chordata; class Aves; order Galliformes; family Phasianidae; genus Lagopus; species Lagopus muta. The sequence goes on from NC_064433.1 coordinate 38,172,898, forward strand.
TTTCTTTACTACCTTGCTCTGTTTTTATTTTCCCCTCAGAAAAGCTATGTATAGATATTACACAGCAGTGTACTTTGACTGTTGCATTTAATTTTGTGCCTGAGTCATGAATAATTTGCCATTCAGTTAACCTCATTCACTGTGTGAGCATCACAAACATTTTCTTTTGTAAACTGTGCATTTGCAAGAGGATCTTGAGGCCCCTATTGGGATTCATTTGGAGCTGTATGTAGAGACTAGTGATTCAGAGTGTAGAAAAAGAGTAGCCCAAAGAGCTCTCTGCATAAAACACTGCTGGGATTAATCCTTTTAAACAAAAGGGAGGAGATACAGAAAAATAAAAGCTTCTTTATGGCTATTTAAATCACTGCTTTTGCTTTCTTCTTGCTTTGCTCCTTGAATTTCCTTTTCTGCTGCCTAGTACCTAACAATTATTGAAGAGTGAGTGGGATTCCTTTTTCCCATTGTTTTATATTTTTCTTATTCCTCTGCTCTTTACACATAATCCAGTCATTTGATTGCTTGGGGACCTCAATTTGTTTCCGGAGTCACTAAGATCCTCTACCTGCTAGAGGAAAAGAGGATCCAACTTCTTTCTATCTCTTCAATTTCTAGCTATTGGCAGGAAGTCAGAACATAGACACAGCATGTCTCTGCTTAATTCAGAAGTATGGAAGAGCTTCAAAGATGAACAGCTGCACTGGAAGGAAGGCAAGAACATGCTTTAAAAGAGAAACTGATGGAAGAATGTAGTGCTTTCTGAACCAGTTCATTTCAGGTGGCCATTCTCCAAGCAGTTTGAACCTTCTCACTTCACACGAAAATTCATTCTAATAATTCATTTGAGAGAGTGTATGGGTTATTTGTTTGTTTGTTTTCACACTGCCAGTAAATAGCGTCAGCAGTAGTTCCTCCAGCTAGTTCCACCAGCTGGCATATGAGATCTATGATAGTCAGCTGCTGCTTTGGAAGAGGAGAACTTCCTCAGAGTGCAGCACCTTATAATACACCTTATTCACTGCTTAAGGAGAAGTGCTGTTATTTCTCTCACGCCTTTTTCAATCTTGCCTTTGTGGCATTGGCTCAGTGTTCAGCAGAATTCCAGCATGCTGATTTTTGGTGACAGATTATAAAAATAAGATATATATTTTAAGTAGGTGACATGTTGATGTTAATCAATTCCTTTCTTGGTTTCAAATGCCAATTTTTAAAATAATAATTAAAACATGATCAGTGCCAGGCTACTCATGATGTGTCAGTCTGAAAGAGTGAAGTTTCAAAAGATGATGAACGTGGTCAGAAAAACTCTGGACCGTCTTCCTTGAGAGTATAAAATATCTTATAAATGTAGCTGAAAAATAACCCAAAGAAGTGAGACAAACGTGAATGATCTTTGGCAGATCATTTGACAAGATTAATGTGCTAAAAGATACATGGTAATTATTCCTGTGAGGAATAGAAAAAAAAATGTAAGTAGAAGACTCTTAGCTAGAAATATATTACACATTTGAGTTCCAAAATAAAATAGGTATGAACTAGTTTCCTTCCAGCCTCAACAGGAAGAAAGAGAAGGACTTTTTGGGCTTATGAAGGCAGTGAGATGTGAAACATTTGGAATTTTCTAGTATTTATCATAGTAGCCCTGTAAGCTGCCTTTTAAGCTGGCCAAATAAGCTAGCGAGTCTTCATTAAGTATGTATCATTTGAGTGTTAAAACATTACGTTTACAACGCCTAAAGTAAACCTGGTGTTCCTGGTACTGCAGACATGCAGTGAGTGCTGTTTACCAGAGGGATCTGTATTACTTCACTGTGGCTGTCCAAAGAGGGCTGAAAAATCTGCCCCACTGACCTCAGTATGCCTACATTGTGCTGCACCTCACTGTGTGGATTAATAAGTAAACTCCACACAAGTATTAACACACCGTAGATGGAGACGGAGGCTTGTTCCTCTAGGAGCAGTACGTGTACACAGCAAGCATGTTTCCAGGGAAATAAGGTTTACCTGAGTGTGCCTGCACTTACAGCGTAGGCATGTCTGATATCTTTCTAAACACCTTGCTTTTTCTATCTGTCTGCATTGTTCTATCTCCTAACTAGGCCTTACGCTGTTTAGATCTAGAAATACCTTTTGCTCCTTTCGTTTGGAGGATCTGAGAATATGCTAGGGCTCCCTAATACTGTAGTAATTTAATTAGTATTGCATATGGCATTTAGTTTAGCTGCTGCAAAAATATTTTGGAATCCTTGGATTGGAGGATGCTGTAGTTTAATCTAAATTGTTACAGCTGCTGTCATTTCTGAAGTGCATTTTGGGTCTGTTTGCTGTTGAAATCGTCTATTTGTTTCTCATCATTAGTGGTGCTGCACTGGTTTAGGAGGTGTTTGGGGTACGTAACTGGTGCTAAAGGGAAAGGAATTGGTGGTGTAATTACAGAGATTAGGTCAGACCCTGGGAGGTAGGTGTGCTTTCTTGTAGAAACTCCAGGCATCAGAAGACCATTACGTTTTTTATTAACTCTTATCCTTCTCTTGAACTAAGAAGCGTTTGACTTTTACTTATTTGTGAAGGAATCTGAATACTGAAATTTTATCTTCATCATCTCTTTAGAAATTAGTGCTGCAGTGCAGTGAGAAAGGAATCTGAAGATCATGCAAGACTGTGTACTTTGACAGAGTAGAAGTAATATTATTAGCAGAAATTGTCTTTATTTTTACTGTGATTCTAGTATAGGTTCCCAAGACCTTACTTTGGAAATAGGATGTTGTTGTTGCCTGGATGTTAGAAGCTTTCCCCAGACAGTGTTTGCCATTTAAGCTCATTCCCAGAACCACTTCAGGTTCTGTCAGCCTTGCCTCAAGGCATATAATGGGTATTGCCTGAGATAAGCTTGTGAGTTCATCTTGATAGAGCCTTCATTTGCCTACAACCTCAGTTAAAATGAATGGTTGACCTTCATGCTACAATGGTACACAGAAGAGCTGCGAATATTCAGGTGGCTTCTCAGGTTTCCAAGTTGAAGATGTGGAGCCTGGCCTTAACTGGTAGCTGGTTAACTGCCAAGACCCAGTGCTCTTTGTGATGAGAAGAGCTCAGGAGATTTTATCACAGCAGAAGCTACTTAAGGAGCTGCGTGATTCAGCTGTGTGAGCAACCTCTTCGAGCTGGGAGGTAATTGATGCTGTGTGAAGGCATTAGGAGAAAATTGCTGGTTCAGTGAGAGGAAGAATGGACTAAAATTACATACAACACGTTGTTAGTTTGCTCCAACCAACATCTGTCCTTCTTTGAGAGGGGTTTGAACGTCACCGTTGGACTAAAACAGGAATAACTTTTTCATCAAAAACACATTCCTGGCATAGTGGCCTTGCTTCCTCCTCTTGGTTTGGTTTGTTTTCTTAGTAAACGATAAAGCTCATGATGTGGGTGGGACACGAGGCAGTAGAAGACTAATTAAGATTTTTTATTTTATTTTTCCCTGGTTCTCTTCTGTCTTGATGTTTCTTTTCTTCCATGCATGTACACATTATCGTTGATTTTTTTTTTCTTTTCAGTTTTTATGAATGCATTTTGGAAAGTATTTTTTCTTCTAATTTGATGGTTATTTTAATAACATGGTTTCATGAATTTGAGTATTTTTTGGCATTTTTACAACAGGATTTTCACCTCAACATTTGCTACAGTACTTTAGATTTCCATGATATTTCAAGAGAATAAAAGCGGTTTGTTCACCTATTATTTATGCAGTAGGTATTTTCTTATGCCCAACAACAGCAGAAGAGTCTTTTTTCTGCATTTGATAATGACATTATATATTGGTTCATCAAGTGTCATACTTTGTTTTGGTAGAGAGATAGAAGGTCAGAGTTGTGTCTAAATTCAAAGAATGAAATGGGTTTCTTTAGGTGACTAAAGGCTAGCTAGCCTGTTTGGTTTTCTTTATCCCAGTTTTTTAATAGAATTTTTCCTAGGAGGCATTTCATAGTGCTTATGTGTCTCCTTTGCTCTTTCTCAAGAATCTCTCATTTGTTTGTTTCATTGTTGACATTAATATTTGTGTTTGTTTTGGTTTTCATCTCCCTGTCTGCAACACTTCCCTCATGGAGTTGGAAGTTTTCATCATTTCCTAATATGCTACTTGCATAACCAGTGTAAAAATCCATCTATGGAGTACACAGTATGTAGAAATGCAGAACTGAACTCCTGTACTCTGTATAATTATCAGTGGATGCTGCCTTCCAAAGTATTAAGATTTAAGTTTCTGTTTGATATTGATGACATTTCTGGCATAGGTACAGATTAATTTAAAATTAATTTGTAAAAGATCACTGTCTGGCAGAACATCTGCAGGGACTTGCTGCTTTTCATACTACCAAACAGAACAACATCGCAGTAACAAGCAGTACAGAAAAGAAAAAATCAGTTCTGCCTGTATCTAATGGCAAAATACAATTCCCTGTTAGCTTAGAATGTTGAAAGAAATTAAAGATTTACTATATACCAGTAAAGGTTTTGAAATAGATATTTTTAAAAAGCTTATCCGACTAAGCTAGTGTTTCTTCTTGTATTGCTCTTTAAAAAGTAACCAAGACTGTTGAGTTCCTGTAATGAGTTAGCAAACTTGAAACACATTTCTTATTATATGCACTCTATATGTTACTTCAGAATCAAAGATAAATCAGTTTATTTTACAGTGGTCCTCTGATAGCACAAGGTTGATTTCCTGCAGGAATTAGGAAAACAAACCTGACCTCATTTGGGGTAATTTTTTTTCTTTCTCTGGCTGTTCTGCATTCACATTGACATTTTCCAATCAGAGAAGCAGGTGCTCTTCTGAATTTTAACACCACCTTTAATGAGATTCTGGCATACATGATGTCCTGCGAGGCTTGTAGTTGGATCTATTAAGATGCCACATAGGTACTTTTATTAATTCTTTAGCCTTATGGAATGAAGTTGATTACCTCATTTTACATACGAGTTTTGTGGATGCAAAAAGGCATATAATCAATGGTAAATAAAATAGATTGTTTTATAGAATTTCACAGGTTATACTCTTCATTGTTTAAGTTACAACAGGAAATACACATTGTTGGGTAAAGGCACCTTTTTAGAATATGCTATGGCTCTGAGTATGACACGTTTTATTTACATAAAGCTTCTCTTTAAAGAGACCTTTTAGAGTTAGTAGTGTTTTATCACCTACATATAGTTCTGTTGGTGATGTAGGAGTGCAAAATCACTCAATCAAAAGTTCTCTTGAAGCAGCAGCAAATGGGTGTATGGAGACAGGAGAATGAGACTCACTGCTACTCAAAGGACTACATTGTTTTGGAAAGGAAATTGAGGGTAAGAAAAGGCTACAGCTGCACTTCAACAAAACCATGCAAATGTCAGGAAGTTACCTCTTTAGTATGTCTTGGGATAATAACACCTTTCTTTCCCACCATCTGAAACACTTCAGTTGTCAATGAGTGGATGGTGACATTGCACACATCTCCTGGATTGTGAGTAGTCTAATGTAGTTCTTACCCTTTGTGAAAATATGTATGGAGTTCAGATTTTACCAAAGAAACATTTGCATACTCCTTCTGCCAAAAATCCAGACCCGGAAAGTCAACCACTCCCACAAAGATGCCACTTAATGGTGGCTTTTATTACATTCCTTCCAGTTTTCACTCTCATTTAAGCATTTGAGGGACTCTTTCAAGAAGCAACCACAACTTCTATATTGTTTCGTTCTACACAGTGTAACAAGCATATATACAGCAAGAACCTCACAATTCCAGTTTGTCTAAAAGGCCAGTCATTTTACATATTTCTAGGTGTTTTACCTTCTGTAAATAAAATGTGTTTATAGGCACAAACAAGTGTCCTAGGAAATCAGTCTGGGAACATTTCTTTCAGTAAATTACAGCTTTGTTTGAAAAATGAGCATTCATATTTGAACTAATCACGGATAATTGCACTGATAATTGCCTTTTCTTTCTTTCACCAAAGATTCACATTCAAATAAAGCTTACCAGCAGTTCTAGTTATGTGTGTTCTGTTTAAATAGAGCTGAAAATTATGCATCAAAGTATAAACCTCTCCCTGAATGTGTTTCCTCACTGGTCTAGTAGGAGCATCATGACTGGTGGCAGGTGAGGTGGGGCTGTGTCTCTTCAGAGCAGGTGTAACTGAGCATTGCTTGCAGCCATCTAGCTCATGAGAAGTGCTGTGAATGCTTTAGGCAGTTGGTTTTAGTTGGAGCAGTTTTAAGGCTACATTAATTAATGCCAAAGTATTGGCCTGATGCAGAGCTGGCTCAGCATCGGGGCGAATGCAATCAATTTAATGTTAAGTTCATCAGTACGCTCTGAGTTTATGTCATATAAATGTATTAATATTGCTTGACGTGTTTATATCTTTATATTGAAAGGATGCATAGCTCTACATTAATTTATTGCTTTTACTTTATTTCTCATATTCATCCATGGATGGGGTAAACTGATCTTGATAAAAGCAATTCTTTCTGTTGACAGCATGCTATTTGACTTTTGCTGCAGTGTGGCTGGATTTAATATCAATGTTTCTCAAAAAGACAGCCTAAGTTTAATGTGTGCCTACAATGAATTGTATGTATAATATGAATAGCCAGTTGTGTGTATCCAGAACTGAAAACAGGGACTTTACCAAAAATCTAAAAGGGAAATGGTAACTGGGCCTTTCCAGGGAAATCCGGAAACTTGATTAGGATATTTTAGCTTTCTTTGTACTTACAACTTATTTAGTATAACAAAATGGCTTTTGGGTTACAAAAACATCTAAGAATTATAGAATGATTGAATATCCCAAGTTGGAAGAGACCCAGTAGGTTCATGAAGTCTAGCTCCTGGCTCCGTACAAGACACCCAAAATCAAGCCATACGTCTGAGAGTGCTGTCCAAATGCTCCTTGAACTCCAACAGTTTGCTTCTGTGACCTTTTCCACCACCCTGTTGGTGAAGAAGCTTTTTCTAATACTCAGCCTAACCTGCCTTGACACAGCTTCATGTCATTGAGCTCCAACTGCACCCCTGGGGGTGCTGCACTTTTTTGCCTGCCTTGAACTGATTGTGATGCCTGACCAAGATGACAACATAAAGGAATATTATCTAATTCCACATGAAATAGGATTAGAGTGATACAAAGTTTTGAATGGTGTTAGTGAATGAATTGATTTGATGCAGAAACAAATTAGATTTTTGAGCATCTGTAGACAAGACAGGACAGGACATCAGATACTCATTAGTACAGTAGGCTTACAATACGCTGTGATGAACATTTCCATTTGTAACAGTGCCAAAGAGAGAAGTGGTTCGTTTGTTTTCCTGTTTGTTTAGCTCCAGGCCCTAACTCTTTCCCTGAACATAAAAATCTTTTTTCTGTTTATATGTTGTCTACAGCAGAGCTATGGTACAGGTGAGAAGAGGCTGAAACCCAGATGAATGTGTTTTTAACTCCTTTGTGAGGAAAATGTTATTTATTTTTTCACATCAATATATACTGCAGTTGGCCATTATTGATGAGGAGGATTTTGCCTGTGTGTGACATGATTGCACTGGGCATTCTGCTGGCAAATGGACTTAGTGAAATATATTTGCTAACCCTTTAACTTGAATAAATAGTAGAGCATTTCCAGCAGAAGGAAAAAAAAAAAAAAAAGAATAAGGAATTTTTATGTTATTTTCTACTTCAGTTGAATATTAGACACCCTTAATATCAAAATGGAAGAACAATCTGGAGCAGTTTTCTTATCTCTATACCTTGGTTGTTTCAACCATCCTCTATCATGAAATGTTTATTCTAGTTTTCTGCTTGTGCTATAATTCCGTGTGTTCTGTGTTTTTTTTTTTCTTTGGAGTTTCTTCTCTGTTCATTAAATTTGTCTCTGCTCGTTTTTTCTCAACTTTTTTGTTGTTTTTTCTCTTTGCCTCTCTCAATGAGAACAGCTTTAACAAAGTAATTCTGCCAAACCTCTCTGAATTTCTGAGAGGCCTTGAGATTGTCTTTGCTTCATGCAGAACCGTACGCTTAGCTATCTCCTAGGGATAAACCTTATCTCCTAATTTATGAGGGCTGCTGCAAAATTACCACTTCCTCTTTTACTGTGTTGGCCCACAACATCAGAGGCAGATGTTGGTGTTATGGCAGTAGAGGTTGAACCTTTCCGCCAATATTCCATTACATTTTGTTGGCACGTGAGAGATGGCAGCAGAGGAGCAGTCTGACAGAATGGTGCCTGACATGGAAGTGTGTATGAAGTAAAGGTGTGTCGTTGCATTCCTTCATGCAGAAAAAAATACATCCACTGACACTTGCTGAGCTTTTATGTAGACCGAAGAGTGGATGTGAGCACAGTGAGGCAGTGGGTGATGTGTTTCATCAGTGGCAATAGCAATGAGAAAGACGTGTTCCAGACAATTTTTTATAAGCATGGCATGCAGGCTCCTCTATATCACTGACAAAAATGTGTCACTCGTGGTGGTGACTGTGTTGAAAAATATTAGATATATCTTATGAGATACATCCTATCTCTTATGGCAGAAAAGTAAATATAAGGATTTTTTATGAAAGAATATTTTCTGTCGTAATTGTTTCCTTCTTAATACTCAATATTTATATGTATAAATACACATATAAGACCATGAAAAATGCTCTCTGCTTGTGATAGTATTTACTATGACATACAACAGTCCTACAGGAATCAGTGGAGTGCTTTTTAAGGCATCTGAAAAGTAGCTAAACACAATATTTATTGTAAGTTTGCTTACATTTCTGTATAGATTATAAACATTTACACAAAAGGTATTTTGAAATCAGCAAAGTGTTTTCTTTTTCTTTTTCTTTTTTTTTTTTCTTTTCTAAGGATAAGACCAAATGAAAATTCTATCTTCACTGCAGTGCTGTAGCTCCTGAAATTTCTCATCAAGCAAGAGAATGATTAAAAGTGTTGCCTTTTTTCCTTCTTTTTTTCATGCTTTCTACACTTATGTGCCATTTACAGCTTTTAGTTGTTATATCTGCTGAAGTTGTAAAGATTTTTAAAGTATTATTTGTCCCTGGGATTACCTTATTGAACATATTAAAAGAACTAAATGACAAAGGCACAAAGTGATGGCAAAAATAATCTTTTATTCAAAAGCAGGAGAAATATTCCTTTCCTGAAGGAATTCAGAGTACTGTTGCTGAAACTGAGTGAGAAGAGTAATGTCAAAGGTTGAGCATGGTCATGCTAAAAGAAGAAGAATTTGTAACAGCTAGGAGGTACATGACATAGGACTATTTATGAAAGGTTGTTGAGGCTTTTTATTATATCAGATGTAGTGCTCAAATATACAGAGCACTTCTAGTCTGCTTGCTTGAAAGTACTCCCAAAGAGCAGTGAATGCCAATGCCTTGTAGCTCCAGGAGCCCAAGATCACTTAGGGCTATTTCCTTCATGAGCAACATGTGAACTCCTGTGAAGTGGGCTGGTCCATGCTGCTGCTTTTGAACCAAGTAACCACCTCATACTCAGGAACTGACCATGCAAACTCAGGCCAGGAGCCAAGAGCTTCCAGGCAGGAGTAGAGAATGGACCAAAGTAACTTTTAAAATGCTTTCAAGGGGCAATGAAGACTTAGGAAATGGAAGAAAGAAGGCTGTTTGTTGCTTTACACCTTTGTTCTGCTTCCTGGCTTTAAGTGAATTCACAGTGTGTTCAGAAGCGTTTGGGTTTCCCTGCAACTTAGATTCTGATAGCTTTCCATACAGAAGGATTATTTGTGCCAAATTCAGATGGTCAAGATAGTTTAATAAACCATGTAAGAAACTGTGCGGGAGATAGCTAGTTGGAGGTGATGTGAAGAACACAGCACAGGAGGTGCAAAGGCGTCTCTTCAGAAGGCTGTGGCAGGGCTAGAATAACAAAGTCTGTGCCTGAGTTTTGCTGAGAAGTAATTTACGAGGAAAAAAAAAAAAATCTTAAATGATTCAGATGAATGCCACCATACTTCTCCAAGTTTTGCCAAATGTTTCACATTCTCATTTTGTTACTATTTTTGTTTAGCTTCTCAGCAGAAGCTGCAGCCTACTTGTTCCCTATAGGAGAGAATTGTTTCAGCAATGCCCCTGCAACCCCCACAAACATGCCCCAGCACAGATTCTTTCATGCCTAGTAGCAAAGGTTAACTATGTACACAACAGTGTACCACACACACAACTTTCATAGAATCACAGAATCCTTAAGGTTGAAAAAGACCACTGAAGATCATCAACCTTCAGCCCATCACCACTAAACCCTGGGCAGCCTGTTCCAATACTTGAACACTCTTTCCAGTAAGAAATTTTTCCTAATATGCAACCTGAACAAATGCTACTGCAACTTGAGGTTGTTGCCTTTTGTCTTATTGTTAATTACCTAGGAGAAGAGATCAACTCCCACCTCAGCACAACCTCTTTTCAGGTAGCTGTAAAGGGTGATAAGGTCTCCCCTTAGCCTCCTTTTATCCAGTATAAATGATCCCGTTCTCTCAGCTGCTTCTCGTATATTAAACAGGACTGCCCTCATTGATGACCTCTGGAGTATAACCACTTATGACTGGTTATCAACTAGTTTTAACTCCATTCATCACCACTCTCTGGGCCCAGCCATCCAGTCATTTTTTTACCCAGTGAAGAGTATGCCTGTTTTCCTCATCCTTGGTGGTAATGTTCCCCTCCACTCCAACAAGGGATAGAGATTTTCTTTGGCCCTCCTTTTCTTGCTAATGTATTTGTAAATACATTTTGTGTTATCTTTTACAGCAGTGGCCAGATTAAGTTCTATTAATGCGGGTTGAATTTCCTCTGTTGGGATTTTTTCGTTGTTGTTGGTTAGTTTGTTTTTTGTACTGTGAACCTCTCATGTAAAGTTAAGTGCTCAGTGAGCTTGTGAACATTTGTTTTGTAAAGAGTGGGCAACATGCAATTCTGTGTGCATGCTATCTTGATTAAATATCCTTTGCTAGATAAATCCAGGGGATCTTCTTATTGTGTGGGCAGTTTTTTGGTTGAACTTCGTTGTAAAGCTGATTGTGCAGTACTGTCACATCCACTCTATCACTACAGTTATTGTGTGATTAGAATTTGGAGCATGCTACCACAATTAATTGAAATATCCTGTTCCTAAGATAATTGTTTACAGAACTGTGTCGTATCACTAAGTAGAATCATGAACATTTTAAATACCTTTTTTAGAATGTAATATTTTATAATGACTTACAAGACAAGACCCTTGGCTATCCCTATACTACACTTTGTATTTAATCTTACTGCAGTCTTGTCAGACATTTCAGTGTTCTTTGGGGATCCCAGTCCTTCATATTTATTTTGCTTGCTGTTTGTCACGTACCAAAGTTACATAGTCCTACACTCTGGTATAAACAACTGTTTTGAAGAAAATACTTCTGTGGGTTTATCCCTGTTGAAGAAATACAGTACATTCATGCGTACAGTAAACATAAATGTATTTTGGAAGAGATTGATTTAAATCTATGTAGCTAAGTTTGGGATTGGTTTACTATAAAACCACAAACTAGAGAAGCAATTTGCCCACTTTAATTCTTCTTTTAGTGTTTAGAATATCTTTTTCAGTCAAAGAGACACAGAGGAAACTTAATTGCTTCAGCAGATTTTAGATCAGAGCTTGAAAGTTGAGACTTTTACTGCTGTTACTCGGGAGTAATTATTAGACAGATAATATCAATACCGTTATAACCTGTAACAAGATAATGACAGTAACATGAAGTGAAATATTAAGGTACGTATGGAATTTTATTGCTGATAGTGAAGTAATGTGAATCTGACAAAGGAAGCTGAGAGCAAAGCCATCTGGTGTAGTGTTTCAGAAGTCTCTCTGTGGAAATGTGCAACTTAAGAGGTACATCAGTTAAGAAAATTTCAAACTTAATTTTCCTCACTAACTCATGGGTCCCAAATGTACACATTCTTCAGTAAATGAATAAGAATGTGTAAGTGTTCCGTATGTTTTAAAGAAGTTTCTCCAAAGTATTTATCCTTACATTTATATCAGAAATGAGAGACATTCAACAGGTCACGCTGAAAAAGGTAATTTTTGGTTATCAGAGGCCTTAATGAAGTTCTGTAAAAACTGAAAGAAAAAAATTTTTAAGGACTTTAAGGACTATTTATTTCCATACCTATTTTATGCACTAAATAATGTAGTAAACAGTTGAATTTTTAACAAAGAGTCTGCTTTTCACAGTAATTCTTGAAATACGAGAACTCTCCACCTCCTCCAAAGAATTTATGTTCCTATGACCTACCTCACTTGCATTTTAGGTTCCTATATACATCATTCTCATCCTTGAAACTCCCACTCAGCAGCTGCCTGTTTTGGCAGTGCTTGTAGTCCATCCATAGCCATCCCAGGTTTTCACATTAAGCGTCTGTATGGACTTAAAATTGTATTTCTAAGAATGCTCAGAAGCTGTATTGGTTTCGCAGAGTCAAGCACCTTACCAGCAAGGTTTACTTACAGTACAGGTGAAATAAGCACCTGCCTACTGTAGCAAAAGGTTATAGTTGGGGGAAAAAAAAGCAGTGCATCAGAATGAAATATTCAGTATTCATCGGCAGTAGCTGTTTCTTGTGAGAAAAGAGAGGAGAGGAGAGGAGAGGAGAGGAGAGGAGAGGAGAGGAGAGGAGAGGAGAGGAGAGGAGAGGAGAGGAGAGGAGAGGAGAGGAGAGGAGAGGAGAGGAGAGGAGAGGAGAGGAGAGGAGAGGAGAGGAGAGGAGAGGAGAGGAGGAAGGGAGGAAGGAAGGACAAGCAGAATTAAATTAATTTTCATTCTACTTTATTTGCGAGTTAAAATGACAAGATCAGCAAAAGCAGTTTTTCTTATCCTAAACCAGTAGATTAAATATAGACCTACCCACAGAAGTCCTCAAAGTGACACTCTGCACATTTCTGTATGATTTAAGTGGCTGTGTAGGCTCTCCTCTGATGCCAACCTTCTCGCACACAGAGCTAACTCAGGAGCTAGTGGTGCCAACAGTGCCATCCTGCATCACAGTCCCAAGAAAAATATTCATCATTACGTGGAAAGGGGCAAAAAGTGGTAGGGTACAGGTTTCTGAGGGAACACCTGATGCTTCTTTTACAAAGGATCATTTCTGTTTCTTACATTAGTAAGAAAAAATACAAAAGGGATTTTGGAAGGAAAGGCTGGAGCACACTCTCTTCTCTCCAGAATGAATGCTTGTAATCTCTAGCCAGCAGAGTTATTTGTTTGTGTTTTCAGTGTCCCTTTCTTCTTCATCCTCTGCTTCCTGCTCACAACTTCCCAAATCTTGAATTATTTTCTGCATAGTGGTGTGGCTGCAATGAGAGTATCCCCTCCCTAATCCCTTACAGAAGCCTTTAGTCCCAAGGAGTCATTGTGTGGGAGGTAGAAGATATGGATTTAATTAAATTTAAGACAGTGGCCCTTTAAAGTGAATCAGTCAATCCCTATCCTTCATTTCTAGTCTGGTATTCAAGAGACAAGAGTATCACTGGAGTGTATAATTTAAAGAGAAACATGGGACAGTGAGTGAAGAGTTGCAGATGTGGAGCACAATCCCTTGAGGAGTTCAATGGTGAGTGCCCTCTGTATGGTCAGTCACGAGGACCTGGAGAACAGACCTCAAACTCAGAATTGCCAGCTGTTTTGTGGCATAAGGGAGATGGATTTGGCCTTGAAGTAAAAAAAAATAACCACCACATTTGTAGAACTAACAGTAGCATTTGTACTTACATATCAGGCAATGATGTCTATAGTGAGAAAGATGAAAAAAATATATCAGGTAATGGCTGAGCTTTCACGTAACTCTTTCAAGACCTTTTTCTTCTTCAGATATCATCCTCTTGTTATTTTCAGATGGCAGACTGGTAGATTCTAAGTGATCATCTGATTTACATTCATTTATAAGATGTTTGTGCGCTTGGATTCAGCAATGACACATCCTAAAAATTGTACAGTTCAGTTTGCAGATATGTCCAGAGCTGGAAGTGTTTTCCAGTGTCCAGTCTCACATCTGCTCATCATTTTTATTTCTGGTTAAAAATTCACACCATATTATTGAGATGTAACATTAAGAATCAAAAAATATGCATCTTATTTGTAGGAGGAATACAGGCATTGTGGTATGGATATTAGTTTGAAGCAGTATTGTCCAGTGTATGCACAGAAGTACTGATATGAGAAGAGCTTCTCCTACCACAAAGTCTTATTAAAGAACTTCAGTGTTAATTTCTGTCAGTGTGGATCTTTACATATGTAAGCCTTGATCGCTGATCTTTCCTCCGTTTGTCTTTGCAATGTGATAGAAGACTCTGCATTTAAACTTCATACAATTATCCATCTAAATGATCACACACTATCAAAACCTCCTTGGTCTCCAGACTTGAAGTTCACATATAAGTATGATAATATTCAGCATAAGAATGGGATAGTTTGTTAATAAATATACTTTAACATAAGTGGTGCATTTATCAGATACTAGATTCCATTTTTTTTCTTTCTATATTATGTATGTATGTGTCACTATTTTTACCCTGAACTAGGAGAGTTTTTTTTTCCTTGTCTTCAGAGGTAAATAGCAGATGAAAAAAAAAGTCTGTTCTGAATCTTCAATGTAATTTAGGAGGGTGGTATAGTCCTACAGAAATGAGTAGCAGAACCCCAAAAAGTGGGATATACCTTTGAAGATTTTTATGGGAGACTGCAGATAGGACACAGATGAAGGACAGTCACCAGGCCATGGGGCACCCCTTCCTGAAACAGCCTTTTTCTGTGTGGTGTGCAGTTTGAGCTCTCATTATAGTGTTTAGTCAGATCTCCCCTTTCATAATAGAAAACAAGGGTATTCAAAACCTTTTACTTTCCATAGGATGGTCCTTCCAGATCTGTTTGTGTTACAAAACCAATATATGACATAGGATTTTTGATTAGAACTGAGGAAGAATATAATGTTGAATCTAATTTGGGATGACAAGCTTTCTGCTGCAAAAACAATGATAAGATTATTGTGTTCCCTTTGTTATTTAAGATTATTATTTGGCAGAATTTACTTCATACATAAAATTTATTATGCTGGATGATTGCTATTTTAAGTATTATTATCATCCAAATGGGCATGCCTTTATCTTGGGGCAACGCTTTCAAAAGGAAAAAAACATGAAGTGGTATTCCTAGTGTACTGAGCTGCACCCTTAATCATTCAAGCCCTAAAACTGACTTGTATATTTAAACTGCAGAAATATATGTGTAGACTGTCATCTGTGCACATTATTTCATTTCCCTAAATTTCAGCAAGGTAGCGAAAGGCCAAACACTTGTGCAGTGATCTTTACCACTAACACATGCATCAGAAAGACCTGTGTCAACAAAAATGAATGACAGTAAGAAGACACCCAGATCACTTTTGCTTGAAGTCATTAATATGTTTACTTGATATTAATATGCTATCTTCAGTATCTGAAAGCTGTGCTGAATATGTGAGACGTGTTTATTGATATTAAATTATAAATTATAGTGTTTGTAACAAAAAACTTCTAACTGTCAAAGCCCAAGGAAAAGTTAAGTAGAAGTTAAAGTGCCTTGTTATAAAATATGCAGCTCGGAAAGCAGACTTTATTTTGTTTATTTTGATTTGCAAAATCATTCTTCCACATGAGAGGAAACCAAACAATTCAAATCACTTCCTAAGCCTCAAAAGATACAAGCTGGATGGAGACTTTAATTATAAAGTTAGTTGCCGTTTTTCTGCCACTGATTTCTTATAACAAAAGAGCAAAAGTATGTATTAATATTCTTGCATCTTTATGTATCAGAAATTTGCCTTCCCATACTTAAAAAGAAGTGCTGGAAAAGAGGGTTATTTTGATCCCTGGGCCAAGTTCTTTAATGCCAAATCGCAATGTGGAAAGAATGTCTCCATCCAAGTTATAAATCCTTAAAATGAGCTTTGATGGAAAATGTAGTTTCACAGTGGAATCTCCTCAGCTCCATGTGAGGAGCCCCACTGCTGCATCTATGGGGCAGGTGTTCCTTCTGTCCAGAATTGCTCTGCTGACTTACTGCTTTTGCTCAGAAAAGAGCAAGGATGATTTTATCCTGCAAATTACTTTGTGATTTCCAGACAGATCTGAGTACTTTTCTCTGTTCTTCTTTATTAAAATGAATTTGTAAGACTAGTCTTGAAATTATCCTAGAAGTGACAAGATATGTATGAGACAGAAGATTGATGCAAGTATGGAATAAATGATATCTCACTCAGAAGAACAGAAAGAGGCCCCTGGTGCAGAGAGCCATCATTTCTGTCCTGGATAGCCCAAAGCAAAAAATAGGCTTCCTTTTACTTTTTTGGACAGGCACAGGTGCTCCTTCCCAACTCACCTATTTCTTCCAAAGGCGATCTCATTTGCCAGGAACTGTTGTAGACATCTGTGGTTGAAAGCTTTACACAGACTCAGATAATGTGCATTTGTACCTGTAGAAAAAAGTAGTTTTGTATCAGCTCATTTATTTGGTCAGGAGAATACTAGCAGTTTTCTGTTGATCAAAGTAATTTGTTAATGCATCACCACTATCAAAAAGAATGTATTTCCACTGCATATTTGTTGCTGCTGTAGCATCCATAAGAATATCTGTGTGTGTCCCACTACAAAGGACAGCTGGCACCTTTTTCCATCATATCCTCCCTCTTCCTCATCACTTCTGGGGCACACATATGTGAATATCAGCAGGAAGAGTTGCTGGGTCAGATTCTGTTGCATGGGCTATATGCTGGCTAGTGAGTGGATTACATCCAGCATGTTCCTGAAACACATCTCTCCTTTTTTTTTTTTTTCCACGTGAGAGACATCCTGCTCATATGCAGTAAGTGATGGTACGTTACCTTTAGGAGTGCTCTCCACATCTGAACTGATATGCCAAGGCAGACTTGCCTTCTGAATGGTGTCTCTGGGTTTCACAGTAATGCCCAGCAGAGAATGCTGGTTGTCTTTGCCCTTATAATATTAGAGATACCAGTTTGAATCAGTGTTTTATATAAAAGATGCAGTGAATAATAGGTTTGGTATTTTACTGTAGTTTTGCTAAAAGGATGCAAGAATGTGCTCTGAAGTTGAAAAATACAGGTAAGAAATAATTCCAAAGTTAGTGGTACAGGCAATTACATGGAGTATTAATATCAAAACATGTCAAGACTGGCTGTTTTGGAGGCTTACTCTGTGTGAGTCTTGTCTTCTGTTAATTCAGGAAGCTTGAGGCCAGTATTAATAACTGTGGTGTTGTTGCTCTTCTGACAAGAATCTCTTTGCTGCAGTACAAATCTGCAGGAGCCCAGCAGCTGCATTATGAATATCTGGCTCCTTCCTGTGGTACTTCATTGCTATTGCACAGGGCTGATGAGCAGCTGCAATAAAATAGTAAGCAAAACAATGTGTTTAAAATATAAAGCAAATTGGTATGATTATTTTCAAAAGATGAGTAAGTTATTTCACTCTATAAAGAGTTGATTTTTGTTTAATTTGCACTACACAAATCACTTAGCAAACCTTATCCACCCAACCACAGATACATGCCTCAGTGCTGTTGTTAAATATTGGCCTAAACACATGTATTAAACGAATTCTGAGTTGGATTTGTTAAGAAATGTGTGGAAAGAGAGAGCAGTACATCAGGACAAATGTCATTTGGGTGATTCAGAAACTCTAAGTTGAATAAGTCATCTAAAAATTGCCAGTGATGGTTGAATGGTATTATTTCTATTCCTTCTCTTTGCTGTGATTAAATAAATGTTATTTCATTTAATTGTATTTTTATCTGAAAATTGCAGAATAACATTGATGGATACATACTGCTGTTTGTAACACAGAATCACACTACAGGGATTCTGGCATTTTGGTTAATTTCTGTGTACTTCTCTAAACAATTTCTATTCCTAAATTTGTGATTGTTGTCATTTGCTCACTCAAATCGAGAAAGAAGGTATCAGGAATGTCATTTAATACTTACTTCACTCTGCTGAATGAAATGTATTGGCTTCTATTTTGCACATAAATTGTATCATTCTAGTTTCATTTTTCTGGCCTTATATTTTTAATTGTGTAAATATTTTTCCTTCTCATGCAATTTGCTCCACATTAAAAAAAGTGCCACCCCCAGCTTTACTTTGAAGCACATGAGTTGGAGTGTGTTTTCTGTAGTAAGTTAAATCCTGACATAAATCGGATGCTAGATCTGTCTCTGATGGCAGGCTAAATATAAATATTGAACCGTTGTTTGCAAAGTTAGCCCTTTTCCTTGTTAAGAGGAGGACAGAAACTAATGAACTGTGCTTTTGCAGCCTGGGGAGAAAACCTGCAATAAGAAAATATTTAAAAGGTCAGAACCAGACTTTCAGTTAAGTTTTCCTTAGTGAAGAGACAGGATAAAGGCATCTCTTTGCAAAATGATTTGCTCACCTTCTTCTGACACTAGTCAACACATTGCCCAACTTCTCCTTATAAAGGCCAGCAGCTTCAGGGACACTCCAACACATGTTGTGCTACCCACGACTCATTGGCCAAGAATAGCTCTCTCGAAGTAGAGTTGTGGTCATGCCCTCTCGTCTGGCAAATTCCCTTCATCGGGGACTCTGGGACTGCTATGGAGACTCTTCTGGGTATTCAGCATCCAGTTTGGGCCACACACTGGAAAACAGCCCAAGAAATAGATATACAGCCTTTGCAGCCCATTGCATAGCATGCTAGAGAGGAGTAAAAACAAGTCATTAATCTCTTTTTGTACAAGCATGATTTGAACGATTGTCTATGGGTGAAAAGCTCTAAGTGCTATCAACACTGAGCTGTCTTCACTGAGCATGTTTTAAGTAGGCTGAATACATTACACTAGTTAATCACATAACACATTTATTAAGTTAAAAATACTGTATTTCCTCTTTGGCTGGCTGTTAAAAATTTTTGTGTTCTACTTTTTTCAGGTCTTTTGTTTCTTTGTTTGTTTGTTTGTGAAACAGAAATGAATATCGAACGTATTGATCTAGTCTGAACACAAAAAAAAAGACAGACCCTTGCTGTACTGAAAAATAATATTTTATATGGCTGTGAGCCATTGCAATCCAGGTATTCTGCAGCAACACTTTTCATGATAGATAACTGTTGGTCTATTTTTCCAACTTGTGTTTGCTACAAGATAAAGGGGAAAAAAAGAAACTGTGAGAGGCTTGCTAATGTAAAGGGATTCCTTTTGGGAAATAAGTTCTTGAAAACATCCCCTTCCCCAAAAAATATGAGGCCGGTATTGTGAATGGAAGAGAGCACTGGGGGACTGCACTTCAATTCTTTCATACTAATGAAGGAGGACATGGTTGTATTCTAGAGAACATTTTAAAGGACAGAATATGAAAGATGGGTAATATCTATTGATTCCCAGATATCTAGGGAGGAAACTTTTTCATACAGTGGAAAAATGTTTTAATATCTTTTCAGATATAACCTAACCTCCTAAATGGCATGGAATTCTGTCACGAGGTCTCAGCATAACTCAGCTGGCTGCAACTGTTGTTCTTCCTAAGTAGCAGCACTGGCACATAACAGAATGACAGTGGTGCACACTAAGTATGGAAAGCTGCCTTCTCGATGGCAACAGACCATTTTCAGAACTGAAAATCTATATTCTGTAGCAAGCAAAAAAAGCAGAAATATGTAGAAGGATCTTGATTCCAGGAATATGTATTTTCCCACCATGACTATTTATAAAACTGCCTGATTAAAAAAAAGGAGAAAGAAAAAATCAGATTTAAAAAAAAAATATAGAAAAAAATGATTACAACTCATAATATCTGGGTTGTATTTTCAGCTTTGCTTGCCTTTGAACAAGACGTTAAAATATATATATATATATATATATAAAATACTCTGATAATACTTTTTATTCATTGCTTTCTCTACATCTTAAATAAAGTTTAGGGGCGATCTCATTAACTTCTGTAAAGCCTATTGAGGTGGCTTTGTGGAAGACACTAACAAAGTGTTACAAGTTATTGCATTAGACTGATTGTAATTCTGAAATCCAGTTGACATTTCACGTTTGATGTTGATTGGGTGTGGTAGCATTTCTGCATTAATTTTAAAGGAGGTTAATTACAGCACTACCTCGTGTATAATTGCCTGGTTTACGATTAAAGCATTTTCAACAAATGGTAGTAACCTGTGAGATCCCTGTTCTTTTTCACTCAGTTAAACTAACGTATTGCAAAATGTTTTGTTTCTTCACCAGTCCTGCCAAGTTGCTCTCCTGTGTTCCTTACAGCAATGTGTGGAGTATCGAGGTGAAGTTCATAACTATATTTGGGAATGAGAACTGATTTCCTCTAACCTCTGGAAGGTTAGCATGACAAGCAGTTGAAGAATGCTAGGGGAAACCATTGTTAACACAAGCAGGCTGTGCCCAAGCTCAGATTGCCCCACTGAATTCAGCTTTGTGTTGCAAGCGGTTAAATTATCCAATGCCAGGACACAGCTTGGACCATACAAACGCAGTCTTGGCTCTCTTCTGCTATCAGGTTGTTGAGGCTAGTACTCCACACCGCAGACAGCAGCAACTCCACCATCCTTCTTCAGCTGTTGGAGCCTTGCACTGGAGCAGATACTTCTGTTTTAGCTGGGTCTGTGAACCACAGTGCTAAGGGAGGAAACCTGAGAGGAAATGAATAAGTCATCAGCCCGCCCCAGCATGTAGTTGTGAGGCTGAGGCTGGGTTCCTGGGCTGGTCAGTGCAGTGAGGAGGAAGTGTTGCAACCACTGACCCATCTGTGTGTTGCCTTCTCTGGAACAGCCTCAGAATTTAAAAAAAAAAAAAAAAAAGGAAAATAAATAATAAATAAATATTAAATATTAAAATGTTTTTGGGAAATGTTACTGGTCAGTTAGTGCAAGATGAAATTATCTCCTGCTAGCTCTGAAAAGAGGAGGAGCATGGAGAGCTCCAATAAAAGGGGAATGCCAACTACAAGCAAACTGTTGCATGAAATTACAGCACTTCTATCTTTTGTTTTGTGTAACTTCTCTTTGCAACTGAGTACCATCAGTGATGACGTACACTGGAGATTTTTGCTGTCCTGAGGATTTTAAGATAAAATTGCAGTTACTTCGGTAATCATTGTGAAGGGGGTTTTCTATGACCCTTGTTATTTGCATCCAAGAATTTAGTGTGAAATATGTAGTGCATGCACACATTCTTGTAATTTCATGTATCCATCTGCATGCTTCTCATTTTCTACAACTGACTCTTGAGCAGTTGGGTTCATGGAAGAATGAGATGAATGAAAACGGAGTCCTGTGGGGAAGGGGACAAACTGAAGCAAGTGGTGACCCTTTGTAAAGAGAGGAAATTAAACGTGACATTCCATTGCCAACTGGATATTACTTTGCTCTCTGGTCTCTGTCAACAGCTCTTCAATTTCTGATTTTTTTGCAATACTTTTGAAGTGAAAAAACTCCTCTGACTACCACCTCATCTCACTTTTTTTCCCATCATTTCAGGACTGTCAAAATACAGACCATTGGTACAGTTTTGCAGCCACCAGGGTGATGTGGGTTAGGAACTTTTGGTAGCAAATCACCCATATCTATCACAATTCATTTCCATCTCTGCTGTTCAGATTCTTCATTCTTTCTACTTTCTACTTTTAAATTTACAAAAAAAGAAATATATGAAGAGTGGGTGGGTGAAGTCTGTTCTTTGAGTATTAGATACTTGCACAGCAGCTGCTAGAATAAAATTTGTCTGGCTACGTACTGAGACGGTAGTTCAAGTTGCAGTCAAAATTAGGATTGGTACATCAGATTATGTGTGGGTGTGACAAATGAAAAAAATGACATGCATGGTAAAGCATTTTTATTTGGAGTACAGAATCAACCCAAAATAATATTGGTAGGTATTAAATTCTGTATTTTCCAGTGGATCAGTTTCATTGGAGTACAGAAAATAGTTCAGCTTATAGTGGGAACTCAGAGAATACTTAAGATGCATTATTTTTAAAGAATGACTGAAGTTGAAACACTAGTAGTAGGGAGTACATGATGCTATGGGTGTGGTATGTGCCTTTTATCCTCCTGAATTCATATTGTTCCAAATATTTGTTAATACTATCTTTGGAGACTCCACATTGGCATTCATTATATGTATTTATACACACTGAAGAAACACTTTCATATCTACTGTTGGCTTTGAAAAACATTTTAATGGAGTCTTCTGTGTGATTCACCTGTGTAGTAATGAAAAAAAGAGTTCTGGTTTTTGAAAACCTATGACCCAAGCAGACTTCTGGGTACAGGAGGGAAATTTATGTCCCCAGCAAGCAGCAGCATCTTTTGGCTATGGGAGACTTGAATCCCCTCCCACAATTTGATGCCATATAGTTATTTACAGTTATTTAAACCTGCCAAGAAAGCTTAGACAAACCAGTTGTGATCCACTTGCAGGAATTTTGAGGAGATATAGGATTGTCCAAACCAATCAAAATTTCCTATCAATTTTACTGAAGAGTGAGAAAACCTGTGACAAATGTTTTCAGGGTGCAAATGAGTCTGACTTGAGTGTGGACTAAGCAATGATACCTTTGCTGGGTGGAAAGTGGATGCTGGTTCTCCAGACAAGGCTCAGGACTGGCAATTTCCAGTTTTTCCATGGTTCTGCCACAGATTTACTTGAATTAAGCAAATAGTTCATGGCTTTGGTCTCTGTTTTTCTGTTCACAAAATGGAATTCTGACCCCTTCCTCCCAAGGGTCTCTGAGGTTAAATAAAAGGATGTTTATAAAGTGACCTCATGTTGTTCTCATAGATGAGGTGCGGTGTCAACAATTTCAAACAATAACCTCAGCATAGAGGGTACCACAGATATTATATATTCCTACATAGTGATGCTGCTATGCATATATGCTTTCTTTCAGCAACCACATGCAGGGACAGCAAGAGGGTCTGTCCTTTCTTCTAGGGTGGTGAGAGGGACTGTGGGAACCCCACAGATAGGACTCAGCCCTTGCTGCCTAGAGCCATTGATGCTCTGATGCTGTGCCATGCCTGGGCTAAGTTTCACTGGTCCAGGCTGCCTTGCCTGCTGGGAAACATGGGAGACAGTGTGAGACCTTCTGGGGTGCTCCAGGCCTTCAGCATGCATGGCATGGTGTCCCTGACTCTCCATCTCACCTGCTTCCAGCCACCCTCCTCCTTCTTTTGGTGGATGTCGTTCAGCTGGGCCTTTCTAACCTTCCATTGGTTGCTTTCAATTTTTGTGCAACACACAAAACCATGGGAACAAATGAACTGTGCAGGGCGGGAAACTGTGATTATTGCAGCAGTGTGGCAGAAGCGCTGTCACAGACAGGATCCCAAGCAACAAACCAATGAACTCCCACCAAAACACAGGCACACACTTCTGCTCTCGCTTTCTCTTTGGCAGTCTCTGCGTGCTGGGTGTGTGGTGGGGTGTGAGAGTAGGTAGGGGCACAGCAGGAGGTAGAACTGGGGCAGATGTGACTGATTTATGGCCTGAGTTTCCTCTACTGTCATAAGGGGAATTTTGCTTGGTCACAGCAAGCTTGAACCCTCATGAAACAGAGTGAATCATTTGATGTTAAAATAAAACAGAAAACGGCAGTGGGAGGGGCATGGCTGTTTTAAAAAAAAATAACGTTAAAATTGTTTCCTTTGGTGCTGACTTCTTAAACTGGAATGCGATCCGGAATAGTTCTCGTGTGCAAGCCAACATTTGTTTTAAGAATTTTTATTGTCTTCTTTCCCTCTCCCCTCTCTCCGTCCTGCCCTCCCCTCTGCTCTGCAGATTTACACTGACTGGGCTAACCACTACCTAGCAAAATCTGGCCACAAGCGGTTGATCAAGGATTTGCAACAGGACATTGCAGATGGAGTTCTGCTAGCAGAAATCATCCAGATCATCGGTAAGACCCAGGCTCGGAGAAGTACTGTGAGCTCTTTGCGTGGGGGAATATATAATTCAAGTTGAATGTATTTAACAATAAGATGAACCCGGAATAATATGATTTGACTGACTCCATATGTCTCTGATATTTGTGTGGTTCATCCTTGTCTTAATTAAAAAATATGTTTATGTGAGCATGTTTGGAACTGTCTGTTTAACCATACTTTAAATGGCCAGAACTGTATCTTACACACTTTGAATTGTCAGAAATGAATGCTCCATTAAGCCATATGTCTCCCATGTGTGCATTTCGTTAGCTGGAGTGGCTCATACTTTCTGGGCTGCCTTGAAACTGTATCCTGACCCTACAAAGACAATTGCGGAAGATTTCATGTCAGCAGTTATTTTGCAGGGGCTGAAGAATTAGCAGCAATCTCCTTCACACTTCCCCCTTTGCATGATTTGGCATGTGGAAGCAACTGCTGCTAACAAGAAATGTTACTGTGCGACGGAGCTTTACTTAGAAAGGAGCTCTGTGTCAACAAAACCCCGTGCACTTTATCGCTGTGTCTGTTCTGCTTATTCTCTTTCTTTTTGGTGTGTGTGGGTTTTTTGTTTTGTTTTGTTTTGTTTTGCCGAGGTTGGGGCTGGAGAGAAAACTTTTATCCCCCTGTTTACTTCTCATTTCTCACCTCACTGTTTCTGTTTAGCAAATGAGAAGGTTGAAGATATCAATGGCTGTCCCCGGAGCCAGTCTCAAATGGTAAGAATAACATATATTCTTAGTGTGCGTTGGCATCTCTGCATTTTTCTAAAATGCTTTCTAACAGTGATTTCTTTAAATGGTGAATATTCTGTCCCATATCTATTGTACAGTCCTAATTCTCACATACTGTTCTTTATATTTCTTTTTTCCATGTATACTTAGTGTCTGCATCTTCATTTTTGTGCTTGCTAACTTTGGGTCTTGATGTAACCCAGCAGCAAAACTTCATTAGTACTAATGAATCCAGAACTGCCTTAGTGAACCTGTTCTCCTGATTATCCACATAATTTCATTCAACTTCATTTTTAAGGGTGATAAATCCAAGAATAAATTTTTAAGTGGAGTCTTTGTGTCTGGAAAACTGGTCTGATGAACAAGACTTGCCAAATTATTTCTGAATATAAATAGCCCTTTGGATTGCCCACTGTGAAGTCCAGTTAGATGCACTGACTCCACAACTTTCAGAAATAGCACTTTAGTCATATAACTTTCTGAGCTATCACTGGCAGCTGCTTAAAGACGTTTTGATACACTCAGGCAACAAGCACTCTGTGACTGTGATTCATACGAGTCTGATTAATCTTCTACTGTGCTTATGGTTACCAAACTAAATTTAATAAGATAAAGCCTAATTAGAAGGCCATGGAACTGGCAGGTACAAAATGTGAGCATCAGTAACATCACCGAGCATTTGCTGAATCATTTGCAGTTGCAAGCATGCTCCCCCATGCTGAGGACTTTGCCTGTGTTAACAGCCAAATAGTAAGTGAAAAGGTGCACAGTTGTGCAGCTGTCAAGGATTTTGTAGCATCATGGTTTGGGTGAGCTTGTATGACAGTTTGGCTTTGAGGTAAAAATAAAAAATAAAAATTTTGCATTTTTTCAATGCATTCCTAAAAGATGGAATATATTTGCAGTGTTTTTCCACAAGGCTATGGAAAGTGGAAGGAAGAATTTTAAGTTTCAGCAAAATAAATAATCAAGCTTTTTCCCATTCTTACTTTTCACAAAATGTGGAGAGTAAGAATAAGTTTCTCCTCTGGCTCTCAGGGCTTTTGAAACATTCTGTAGCAAGAATATAGGAAATCTCCTTAATAATAGTTATTATTTTAATTACTCATATTACAGCAGCACCTAGTGGCCCTGGCTGAGAACTTTGGGAACTTCAGTGTGGAACTCTAATATTACACATACAGATTGAGAGATAATCACTCTTTACTCTAATCACATTAAAACCTGCCATTCCAGACAGACAAGGCAAACAAGAAGAGACAAAAGCATGGAAAAGTGATATGATTTCCCCCGGTCATGTAACTGGCAAATGACCATCTAGGGTTGCTGAGGGACTCACTGCTCTGATGTCTATCTAACTTCATTTCCATGAGACAAAGCCAAGCTGTGGGGACAATTCCAGCAATGTTTGCATTGCCCCCCACCCACACACCCCACCCCTAGCCCTCCCCCTCCCCCCCCCCCCCCCCCCCAAAAAAAAAAAACACAAAAAAATGGCATCTTCCCTTCTTGCAGGTAAATCTTTATGAGACGCAGTGATTCTGAATTTCATCTCTCTGTACTGCGGTTATGGGGGAAGCATGATCAGTGCATACCTGTGCTACAGCAATACCTGCAGGGTTCTTTGCATCTATCTTCTCTCTCCCATAAACCCAACTCTGATCTCAGCCAGGTCAGAGTTTTTGTCTCATGTGCTTTGGCTTGCAAATGGGCCCCTCAAACACTCACACCTGTACACCATCTCAGATTGGTGTTTGCACAGTGCTAAAGCATCAGTTTTACCCATTTCAACTTGATAGAAATAACATATTTTTTCCCCTTTTTTTGATTTAGTCACTTTATTGCTTTATCTCTGTGTCTGATCAGATTATTTTCCTGTGCTTTGAAATAACAGTTTTGTACTGCTGATTTCTTCAACCGAGCTAGGAAATTTAAAATGTTCTGAAGGTAAAGTAGTTCAAATTTGTCAGCTTTCAAAGCCTCTCTCAGAACCCAGATATTGCACCTGCACTCCATTTGTCTCCTTTGGATCATTCACTCATATAACCTAGTAGAAGACGCCTTGTTATCTCATTTTCAGGTCATGTTAGCCCACTAGGCAGTGATAAACCAAGTCTCTTCTCCCTGGGGCAGTGAACTCGTAGATATTTGTAACACGCGAAGATATGAATAAAGAAACAAACAAACAAACAAATAAATAAATGCAGTGGTCAAAGTCAGTTTACATCTGAAATTTGCTAGTATGTAAAATTATGTCCTGTCACAATTAGAACGTCAGTCAGTATGTCAGCAGTAATCATGCTGCTTTATATGCATGATAGCCATTAATTCATTAATATTCCTATGCATGATAGCCATTCATTCAATGCCTTAATTTCATTCTTTTCCTTTATTAACCTCAGAAATTCCACTACCCTTCTTTCACATATGTTTTCATGATCTTTTCTCATGACTTATAATTAAGAAATAATGTTTTCTGTACTTATCTGTTACTTGATAGCCTTTCCAGGAGGTGATGTCTAACAGATTTTATTGGCTTAAATTAGAGAATATTGACATGAATTGTTCACTGCTGAGAATTCTTGATGTTCATCTACACTGTAGGTGATATCCAAATCAATTCATAATTAATCACTACCAGTATCCCCCAATTCTGTTTCAGTCAGCATTTTGCTTTCCTTTTGCCATTGATTTCATCTTTCAAATAATCTTTAAAACATCTCAGTTAAGCTGTTACCTGCCCTAATTCATAAACATCTTTTCTTATTTTTTTTCCAATGCTTCTTCTAGTTTTCTTTTAGTTAAATCTGTTGCAGTGTCTTGCACTTGCCTGTCACGTTGGCAGCAATACAGAAAAACTTGTAGACCAGTTAAACCAGCTCCAGAGGTCCAAGTTTATGAAAATAATAACGTGTAAACTCCAGCAGTATTCAGTTTCTGCATAGTTAGCTTTCCCATTAATTGTCATTAACTGGTGAGACTTTCTTCTCCTGGATAAACCCACAGTTGTACAATGGTTTTGGTATTTACTATGAAGTATTATAATAAGGATTTAGCTTTCTATTAATTTCAGGATACATTGTCTGTCTTCTGTATCATACACAATCTGCCATTTTCTTTTTTCTCAGCTATTCCACTCAAAGAGGAATATGGCCCTTGAGCCTTTCTTTTATGTCGCTTTCAAACCCTTTTGTGGAAATAATGCCATATTCATTTCTATCTTTTCCTTTAATTAATTATTCCATAACTTCATTGGTTAAGGAAACCTAGAATACTTATTATTTTTAAAAATACTAATCTTTCAAGGTTTTATGTTTTGATGTAATAGAATGGTTATTCCTTTCTGCTTATTTGTAAGCCATCTGTTTCTTTAATTTTTATTGAAAATCCCAACACCATTAGAAAAAGCAGGAAAATATAATGGATAGAAAATACATTGTGAAGTATTTACATTTATCATATCTACTGGTCCAAAAGAATGAATTCAGATTTTTTTGTTGCTGAACATATTAAAAGCGTACTGGAAGATTGCCAGTATTTGATCTCTAAACAAATCCCATAAAACGTGTAGCAACCAAACAAAACACCAAATTTGATCCATCATAGGGATGGCAGAGAAAATGCAGGAGACCCAGAGTGATGAACTGAAATTTTTTTTATGGTGACATTTTCATTATTCTCCTTTCATAATTTTACAGAACTATTTCTGTTACCTCTTCATGCAGTCTGTGGTTCTTTTGGCTACATGAATATGAGGGCTCCTCTTAAAGCAGTGCCTCTTGTTTCATTATGTTGGCCCACGATGTCAGAGGCAGATGTTGGTGGTATGGTAGTAGAGGTTGAACCTTCCCACCAATGTTCCATTACGTTTTGTTGCCCTGTAACAGATGGCAGCAGAAGGGCAGTCTGACAGAATGGCGTCTGACGGGAAAGAGCGTATGAAGCAATGAGGTGTCATTGAATACCTCCGTGTGGAAAAAATAACACAGGTTGACAATATCCAAAAGTTGCTGAATGTTTATGGAGACCAAACAATGGCTGTGAGCACAATGAGGCAGTACGTGGTGCGTTTTAGCAGTGGCGACACTAATTTGAAAGACAAGGCATATTCCAAATGCACACGAAGTTTACGATTGAGGCATGCAGGCTCTTGGTCATTCCTGGAAATGTATAGCTAATAGTGGTGACTGTATTAAAAATAGCATTTGGTAGCTGAGAATTTGCTCTTTCAAATAGCATTATTATGATCTTTGTATCTTTTGTAGTTTCCATGGAAATAAATAGAAGGCATTACTTTCTTGTAACTTTCTTGTAACTTTCTTGTTGGCATTACTTTCTTGTAAGAGTAACTTATGTGCTTTCTATGCTCTTGAGCAGCTCCAGGTGAGCCTCCCACACAAGCATGGGGCATAGAAGTATACATAGAAAGTTGACTGTGTAAAAATATGCTGTTGCAACTGAAAATTTTGTATTAGTTTTAAAAACAAATCCCATCTCATTTATTTTGCAGTCCAGTGGCATCTTTTTGTTTAAATTCTTGCTATCACACTGTGGCTATTAGTGAATCTTCACATATTTTGTGACTGGATGCTATGAGAGACTTCTGAAAATACAAAGGAAATGGGAGATTTGAGTTTTGTCAGCTTTGCAGGTTTGGTGTGCATGAAGAAACAGAACATAAGTTAGTAATCTAGTTCCTGTATTTCTGCAGTGCCTGCTTGTGTGCAGATTTCAGAAATGAAGTAAATTACCTGAAGTGTTTCAATGGAAGTGTACACTATTCCATGTAATTGAGTCTAGGAGAAGTAAAAGTATTGCATTGTAAAATAGGGGAGTACCATTATGCTTAGCAGATTTTCAGGAAGATTTTTCAGTAGGTTGAAATAGAAGCTGCCTGGAATGGAACTGGAAGCAATGCATCACTCATGAGCTTTTTCTTGGAGATGAACACAAAAGCCATTAACAACTCCTTTAGAATGGAAAACAAAGAATAACTGGTAAATACAAAACAAGCTATGATTCTCATCTCCCAAAGGTCTGTGCTTGTAAGTGATTCATTTATTATATTCAAAAAGGAAAAGGGATGAAAAGTAGTTTTGTTTTTTTTTTTCCAAATAGTTATTCAGGATAATGAAATCTAAATCTTGTGGTAATATTGCAGTAGCATCTGGCAATTCTGAACAAAAAGGTGTGTTGAACTTCTATTGTCCTTCCTCAGATTAAAAAAATATACATGGAGTCTTCTGAGTTGATGGCTCTTTTTTTGGGATGCAGTTTGCCTTGGAGACGGGACAAGGCTTTTACTGGGGCAGATCTCTGTTAAAAAATACCACCAAAGGATTGGCATCTTGAAGTGTTGGCAGGACAAAGTCAAAGGCTCATTTCCCTAACCTCTGTGGTAGGGAAGGAGATCTGGTTTTCAATAATAGGGTAGCTCTGAAAAGGGAAGAAATGAAAGTACTTTTAGATGAGAAGTTTGCAGTATGTTTATGGAAATGTTCTCAATAAAACCAGAGAAAAATGGTAAAAATTAAAATATGAGCTCCTCTGAGAGGTTTCTAGTGTTTACATGTAGGAAAGCTCATGTTTTAGCTGTGGTACATAGAAAAAAGTTGTCAAAACTTAGCAGAACTATTTAGTGGAAAGCAAAGAATATACCTAGGTGTTATATAAGGGACTGCATAGAAAAGATCAGAGGAAGGTTAAGAATTCTGCTCACATAGGGAACTAAGAAAGGTTATTTTTATTTGGATGAGAACATTCAGATCTGGAATAGAGAAAGAGATGAGATCCATTTTCCAGTGACAGTATATCTGTATTCTAGATTGTTGTAATTCACTGAAGTGGAAATGCTAGGTCACAGCTTGAACCAGTGTTTTAACATATGGTGGGAAGGAGGACCAACTCAGGGGAGCTCAGATGCATGCAATGTACCTCAGTGTACCTCAGAAGGGCTGGAGCCAGGATCCTAGACCTCATTTAAGGGTTGGTAGTGGAAGTAAGAGTATCTTGCAGGAGATCCCTGTGTACCTGGTGCTTTTCCAGGGTAAGATTTTTTTTTTTCCTTTGTTTCTATACCTACACCTGTTGCATTTGAGCAGCTCCTTACTTGCTGCAGCATAGAATTTTGCTACTGTGCTGTCATTGCTGGGATTTCCATTGTGTTATAGCATTACATTTGGCTCATCAGCTACTTGGCTTGACCACATTGGGAACATGCATACTTTACTAGGGAAGTTTTTAGCTTGTACATCATCAAAAAGAGCACACAGGGACTTCTGCTTTTCAACACAGTATGCATACAGGCATAAAAATGTTGATCATCATAATTTCTGCTCCTGTTAGTCAACTTCCTGGTAACACGGATCAAATGCCTTATTTTCTGTCTTTTTGTGTGCAACTAACATGGGAATTTCCTTTATCATCTCAGAGTTACCTTCTGCTCTGTAAGTCTCCTGACACTTCATTCTCAGACTTCTCTCTTACTGTTTCTATGTGCGTCTTAATAATTTAAGATCTTCTGCCATGAGATTTCAGAGGTGAATGGCAGTTGTTCAGCTCATAGCGCTGTTGCAGTATTTGTATATATTGTGATAAATATAGCACTTCAGGATGCTGAAAACCCTGGAAATGAGGATGTGCAGCCTTACTGCATCAAAGGTGACAGCCTTACCTCTAGGGCTGTCTGCCATCTAAGTGTATGAATTCATCACAGCCTGGAAGTCTGCTGTCCCCACATGTCACATCAGGGCGGCTTGTTCTCTCTGGTACTTCAGCAAAGAAAGCTGCATTGTACAATACCACTGTAACTGAGGAGGGCCATCACCTGTGTAGTGATTCACTGACTAAATACTCTGAAATTATGATGCATAACCATTTTGGTCTCCTTCTTATCTGATCTTTGGGATATTTTTTTGACTGGTAAAATTCATTGTAGCGAAGAGATAGTAACATCAGTGCTGACCATAGTATTAGCAATACGTGTGTTCTAAATCAGATACCTGAAGCTATGTATGAGGGGAATATGTATATGAAGGAATATATAATTGTAATATATATGAAGAGATAACTTCATCTTGATGTATTTGGTGGTTCTTACTGCTTTCTTTTGGTTCCATCTACAAGGATTCTGGGGTCCCAATTCTATCTTTGCAGTACTTCATTCACTTCTGCTGAGTGAAGAAAGCCCTGGATTTTTTTCCCTGCACTTTCTATTTGCTTTTGTAAGATTTCTACCCTCCTCACTTTCACTCGGCAGGTTTTCTATAAAGGACCTGGCCGTAAGATGAGTAGTCATGATTGTGTTACGACCGAAACTTTCTCTCATAGGCTTCCTCCATCTTAGAGATCCTTTATTTTCAGAGTAGACCCTGATCTGCTGTAATTAAAAGTCCACATTTAACTTCTGTTTCTGTTATTTAATTTGGAGTTTGGTCTATTTTTGTTGTTCAAAGGGCTCAACATTGTTCTTGATAACTGCCTGTATTGTCTATAACCTCACGTGGCCTAAAACTGGGATGATACATAGAGGGGTGGTTTATGAGGGCATTTTGCGCTAATAGCTGATCCTGTCCTTGCACGCAGTTCTTCCTTGGTCTTTATAAGCAGGCTGAAGTATCAAACTCCCCACTCCCCAGCAAGAATTTGTCACAACAAGGTGGCTTATATGTTCTTTGGCCCCCTCCTACTAAGTTTCTAGTTATGTCTTAATCCTACACTTATGAATCCTGTTTTTATGGTTTGGCAGATAATAGCCTTGTGCTATTCTTTTTTGGACACTGTGAATTTAAAATCCATTGGAGCAACACTCAAATGGCAAATACTCTACTCTCTCTTTCCTTACAACAGTGACATTGTGGATTGAAGCATGCAAGACTTACTCAGCTCTACTATCTAAGCAGATGCTTTTGGAAGTAATGACACTTCTCAGTGTGACACGTTTTCAGAGTTCCCACTTTCTGATGATACTTTCAAGTAGATCATTTTTGACTTAACT
This sequence comes from Lagopus muta, assembly GCF_023343835.1. NCBI lineage: Eukaryota > Metazoa > Chordata > Aves > Galliformes > Phasianidae > Lagopus > Lagopus muta. The sequence continues at coordinate 38,205,671 of NC_064433.1, forward strand.
ATGAATGCTTCTTGAGATTCCTCATTGAGTTTGGTTTGCATTTAACTATGAATGCTTCTTGAGATTCCTCATTGAGTTTTTTTTGCATTTAACCTGTATCCTCACTGGCATTCCAAGGGATGTCTCCAAGGCTGCTGCAGCCAGGAGCCTTCTGTCATTCTGAAGTTGTCTTGGAAAAATCATGTCATTTCTTAGGCATGCTCAGACTGTAGACATCCCGTCTGAGAACCAACCCCATATCCACTCCCTCAATGAGTGACCAGCCCTGTTCTAGGGAAGAATTTCTTTAACACATTCGCCACATGCCAGTACATGCAATATTCTGTGTAATATATAACAAAATAGCTTCTGAGTGTGCACAATTATTATTGAGTGTTCGAACAGGCTATTCCATTGAACAGGCTATTCCATTGAAATCTCCAAAATTTCCTTGGTTGATAATAGGAATGTAACCACTAAGATACCTTTCCATTTAGGAATGCTGTCTAGATTTATAGGGCTCCAAAGCTTATTTCTGCTGTCTGAGAGCAGCAGTGGTGACAATGACACGAAATACAAGCCACATTCTGAATAGTCATACACAGCTGTCACACAAAATGAGGAGCATCTCAATCTGCTCTTCTGCCTGAATCAGTGGATTACAAAAAGAACTGTGTATGGAGCTGAATATTGGATTCAATACATTGGAAATGTCGGTGGCAATGTTGTAATATTGCAAAGTTTGTGTCAGGTGCATCCCATGTATACTCACACAGGAACTGAAAGAACGTTGTATGCATACTGTATGTATGCATTCAGTTTGTCTGGATGTATTGAACCAACGCAAGGCTGAAGGTGGCAGCTTCCTGAATTGCATTATTACCAGTGGTAAGATGTGGTGTCAGCACTACAGGCCAGAGTCAAAATGGCAGTCCATGGAGTAAAGGCATGTGAACTCCCATTGAAGAGTAAGTTCAAGATGTAGTTCTCAACACATGAAGTGAGGTGCCCTGTTGTTTGGGAGAGGGAAGGAGTCATGCTTCTGGATTTCCTGGAAACTGAACAAACCATCAACTGACCACTACATCATGATGCTGCCTAAGCTGAAGGCTCAAACTTCCAGAGTCAAGCCAGAGACAAAGACACCTTTTCTCTTGCAACACAATAATGCCAAATCTCATACCAGTTTGGAGACCGTGGAGCACATTGCCAGTCTTGGGTGAACAGTCCTATTACATCCACCCTAGAGTCTGGGTTTGTCACCTTCTGACTTTCATCTATTCAGATTAATGAAAAATAAACTTCACAGGCAACATTTTCCTATCAACTATGCCATCATAGCAGCTGTGAAACAGTGGGTCACCTCTACTGGTACAGATCTTTATGAGTGGGGCATACAGGCTTCTCTTAATCACTGGTGAAAATTGGCTGATGTTGGGGACTATGTTGGGGAAAAAAGTGTGGAATTTGCTCTATCAAGTAGTGTTATTGGACTCTCTGTCTCTGTTGTAGTTTCCATGGAAATAAATAGGAGGCATTACTTTTGGGGTGACTACGTAGATGGTGTGAGAGCTGCACAGATAAACAGAGTAAGCTGGCTTTTATCATGAGAGAGAAAGCTAATGAAAGAGAACTTCATCAATCTTGCCAAAGGATGTTACAGTCTTGAAAAGAGGAGGAGAAAGCAACCAAATAATCATTTTTGTTTTTTACATGATTTGATTCTGGTTTGGCTTTTTATTAGACCTCTTTATTCTGCACTGAAACAAGCATTTCTCTTTACATCCAGAGAAGATCTGAGAACATTAAAAGAACCACAGATTTTATGACAATCCCTCTTCACAGAACAGCTCAGAGTTACTCACTTACATCAGGCAGTGAACTGGATATTTCCCCAAGTCGTCTGCCTTTGACTTTCTGAAGTCATAAAAGAAAATGCCACAGGAACACATCTTGGTTCTTATTTCACTGTACTGGAAGAAGTACATTATTCATTAAAAATAAATCACATGCAGTTATTAGTCGTCTTGTTTAGGCTTACAAATTCCTTGTCCTATTAATGAGTCGAGTCACATGAATATAAGTCATCTAGATGTTAATGAAATAGTCGTGTCATGAGAATTACTTACATTGTGATGGTATCAATCTCATTAAACCTACTGAGAAGTTCATCTAGGGTTAGGTTTGCTTGCTGAAGGTTGCTTGGTTAGGGCTAGAATTAGATTTATGCGCATTCTGCTTCTGTAGGCTAAGATTGCTGAAAACAAAAAGATCTTTTTCTTCCTTAAAGCAAGCAAACAAGAAAAATGCCTTCAAAATTTTTCTTTTCCTCCAATCAATCTCTTGAACTCCCCTGCCTTCCAGTACCTCCATGACATCAAGGCATATCCATTTTCACTCACCTCCCTGTTCCTCAGCAATATTTGTCAGGCATGTAATTTGATCAAAAACATCATGATGTTAAACTGCATTGGCAGAATGAAACATTGGAGTTACTTATGTTTAAATATTAGCGACTGACATATACTTTGAATTATTTTTTCTTTGAAAAGATGCGGTTGGCAATCTTGCCATTTCCACCCACCCAGCTTTCCCTCCTCTTCAGTTTTCTGTGCTTTTTTCCCCTCAAAAATGTAATTTGAACATTACTTGAAGCTTTATAATTTATCATATGTATATTTATGACACAAAGAGATGATGAATAATGGCCTTGGAAGCTCAATTAATAGAAATGAACTGAAAAGTTTTAATACAACCACGTATGTCAAATGCATACACACTAATTGACTACGATACACATTTTAGAAAGCACTTATTGATTCTAGTTATACACTTTCCCAGGACAGCAGCAGCAGGATTACTGTAAATATGTGTGCTTCGTGATGGTGTATTTTCATCATCTTCTATAGGGAGAATATGCTATAAATACTAGGAATGTCTAGAATGTTTACTGGTTTTAAAAATAGAGAAGTGCGTGATATTTAGCTGAACAGCAAAAATGCATATTTAAGCCTTACAAGAAAATAAACAATCTCTGAAGTAGTTTTCTTTTACAGCATATCCAAACAAGACTTTCTGGTAATTTTGAGATTTTGTCAGCTTTCTAGATTTTTATCAAGTGCTTGATTATTTTGGAAATGTGGTAAAGTGCCAGTTCTGTTATGATTATGGTTGAGGAGTTTCTTCTATTTAAAGACTTCATGACCACTCTATTTACAATATTTCTACTTAGATTATCTTATACTCTTTTGTTATCTATGTATGTCTGTGAATTTTGGATTCCTTCAGAGTGGTAGGCTTTTCACAGAAGAGTATTCTTAACTGTTAAGAAGAATCTGAAGATTCTTCATAGATCTTTCTCCAAAGGTAATTTGCCATTGCCTGTCAGAGCAACACAGAATGGTTGAGGTTGGCAGTCACCTCTGGAGGTTGTCTGGTGCAACAGATGCTCTAGCAGAGACAGCTAGAGCAGAGTGCCCAGGACCATGTCCAGATGGCATCAGTAGTAGATTCTGCAGCTTCAGTAACATGCAAGATTCTCAAGAAATTATATAGGCATATGTTTTGGTGTGTAGTGCACATGGAGCATCTATACAAAGTATTCTGTGTAGTTTTGATAAAACTCTATTTTTATTCTCTTGAAGTTTATTGAAAGGCATTAAAGCTGCTCTCTCTGCCTCTCGTTGATGAATGGGGGATTGTGGGACCTTTGTCATTATGTGAGTTTTATGTTTTCTGCACATCCATACCAGTCAAGTATATCTGTACTTCTCTACAGTTACCAGAGCTACTTTCTTTGCTCCTAGGGTAAGTAGGGACTGAATTTAGAAAAGAAGAAACGAACACAATTTTGAGCTTGAAACACCAAGACCTGAAAATAATACACGAAGATGTACAGCAAGTAGGAATACTGTTCTCTTTTATTTGGCTGGGCTAGAAAAAGCACCTCGATGTTTTATGGAAGGTGCAGGAAATGCACAAACGTCTGTAAGCTGCTGTTGGTTATGCAACACATAAAGTGGAAGAGGGTTGTGGCTTATACTGTAATGAATGGAAAAGGGAAGAGATTGCAACTAGTAGTGTTGAAGTGGAACAGGGTTTGTATTGTGAATTTCGCTGCAGGAGAGGAGGATCAAAATACACTCATCTTCTCACATGTGCTTAAAATTATTGTAAATAATATCCAACAAATTATCAAGCTTTTGGAGTTTTTATGTGGTATGTGATACCTAGATAACCATGCTGAATCATCTTGTTTAAGCTTATGTATATCCAGTATTTCAAAACTTGGCACTATAGCAAAGAGACTGGAAGAAAGGAGAATAAAGTACCACAGAATGTCCTAACAATGTAGTGTGCTAATTGCAAGCTGACATGGTAACAAAAACTATCCTATAACTGTAATTGTCAATCTCATACAAAAAGGCCTGATAACCTCCCTCTGCTCTCCTGTTGGAGACAGAAATACAAAAACTTGAAGCCAGACAGAGTTTTCTTTTCAGCAATATTGCACCACTTTCAAAACAAAATGATTGCAGTGTTAGAAGATCAGAGGAAAGAACAGAAAGTAGGTGTATGATTAAACTAATATGACCAGTCCAGATCATTTTCTCAGAATGTTTCAGAGTATTTTCTCATTCTGCCTCTCATCTTTGCTTAAGAGGAGCTGCAATAGCTAAGTGATAGCCTGTTTCATGGAAAGAATGTCCAATCTTCTTGATTATTTTTTTAAGTGCCTTTTGCAGTTACCATATTCAAACTCACTGAACTTTATGCGCACAAACCCAACTAACCTTGCTCTTTGATTACACCCACAGGTGTAAACCCACTCCTTTTTCAACCCTTTTGCAAATCCTGTCAACTTAAATCCCTTTCCTCAACGGCGTATTGCTATAAATATTCACTGTTGCTTCAGAGCCATGGTGTATCAGGTCAATATTTGCTCTCTGAGAGTGTCAGTATGAGAGGTGTGTGAGGTAGAAAAAGTGGCCCTGCCTAAATTTCCTGTCTCCATTCCTCTTGTTTTTCCCAAATACCTACAGTTACTTTATTAGGGAAATTAGAGAGCACTTTGCATGCTTCTTCAGAATATATTTTTTTGCGCTGTTGTGATCACTGTTATTTCCACATAACAAAACATACTGGATTTCTCAGGGGAAAAAAACATATTCTTTCTCCTATATTCTTATACAAAGCCATGAGTCTTGGTGCAGAATAGGCGTGTTTCTTTCATTGCACTTGCTTTTCTACCAACCATCTCTACCCAATCCCTGTCTGTCAGAAGACTGGGGATGTGACTTGCCTGGAATAGCTTGAGATAGCTTCACCTTCCTGATGCTGTGTTAGTGAACATCTTGGTGATATTGAAGTGGTCTTAAATTCTGATATCAACTCTAAATACAAACCCTATTAGCGCTTATGACCGTATCACAGACTGTTAAGGTACACAAAGGTAAACTGGCTTAAGCTAGTAATAAAATAGGCAAGATATGACAATGGCTGCTTATTTCAATAGCATTAGCTAATCCCTTTTCATGTAAAGACTCTTTCTCAGGTTAATTAAAATATTAACAAAATCTTCTTTTTTAAAATGTAAATTCTGTTTAAATCCACTTTGACCTGAAACTTAGTACACAAATTGTTAGAATACAGTACTTTTTTTGTTTCAGTATAAATAAACAGTACAAGTACAGTAATCTGTTTGGCAGCTTTCTGATGTGTATGAATTATTTAAAACACTCCCGGCCTGAGGAATCTGCTGACCATATGATCAACAGATGATCTTATGACATAAATCAGAGCAATACTTTTTTAAAGTTGAACTTATTTTAAGTTGGCCTGGTGTTTGGATATGAATTAGTCCAGGCAGGGTACAGTTTCAGAGTCAATCTAAGATACATTTTTTTGTGAAGACTTGACTGTATTCAACCTTGCAAACTGATCAAAAGCTACTTCTGCTTTTTGAAGAGCTGATATCAAGGCAGTGTATCTGTTTGTATGTGTGGTTCTTAACAATTCTTTCTGGTGGAATCCTGGATAAAACCTGTGAAGTCCATGAAGTTGAATTTGAGAGGTCTTTCTGAAATACAAATATGTTCATATTTTAACTGTTAGCTTTTAGCCATCTTTATTTCTATTATAATAAATAATACTAATATGCTTTCTTCAGGCTTGTGCTGCTAGCTAATTGGAACCTTGTTTGAATTATTCATACTTGATTTTTCCAAGTTTGTCTGGAATTACAATAGGGGGGTATACCATCAACATTTCTCTCTATGGAAAAAATAACCATAAGAATTTTCTTTATCTCAGGGTTTGCACACTTCACTACTGAGACCTATTTGCATGAGAAATAAATAATAGGTCACAAAGAAGGCTACAATTCTGTGTATTCTATCTGCACACATAGGTTGCTCCCAGTCTTATGTTATCTTTGGCTTGTCATTCACAGACTTGTTCAGTAATTCCTCTCAGTAATGACTTTAAGTTAGCTTTTTTATAGAAGTTTTCACTTAGTTTATAGACAAATCAGCAACCCCAGTTCACAGCAAACATATGTACCAGGGTGTCTTCACAGATCTTGTGTATATGAGGTCTCTGTTAGGATTTCTTAGCATAAACAGTTTTGAAAGATTGATACTGCTACATTTTATAAATTAACCTATTTGAAGATATGTGCCCCCTCCAAATCCCAGGAAATGCTTGTTTTTCAGATAGTATTGACTGTATTTAGTATTTGAAAACACTTGGGTAATTATTTATAACACTACTTCCTCCAACACTTCACTCTTCATTGGCTACAACTGGAAGTGAAATGACAAGCAATATTTGTTCAGACCTTTTACAGGCTCAAGTATTTCTGCTGTTTCTATTATAGCTTTGGTTAAGAATTCAAGAGAAATCCTCGTCCTACTGAATGTAAGAGCAGATATCCCATTGCCTTATAGGTGCTTATATTTTTCTTGACTGATATGCCAAACACAAGATCTTGTGAAGAATTTGGAAAACATTTCCCATGTGTATGATCATATATCAAGAGATAGATAATTAAGTAGCATGTGTATGAGCATATTAATATATATTTAGCCCTAATATTTATTTTTATATTATACCAAATGGTATAAATTACAGTGCACAGGTGCACTGGTCCACTAGTCAAAGTGAAAGCCTGAATCTTTCATAAGATTTTTTCAACCATATGAACTATACCTATAGTTTTTAATGATTTCTTGTTTAATTAGAATGTGGTATTAATTCATCATTGACTTTTTTTTCCTTCTTTTGAGGTTTTTTACCTTAAGATTTAGACTAAATATACAGGAAAATTGGTGGTGTGTTATATTGTTTCCCACATAGTTCCCCTGGGTTCCTGTTCCTGTTCCAGGAACTTCTGGTTCCTGTAGGAAGACCAGCCACATAACTTTAGATGTACTGAAACCTCTAGTCCGTATTTTCAGAGGTCTTTATTAACAAATAGTTGTATCACTGTTATTCTGATTAGCTGAACTTTCTATAAATATATTTTCAAGGTAATATTAAAAGTATATCTAAGAAAAACATCAGAATGTTTATGAAATTAAAAGATCAGAAGATACCCAATTCTTGTAGTCTTTCCCTCACATGCTGCAGCAGTATAGCTTCTTCTATAGTCAAGAGTGTAATGTGGTTAGAAAGCATGAAGTCCAACAGGATGGACTCCATTTGCAAAACTCAAGAGATGCACTGAAATGTCCCATAGTTTATACATTTTCTTATCTTTGACAGAGTTCATTCCTTCACTGTCAGTAACTGCCTTTACTTGTAAAAGCTGCCTTTTTTGATGAGCTAAATGAAGTTGCTATACACTAAATAGTGCTGAAGGAGAGAACTGGAATTCTTTCATAGGTTTGATTAAATGTAGTAAATGAATGCTCTGTTGTAGACTCTCTTTTGAACTAATGGAGAGAAACTACTCTGTTTTAGAGAAGTGTGCATTTTCACACTGCCCTCTAATTTTCTGAAGCTGCCACGCTCCATAAGTATTTAGACACTGACACCTTACTGACTCAGAAGCATTGCATAACTGAAAAAGAAGTTGTAGACGTGCTTGCTAGAGTGATAGTTTGCTTAAAAAAAAACACCATAAAACCAAAAAAAAACCAGACACTATGTTTGAACAGAGTCCCCTTTATCATTATGTTAAAAAATGTCCTCCTACGGTAGCATTTATCTTCAGTTTTGCTTTCTTAGTTCATGTACAGGGATCTTTCACAGTGCTCATGGCCACGTGTCTGTGGAGGTTGGAGCACTAAGATACGGTGTTACTTTGAGAACTTAGAAGAGAATTCTTGCCTAGACTTTTCCTTTGATACTGGCTGCTGTGGAGTCATATTTTAGGTTCCTAAGAAATTTGTGCAAGATGATGAAATACTCTTCGATGGCTTTCTGAATCCAGAGCCAGGAGTTTAATCAGGGCCAAGTCCAACACTGTGTTCCAACCAAAAATCCAACACTTTCTACTCACTGTTTCTCTCACAGCAGCACAAAATCACTTCACATATGGTCACCGTATTTTGTGTTCTACAAAATACAGTTTCTGCTGTAGTGGCTATTGTAAAGACTATGGTAGAGCAAATGTAGGATAAAACACAGAAAGAAGAAAGAGTAAAAAAGAAAGATAAGGAAAGCAAGAATGTACCACTGCAGATAAGCAGAGGAAAATTCTGTATTGTCTTAATTGTTCTGGGGGGTTTGTAGGTTTGTATTTGTTTGTTTTAATGTATTAAATGGTCAACAGATGTTCATAATCATGTTTGGGCATCTTAAAAATTAAATAAAAGCTTTATTAGAATCATAGAGTATCTGAATTAACAAATTGATTGTTGATATATACTAATACAAGAAACAGCAAACAACTTGCGTTTGACATTACCTCTCATTCACTCCAAGCCTTCAAAGCATCAGATTAGGGGCAACGTAAAATATCTGGAACACCAGCTGTCACTTTGATATTCCAGACAGTATTGACAGCAATATATTCTAAAAGGAATCCATTTCCCATTTTTGTATTTTCTTAAATCAATACACACCCCAGCTCGTACTCTAACCTTTATAATGACCTCATACATTCTTTTATCAGCAGGTCAGTACATATGTCTGTTGAATTCTCCAAGTATTTGGGACATTAATTTCCTTTACATTTCTGACTTTACTGTTCATGTTTCGTGTCTGGAGTGCATACTAGAAGAATTTGGTGTACGTGTTCCATCATACTTGTTAAAAAAAGGAAGTGGAAGGTATTTCAGTTTTAAATAACACCACTGTCCTTTTCTCAAAAAACAAAACAAAATAAAACAAACAAAAAAACCTAATTAAATAACTTCAGCATCATTTCCTAAAAATTTTTGCCTGGGAGGCCTTTTACATACCAGTAGTTATTATACTCTAAGGTAAAATTCTCCCCAAATGCCTCCAGTAAATCACTTTTTAATTTGCTAATATGGTCAATGCTGTGTTTGGAACACTTTTTTTGGATTGTTGTTACACAGATCACTGATAGCTATTTTCATTAAATGCTCAAATTTTTTTATAGCAAGTCACAAGTTTATTAGAAAACAAGCTGAATCTGTATACGTGTCAGTGGATTTTGCTTAACACTCTGAAACATACAATAATTTCCACAGAAAAATGGAATGTCCCTTGCATCTGGGTGAGGTAACTGGCCACGTGCAACAGCAAGTCAGCAGAACACACTTAATATCTCCCAGCAGGACCACTAACACCTGTTTCACCAGGGTGGGTTTTCAAATTTACACCACCCTCTGAAACTTAACGTAGTCTTCCAGTACAGTAACAAAAATGTCTTGCCATGAACTATCACCTCAGAAACTCATGGGAAATTAACAATCAGAACAAGAAATAATGTGATTTTTAAGTTTCTCTTCTTTTTTGTTGGAGAGTTGACTATCTCTCAATTTCCTTTAGTTTCAACTTTCTCCATTTCATTTGAGTTCTGTATCATGGTAAACCAAGTATTCATGGAAATTTCTCCTGTTTTCAGTAGTTGCAGGTCAAGGGTGTAGTGCTACATTCAGCCTGCCATACAAGCAGCTTGCACAAAGACTAATAAATCTTGATATTGAAGATGTTTTTTAGTAGAGTCAATGTCAGTTACTCTGCGTCACGTATTTTCTGATACCATTTTCTTCATGGTTTGGAAAGAGTCTTCAAAAGCTTCAAAAGCAGTACCTCCTATTTTATCTTCGCCCGTGACATCGGAAGTGGATGTTGGTGATATGGCAATAGAGTTGGAACCTTCCCACTAATATTCTGTTAGACGTTGTTGTCATGCGACAGATGGCAGTTGAGGGGCAGCCTGACAAAATGGCATCTGACATGGAAGAGCATGTCAAGCAGTAGTGTGACACTAAATTCCTCCATATGGAAAAAATGGCACCATTTGATGTTCACTGACACTAGCTGGATGTTTATGAAGACCAAACAGTAGATGTGAGCAGCACAGTGAGGCTGTGGGTGGTGCATTTCAGCAGTGGTGATGGTGACAGTGAGGATGCTACAAGCACAGCATGCGGGCTCTTGTTCATTGCTAATAACAGTGCACAGCTAATGGTGGTGACTGTTGTAAAATAACATTTTGTACAAGCTGAGAATTTGCTCTATCAAATGGTGTTGTTGTCTCTTTATCTGTTGTAGTTTCCATGGTAATAAAAAGGAGGTGTTGCTTTCAGAGTGAGATGTGTATGTGCCGGTATTCTCTGCTCTTCTCATGTGTAGTCATAGTGACACTAATTATTTTCTTAATAACACATGCAGTTAATTTGCAGGAAATCTTGATGTAAGCATGAAGCTTCGACAGTTTCATTCAAAAGCCATAATCTTTTAGTAGGAATGGGTGTTATTTTTCCTTCTGTTACTTAAAGGGAGATTATAAACAAGTGAGACACCAACATTTTACAGAGTGTAATGATGATAGGGCAAGGAGAATAATTTTAAATTAAAAGAGAGGAGATTTAGATTAGATGTTAGGAAGAAATTGTTTACTCAAAGGCATTGGCACCGGCTGCCCAGAGAAGCTGCAGGCCCCATCCCTGAATATGTTCAACATCGGGTTGGTTGAGGCCCTAATCTAGTGGGTGACAGCCCTGCCCACTGTACGGAGTTGGAACTGGATGATCCCTTCCAACCCAAGCCATTCTATGAATATATTAACACATACATGAATAACTATGCCCATCTGTATATATGCAATAGACAAGAAAGCAGATGCCTTACATTCAGATTGTTAAACTAGTTTGACTTGTGCAATATCGAAAGAAACCAGTCTGCTTGCTACAGTATAACTGTAATACTTGTGAAGTTAGCTCATAGGAGTTTATTTCACATTGTTCCTTTCAAAATCTTTATACCCTCCTGTTTTTTTCTAGATATAGTAGAAGTGCATTTGCAACAAATTATTTTTCCAGCAGGACCTTCCCCTTTGAATACATAAGAGTGACCTACTGTGGATAACATAAACCAATACAGTATAGTGAAAATACTGCATACATTTTGTAAATACAATTTCATGACAGTTTTATATAGGTAAGAGGAATATCATCAGCTGTGGTAAATTAAGTGGAATGTATGGCGTAGAAGGTTTTTCTTTTGATGATCTAGGTTACTTATTGGTACTTTAAGAATAATTATAATAAATCTTACAATATGTCAAAGAATTACGTATTGTCTTCTTTGTGGACCAGTGAATTTTGTCCTGCAAAATGCACACAATGCAAAGTTATTAGGGAGTTTTAATATTTTAATTGTATTGTATTACCCTTTAAAAATTTCTTAAGAGGTGTGCAGAACTTCAAGTGTGTCAAACATCTGTTTTCAAGTGAAGAACAGTAGAGAGTTCTAAATCATGAATATTGTTAAGAATCATAGAATGGTTTGGGTTGGAAGGGACCTAAAGATTATGTGGTTCTAAACCCCTGCCATGGGCAGGAACACCTCCACTCAATCAGGCTGCCCAGGGCCCCATCTGTCATGGCCTCGGATGCCTCCAGGGATGGGATATCCAAAGCTTCTCTGGGCAGCATGGTCTAGTGCCTCACCACTCCATTATTTCTGCAATCATTTAAGAATTACCTCCCAGAACTGTTGGGAATGGGGCATTTGAAGAATGGGTAGGGAGATCAATAAAGGCAATGAACAGAGTAATTCATTTTGCTGTACCTGTCTTAATCTGGAATGATACTGAATGTCCTGAGAATAAACCAGCTGTTTGCAGTGAGCATTTGGGCCCAACACGCAGCTTTCGATAATCATAGTATATGCAAATACATACAGTGAAAGCATGATGTTAAGTAGAATAGCATGTAATGTTTTCACTTATCACTTGTATGAAACAGAGGAAGTACTTGAGTTATTATAGTTCTTTATTTTTGGTGAAGAAAATACTGGATCTTTGTCAATTTTGTACACAGCAAAACAGATGAATGCCCACCTGCCTGGTTTATGAAGTCTACTTTTTATAAGCAAGCTTAGAGATAGAATTGAAGATAAAAATATGTCAGTATAAAGCTGCAATAAATATATATATAAATACATATCTCTGTTGTAGTTTTCTAGCCCTATACTTTAAGGAGAGACAGAACAGGAACACAAAGTAGTAAAACCAGCTGGCTTTAAAATAATAGTAATAGTAATAATAATAATGAAGGAGTAAAGTTACAAGACAAACTGAAAATCTAGGTGTTGCCCACACCACAACTGAATTGTCAGCAAGTCGGACCATGTACAGCATATGAGTCAGCTGAGAACAGAAAGTGAAATAAACTTGTGCTTCTCAGTCCCTGAGAACAGCTTTAGGTGCAGCAGGTTGTACAAGGTTATAAATTTGACTCAGTAAAAGATCTTCTAGGAGTTCTTTATTTAATTGTTTTCCTTTTTACTTTTCATTTTTACTAAGTATCTGTGAGAATATAGGTGACCAGTTCTCACTCTGCACATTATGTAAGCAGTAATGACAGTCTAGGCCATGTCCACCTAAAAATATTTTTCAGTGTCCTCCAAAGCATTCCATATAACTAAGTTTTCATGGATAATTTCATACTCCCCCTGGCTCAAGTGTGGACCAAAATGCTTTTATCTATGCATGAAAATGTCTTGGTTGCTTGCTTGAACCTCTGTTCTTTATACAACCCACAACTAAGACTAGAACTAAAATTAAACTAAGACCAAGCCAGTAACCGAAATTTGAAAGCTAGTGTGTCCTCTTCCATACTCCACACATATTATAGTCAGACAAAGTGGATCTGCTTTTCCATTTTTCAGTTTAGTCATCAATACTGTTAATACTCAAGAGTCCAAGATGCTCTCTGTGTAGCCTGAGTTGTTTTTTTTGTTGTTATTGGGTTTTTTAAATTTGTTTTTAACTGTAGGAGTACTGCATGGAATGAGTGCAAGCTGTGTTGTAACAATACATTTGAATCCATTGATCTCTCTGGATCTTAGAGATGAGGATCCGTAGGAACAAAAAAAGAGTGAAACACAGCTCTTAAGTCACTCTGGGGAAATTTAGATAGATATCTAAAATGAAGTGTATTTGGAATACATTAGAAATAGTATGTGTCATAGTTAATCTGAAATTACTTCTTCTCATTATTGGTATCAATATTGATAAAATCCATAATAAAAGAAAGAAAAAAAAGAAACAGCCTTACCCCACAGCAAGTACTGAACTGGTTTATGTTGAGTATGTATGTGGCTTTCTGGGGTTCTGTGACACTTTCCATGTCCATCTGTAATCAGCCGTCAGCAGCATCAGTAAAACTTCTATAGGTCAAACTCTTTACAAGGTTTTATCTTGGGCTGTGTATTGTGATTCAGAAGTTTAAAGCACATGCATTGTTAGGGAAGGTAGTGTGGAATTAAGTGCTTGCTTACAGGAAGTACTGTTTTATTTTTGTGCAAAAATAATGAGAAATTTAGTAGCATATAGGTATAAAAACACTGTTAAAATGCATCTTGTTCTCCAGGGTGACAAATCCTGCTAGAAGGAGGCAAATGACAACTTGCATCTGTGTCTATTAGTTCTCCTAAACTGTACTGTCATAAACTTAAAAAGAATTAGTCAAACCAATATATTTTTCAGAGCTTCTTACAAATACAGGAAAATGTCCTGCTGTATTAGTCATCATTACTTGTCTTCTGAGTATCCCACAGTTAAATTGATGCTGGAAGTGAAGAAAGTGTTTTCTGCCAGACAAAAGAGATGAAAGCTAATCTTGGTAACAGCAAAAATAATTATAATAAATAGACATGTTCTATATGTTGAGTCACTGGTGAGCACAATCCCACAAATGATCTCTTCCTGTAAGTCTGCTGACTTCTGGGTATTAAGTGCTACTGTTCATCTACACGCAAGTCCCAAAGTCTGGTTTAGTCATTTATGTCTATCAGTAAAATTTCAAATACCTACGAGTCAAAAGCAGATTACCTAAGACTATAGTATGTAGTGTATTACAGAAGATTTGAGACGTGTCTTCTTTATATGCCATATAATGTAGTAATAATGTAGTAATAGTATGCAGTTGTGCTATTGCTGCTTACTTGTATATAAATCATTTAAAAGATTATCCTTTAAAATGTGGGTGTAGAAATATCCTGGGATCCAGTAGTATTTACGGTGTAAGTATTTCAGATGAATTTTTTTCATAATGCTGTGCCTATAAACAATATTTAAAGGATTTGATTTACTAAAATAGCTAAATACTGTATAAACATAATGTAGTAGCCTTAATCTAATTAGCATCAAGTAGTATTATATCTAGCTGATGATTCTCCAATATCTTGACTCCTAAATCATCATCTTCTTAGCAGTTTCTCTGCACCTATGAAGTGGAAGCTACCTTTCAGAACAGGGCAAATTATTCTTCAGCTTTGAAAAGGAAGTGATTATACAATCAGAGGTGATAGTTCTGTTTGCCTCTGAAAAGCAATCTCATGTAGTAGCGACTGACTTTCAAAATGGTTAATTGAATGAGTAGGTGGACAAATCTACATGTCAAGGAAGTGGTACTAATTCACCTATTCTGTTTTAGCATTTTTAATGTGGCAAATCTGTTATTCATATCTTCCAGTCTTTTGAGTTGAGATTATAAAATAAGGGACTTGGAACAAAAAATGTTTTGGATTGATAGTGAAAAACTGTTCAGTGATAGCCTGATCTTGGCAATATTTACCTGTACAAGCAAATTTGCACTTTTGATTTACTTTCTATCTCTTGGTACATTGGATTTTGAATCTGTTTAACCTGAATTCTGTACTGGGGATGATCTACATCATAATTCTGATGATGCTGTTTGCACTAATGGGGAACATCATCTCTGTTGTAAATCACAGAATCACAGAATCACAGAATCACCCGGGTTGGAAGGGACCCCAAGGATCATGTAGTTCCAACCCCCCTGCCTAGCAGGGCCACCAGGTGCTGTTTGAAAGCAAAATTCATTACAAAATTGTGGGCATACATCATGAAATCTGTCTGGTGTCTATGTGAAGAGTAACAAAGCAAAATCCATAGTCCTTGGTATATTAGCAGGTAGACTTCTGTATGTGCAGTGTTAGCACTATGAAGAATTTAACCCAGCTCATAATAATGCCACCACTAACTACTTAAATAAACATGGACTTCAGGGATTCATACCACTCTTGATTGAAACAGTATTGACTGGAAGCTGCTTGAAATCTCTTAGAGCTTTTGTGATTGAAAAATTACTCTCATCTGTGTGTAAGTTTGAATAAAAAGTGTTTGGTATTTCTGGGGTTTGAGTTCAAAGAATAACTGTGGTTTGCCAAAGCAAGAAGTAGGTAATTAAAGCAGCATTTATAGACGTACTGAAAGCTTTAAAATGGGACAAGATTAAGGCTAACTTCTTCTAGAAAGCTTCTTCTGGAAAGGAAAGAAAGTGAAAATAATCCAGAAATGTATTAATAGATGTTTCACTGAATCTCCTAACAGATTCTGAGAGTTGTAAGTAACTGCAGTTATTATCAGAAAACTGACTGCAAGAGTTATGTTCTGACATTTTCTGTGTGCTGTGTGACTGTGAACTGCCACGCCAGACTTGCTCTATTCACAAACCAAAAGAAGACTTCATTATAAGGCTAATACTGCAACCACAGTCAATTGTCTGAAAGTTGGCTTCTGCTATTACTTCATACAGCACCACCAAGAGGAATGATTTTGGACTCAGGGTTTCTATTAGAGTTCTCTGAGTGAACTATGAAGCAAAACAGAATTTGCTTTGTAGTTTTCAGTATATTGAGTCATCAGTGCTAGTAATGATGACTAGATTTGTCAGCAGGTTTAAGAAATGTGACTTCAAAGACACATACAGTAGATGTTGACATGTAAACTAACCAGGAGCCATTTCTATAGAATATTTTTCATCCTAAGCGTATGGTAAGGTTTTGGCTTACTATTTACTAAATATTTAGTATTGCAGATAGCTATTGAGATGTTTTCATAGTATTAGTACTTTACATAATACTATGTACTATGGTATATATATGTACTGTGTACTGTAGTACATAGAAAATAGGGTTTTGTTTATAGTTAATAGTCTCCCAAAGTATGACAGAGAATACATGTCAATTATGAAAAATGTTAGTTATGCTAGCAGGTCTGCTAGGAAACATTGGTTTGGATATTTGGATGTGGTCACTACTGACTCTGGTCTAGTTTTTTTTTCTCATTTGATTCCCAGTATTAAGTGGTAGGTAGAGCAAAATTTCCCATCTTTGAAGTAGTTCATTCTGCATTATGGTTGATCTGAAAGTTCAAAGAGACACAGTTATATAGCTTATATCCAAAGAAATCTTCACTTCTGTTAAATTCTTCAAGACAGGAAAATTTCCATTCAAATTGTTTTCTTGTGTAGTTGACCTTTTTTAAAGGTCGAGCAAAGCTATCCTCATCATGTGTATTATTTTCATGACTGATCCATGGGTGTAGTTGGAGGTCAGGGCTGAGCCAGCTCATTTTCTTGCCGTTGCTGTCAGGAGTGGTTTAATCTTCCTGTCCCTCCTCCTCGTCTGCCCTCTCCTCCCCAAACTATGCCTTACTCAGGCTTGGACGCACCCTTTCCTCCTCTGATGCCTGTGCTCATCAGTCTGCACGGGAAACTGGAGTGACTAAAAAATGATTGCTTTCTTTGCTGGGTGGGTTCTGTGTGCTGAGCGAGCTCCTGGTGTGCTCAGAGAATCATTGAAGATCAGACGAGCTGGCAGCAGCAGGGCTCCACACCTGGGAGGAGAAGGAGGAGGTGAGGAAGAAGTCGATCTTCCTATTTTTGATGCAGCCTACTTTCAGCTCACTTAGGTGTATCACATCATTGCCCTTTATGAAATGACCTAGTTTGTTTATCTATCGGACTATTTGTTTATTTATTTTCATGATGTGAAACTACATAAACATATAAGAGAATCACAGAGTTAATGCCTGAGGAACTGCATTTTCATTGCTTGACCAGAACTGGAATAATCCCATTGATTTTTATGACAGTTGTTCCACTATTCCAGCTGTACAAATAAGTGAATGCTGCCAAGCTGATTGAAGAAAGTTTTATGGTGAATCCCAACATAAGAGTAACTTTAATTACAATTAGCAGCAGAGTTGTATTTACTTTTTTAAATTGATCTAGGAGAGAGATTGCTTATTATTTCCTATAAATGGTAGTATGTCATTAGAAATAAGTTAACTAAGTGTAGGAAAATACTTTTTTAAAGATATGGTTACTAATGTTTTGGAGTTTGTTGTGCTTAACAAGCAATATCTAAGAGCTTTGCAGATGCTTATGTTTATAAGTAGTATCTGTGGGTCAAGAAAGTCTGTGTAAACTCATAGTATATATTTCAAGGGTCACTGTTAAAAATAATGTTTCTATTCCTTTTATCTAATAGTATTCGCTGAGGATAAGTGTAGAAGTGCTATCATAGAAAGACAGCCATAATAAAAGGCTTTTCTCTCAGGTTAGGAAAGATGCTGTCAACAATCAAATACTTTTTAGTCAAGGAGTGAATTTAAGCCTCATGCTATGAGGGCTGGAAACTGATGATAATGAGACTGTAAAACAAGTGAACATTAAAACAAAATAGCATGGACTTGATCTACTGCAGGTTTATGGGTGTGGTGCTTGGTGCTTGTTTCCTTTAATGTTTCCCAATGACAATAGGTATTTTAATTATATTGTTAAACTTTTTATTTCTGTGATCCCAATTACTTAAAATAAAAAAATCCTTCAACCTAAAAAATATAGTTTTAAATCAAGTCCGTGTAAGGCACTTGACATAGGACACCACTCCACATAGCATAATTTTGAGTAGATAAGAATATATTGAGCCATACAAAGTTGTTAGTTGAGAGGTGTTACCCTTATATTTGCTTCATACATCCTGAAAGCGTCTGGGAAATCAGTCAGGGATGGTCATTCATATGAACCTTTTGGAACGTTCTGCTCCCTAATCTGTGAAATGTAGAAAGCTGAAAAGCATTAATACTGTGACTAGTCATTGTAGAGACAGAAGTTTGATCCTTTCATCCGTCTACATTTGGGCTAAGTTTTCTTCTTCTCTTTCCTTAAACTGTGTGGCAACTGTAAAATTCATCTAAACAATCAACTGAAATCAGCAACATGTCTTTTAATAAGCAAGCACTTTTCAGAGATACATAATCTTTAAATAAGTTAAAATTATTTAGAATGATATTTAAAAAGAAAAGGAAAATAAAACATTGCTCTGACATAATCTTCACAAAATTCTATATCATCTCAGGGAAATACCTTTGCTAAAACATTTGTTGGATGCTTTTGATTTCATTTTTCAGCTAACTCACCCACTTCTCTAAACATATGTTCAGTGTCTAACTCTCTATGGACGCTTTCATTGCTGTTTGTTTGCAGTGTATCAAATCCAGTTTTATGTTAAGTAGATGGGTTGCTGATTTGCCAGCATGCCATTCTGGATCGGGCA
Source organism: Lagopus muta (assembly GCF_023343835.1). Taxonomy (NCBI): domain Eukaryota; kingdom Metazoa; phylum Chordata; class Aves; order Galliformes; family Phasianidae; genus Lagopus; species Lagopus muta. Next base: position 38,224,664 of record NC_064433.1, read on the forward strand.
TTTATGAATTGTTTTTAAGCAGCAAAGTAGACAATGAAAGCTTTATATCAGGTCCCTAATTAGGAGTAATCATTCTTGTTAAACTTTGGTAAAGAGCTGTAGAATGCAGTGAATGTAAAGTATTCATTCCTAGGACATTTCTTTTTTTTTTTTTTCCCCTACACTTTAGTACATTTTGTCAAATAGTCTTACGCTGCTTGTTATTTATGTTCATATTGCAGATTGAGAATGTTGATGTCTGCCTCAGCTTTCTGGCAGCCAGAGGTGTAAATGTCCAAGGTCTTTCTGCAGAAGGTAAGAGAAATTGATCATCAGAACAAATAACTGGATTTTTTTTTAAGCTAATTTTTTTAATAGAAATTATTTGTACCTTTGTACCAAACTGTAGCTGCTTTGAACAGCACTCAAATACTGATTACTGATAAGGAGTGAGAGAAAACTTTAATTTTCTATTGAAATTGAACTAAGGAATTTAGTATATTTACAAAACTTAAGGCAACCTTTATTAACACTTTCATGTTATCTCCAAAATGTCAGATAAGTACAGTTTTCCCCAAGTACACGTTTTGTCTTCATATATGGGTTTCAAAACAAACATAGATATATAAGAATCTTGCTCAGATAAATAAACCCGGGGAAGACTGTTTAAGAGCCTTTATACTCAGTATTAGTATTGTCTGGATGCATCTGAAATGTATTGCATAACAGTGATGTGCTGTATTACGTGAAAGAGAGAACAGTCTTGCTGCTTATATTATAGCTCTTTTTACTGTCTTAATCAAGTTAGTGCCTGATGCAGTTATGAGTAATCAATATATCAAGTCAAGTACCAATTGTCTTAACGTGTAATATTTGCTAAATTAATGCAGAATTAACTCAAACGGTTATTTTATTTTGTAGTGTAATAAAATGTATGCAAACATTTGTCTTGTGAGGGATTAAACAGTTCTGCAGGGTTCTGTGCACCATAGAAGTCCCTTTGAATTCTGTGGCAGCTGAAGCCAATAGGTATTATCAAGTCACAATGCTATGCATTTATTTTGCATGTGGCAAAACTAAGGGAAAGGAGGCATTCTTTTTTTAAGAGATGCCAATTTCCATTTATTTTTACAAGATAATGTGAAGAAAAATTTTGAATGCTAGCTAGTGCTTGATTTTAAAATTAACATTGTTATCCTCTACCATCCCCACCTTTCCTAGTACCTCTGGTGGAAGCATAGCACAGCCATGATATGTTCTGTCGTTTCTCTATAATAATTTAATTATGGAAAACTCCTTAACTGATAAAAAGGAACCTTTGTATATAATGAAGATATGTTGATGTGTTAGAATACTGAATATTTACATGCTGCCAATCATCCCAAAGTCACAGAATCACAGAATGGCTAGGATTGGAAAGGACTTCAAGGATCACAAATCTTCAACCTCCCTGCCACATGTAGGGCCACCAACCTCCACTTTTAATACTAGACCAGGCTGCCCAAAAAGTCATTTAGAACTCATTTTTTCAGGGAAGCTTATTTTTACTTGCATACAAAATAAGAATCAAATGTATGAATAGCATGAATTTATTTCACAACAATACTCTTCATTGTTTCATAGCATGGCACAAAACAACATTCTTTTTCTCTGTACTTCATTAAATCAAAATCAGAGTGCATTCTGTAATACATGCCTTTATACAAACCTTTGTTTTGCTTTGGAAAATCACTTGTAGAAAGATGTAGGATTCAACCGGTTGGCATTAAGTACAAATACTACTAAAAGTAATAATCTAATGCAGTTTTAAATGCAAAGACTATTTTTAAAAACTTGTATTGAGACAGAATTTTAACACTGCATTTCTTGAATTCTGAAGTAATGTTCAAACTAATTTTGCTGTTTGTCAGTCAATATTGACTCTGGAGTACATCTTCTAGTATCTTTGATGTTTCTGTATCATTTTGCAGTAACATGCCTCCCTTAAATGTACCATTTTTAACATGTATTATTTTGAACATTGCAATTTCCTTGAGAAGAAGGAATTGAGAAAAACTGCTATGTTGTTTTTATCATTAAGTTATCAGGTTATCTTCATAGTGGCTTTTTTCATCACATTTATGTTTAAAATCCATGAAGTTCACAAACTGATATGGCTGCTTCTTCTAATAGGCTTTAGTAAATGTCTTACTACTGTTGAGACATGTATTAATGCATTTTGCAGACAGTTTCCCAAACAGAAAACTATGACCTTAACAAAGATTAAAGATTTGAAACCAATTTCCCACCTCATTTAGATGCTTGAGCAGGGAATTCTTGAACAAAAGTTGTTTTTTAAACCTTGAGAGCAAAATCTGTACTGGAGAATCCAAGTGATAAATAATAAACCAGTTTCAATGAAGAAAAGTAGTTCCTCTCCTCTTCCCTGCATTTAGTATTATATTTAGTACCTTTGATAATTTTCCAGGAGTTTATGCTTTAAGAGAATTCTTCCAACTGTACCTGGTCTAAAAGCAGGGAATAAGTACAACATTGTTCACATTCTCCTTTACAAGTAGTTAAACATATGGTTTAACACACACACAAAAAGGTGAAATTATAAGATAAAAATATATGGATGTGATTTAATGAACAAGGGATTATTTTCCTGAGAACTACATGATGCAATATGACAAGAATAAATAATATCTGGGATAGAACTGGAGAAGCTTGAACAATGGTATTTACATGTTTTGGTTTGTCTTTTTTTTTTTCTTTTTCTTTTTCTTTTTCTTTTTTTTTTTTTTTTGTTAAGATAATGTTAAATAAAAGCTTCCTTGATCTTCCTTGACAGCAGTATAACTACAGAAGTCATTATTCCTAAACAGCTTGCTAATACTGAGAAAGTTCTGCATGTTACTGATATCTCATGAGGAATCAGTGATCCTACTGCATCTTCATAGGGAACAAGAGCAAGTATAGATACATAGAACAAATTTCCATTTTGCAAAGTACATTGGGGTGTTCAGAATTGTTTGCTCTTGCTGAACAGAGTGAGAGCATAAGTGCTGTAGTGTTTGATGGCCTGTTCACGTATGCACCAGCATTTCACCTGTGGAAAGGTAATTAATATGATTTAAAGAACATTAATATTATAGTGTTTGTTTATAATCTGTATTAAGCATTTATAAGGAAAGGCTGTGTAGTACATAAAACTCAGTCTTTGTATTTGCAGGAAAAGACAGAAAGATTGAAATGTTACATGTTAGGTTACAAGGCTATTGGCCTAATGAAAACCTTACACAAGAAGCCCGGTGCCAAAGAAAATTAATAATGAAGTTATGAACAGACCTAAGTGCTGCAGATAATTTCATTAAGGCCCCCTGAGGCTTCTTTTTTGACATGGAGATCCTTTATGAGCAAAGAATAACATTAGCCTTTTAAAACCTTCATCTCAGGCTGTGCAAAGACAAAGAGAAAGGAATGGGAGACTTGAGGATTCTACCTAGAGACAAAATTTCATATGGAAAGCTATTTTAGCCACAAGTGAAAGCTGTATTTTTGAAGTTTTTGTTAATCAGTACAAGCAGCATGGAATAGGAAACTAGAAAATGATGTTACTGGAAAGTTCAAAGATATAATCACAAATCTTATGGTCACCTCTTTTCATCGGTATTTTCCATTAATCTGCTTCTCTTGTGTTCCTTCCTAATTCTAGTGAATGCATATGCACTCATCCACTAGATTGCAGACATCTCCTCTTTCCACTTTTTTTAGAAGTCATTGTTTACTGGTGCTGGACAAAGATTTGCCCAAGAAGCCATAAGAGAAATGTAAAGCCACTACTTAGAAGGGATGTTTACCTAAAGCCAGAAGAACAGAGATTTTTCACTAGCTGTTCTAGCTTCTCTGCTTCCCAAGAATCCTTGTACTGAGTTGAGGCTGTGTACTGTATTTATTTTCAAATATATTTATTGCTTAATGTTAGCTTTACTCTTCTTTATGACCATGCACATGTGTTTCATCACAAGGACATTAAAGAGATGTGCTTCTTGCAACAACAGCACATAAATAAGCAAAGACAAACAATGAAGTATCAATGGCACCTGGCATGTCTCTCATAGCAGAGAGAAATGCAGAAGAGTATAAATATGTATAGGTTTGTTTACATGGACGTTAGAGTGTA